>NC_135500.1:219567286-219867286 GCF_052857255.1 Amblyomma americanum | reverse complement strand
GAAGTAGCTATGTTGATCTGCTTGCGAATTAGCTGGTACATGAACTTTGAACGCGCTAATTTGGCTCTGCTTTCGAGAGTTAGGATGTTGTATCGGCCGCTGTGTGATAGTGCGGGCTACACACTGGTCGGGCGTGAAGTTTTCTTTCTACCTTGACCATGTCCCTTTTCCATTCCCTCTCGCTCTCTCCTGGATTGCTACATAACCACCCTCTGTTGACAATAAACGCTGGCGGTTTACCTGTCTCTTTCCGTTCTGCCGTGGCCTAACGGCCGCGGCTATGTTACAGTTAGCGTTCTTGAGTAGCTCAGTAGGAGAATCAGTTATTTTGTATTTATTAAAGATGAACCTCACTGCCTTCCTTTGCACCCGCTCCAGTTTGTGTATGTGTTCTTTATATAGTAAGCGGAAACAAAGTTATGTTAGCGTACTCTAGGGTGGATCTGATGAACGTGTTGTAGGAGGCAAGTAATTTGGCATCAGACGGTGCTTTTCGAAGGCGTCTCTTAAGGAGTCGTATAGCGGCGCCGTTGAGAATGCTATGAAATGTGCTGACGAATAGCGAAAGGTGGAACGACAATACCCTCTGCACATGCCACTGAACTCTGAATTGAGCTGTACAGACTAAGCTCATTTCATTTCATCTATTTACCTCTAAGACCCATTTAGAGGTATTACATGAGGAGTGGGGTAATCAAAAGCTTTGCTACATTTTGTCACGATGATACGCGAATTTCAATGTTGGCGTTGATGGATGATGGGCAGGTGATAGCTGCTACGGAGTGGGAGAGGCCGTTCCGCACTGACGCGGCTCGTGGAAAGAAGGAGGTGGAAAAGGTTGGGCGCGTGGACGAATAACATGAAGGGGATATGCGCGGCGGAGGTGCGCAGATGTGTGGTTCATGGTCGAGTGAGCTGTAATATTATTTATGACAGGGTTGCGATGCGACGGCGGCAAGAAAGACATCGTGAGTTGGGCAGTTATTTCCAGGATGACACATTTAATTCGTATGAATATCGGGAGTGAATGAAACGGGCGGCGCGATTTTGGACGGCTTCGAGTGCATCGATTAGATATGCTTGGTGGGGGCTCCGAATGGGGGATGCGTATTCTAATTTTGGCCTTACCAATGACGTATAAGCGAGTAATTTAACCTCTTTTGTTGAGGACATAAATAGCGCTTCAGAAATCCCAGGGTTTCGTTTGCAGATGAAATAACACTAGTAATATGTTGACGCCTAGTGCAGTCATGACTTACAACGATACCTAAATATTTTTATGAATGGACGTGCTCTATTGAATTGTTGCCAATTCAGTAAGGGAATGAAAACGGGTTATGCCTGCGGTGATACGAAATGAGCTTGCATTTGTTAGGGTTCAGCGTCATTAGCCAATCATCACACATTTTCCATTCCGGTTAAGATCATCCTGAAGGGTTGAGGTGATGACGATTGCGTTCCCGTTGCACTTCACGGGCTCCAGTGTTTCTCATTATTGCCTAGAGGAAAAGCTGGCGATCTTGCTCTTCATCAACCATGGATCAGGCGCAGGGCTGCCGGGAAGATGAGGTTCCGTATTCAGCTCTCCTGTTGTTAGGCATGAAACATGGATGCAGCCGTAAGAATGCGCCTCTTCCCGCGGCAAACTTCGAAGAAATTCTGTGAAAGCTTTCATACCAGTCTAATACCATTATTAACACATTTATTGAAAACGTGAAAATCGCATTATTAAAATCATTCATCAGCGCGCAGAGGAAAGCCTCGTGGCGCAGCTCTCGATTCCGGGGCGGAATAGCCGTTTTTGGCCCAACACTAGCCAAGCCAAATAAGAAACCTCGCCTTCCCGACATTCCTTCGGTCGATGAAGTGCGCTTTAAGAAATTCACACAGTCGGTGGCTACAGCTTTCCCTCTACGTAATATAGAGAAGGCCTATGGCTTGCACGAAGCAAATAGTCTAGTTCCTATGGTGCTGTCTATTCGCAGCTCTAAACCCTCCGTTGGGTTTGAGGAAAGGAAAGGCGCATAACTGGGTCAGCGGACACCACTATCGCGGTACGTGACGGTGATGTGCACTGCCTACAAAGTGAGGTAGTTGTGGGTCTTTCCTTTTCTTAGAAAGAATCGATGGTTTCGACTGCGCTGTACGGCTGCTGTTGTGCTTAACAATTGCTTCTTCTAAATGGCTTCGACAAAGCTATTACAGCTTTCGGTAAAAAAAAACCCTAATCTCTTCCGCAACACGTGCGGCCTTTCCAAGCGCTTCCTTCCTCCAGTTAGCCACGATGTCATTTATGCGCTGCTTGTAACGTCGAAGCGTCCATTCATGGAGAAGCATTTTATTGGTTTGCACTTAAGTCTGCAAGTTACAGAGGAAACAGCTAATTAATCGTGTGGCAAAGTTTGGCAGGAAAGTCATTCGGACGTCGCAACTCTGAATGGAGGCTACGATGCACTTCGATGTCACGGTGCGGCATTGCGCGGCTGAATAGAAACGCTTCAAAAGCGAAGAAACCGAGTAACCGAGTGCATAGACAAGGGAATGGGGGAAGGGGAGGGAGGGAGGTGTAGGTGCAGCAGGAACAGGTGCTTTAATCGGGCAGCGTCATGCCTTCGCTCAGAATGCGCCCACCAGCTTACTGAGCGTCGTCAATAAACGCAGCTCTGTAAACACGTTGTATATGCTGCAAGCCCGCCAGACACGGGCTTCCTCACGAGGGATTCAGTCGGTGAGATGGGGGAGGATTAGCGCAGAACAGAGGCGGTGAGGGGAGGGTGAATGAGAGCGAGATGCACGGGTCGAGGGTGAGAGTGCGGAGCTGCTGTTTCCACAACACGCGTGGACGACGACTAAACGAAAATTAGAAGTCGGGCTAGGGTCGCACAAGAATGCACCACCGTTTCGTGACTTGCCAAGAAGGTGTTGTCTGTGTCATCCCACTACCATGCGGCAAACAATATATTGCCCAGATGGGCAGATGCCTTAACGAACGCCTCAAATAGCATAGCAACAAAGTGTATAACACCGTGAAAGGGCATCAAGACACACATTTCAGACATTGTGAGAGAAAAAGTTGCCAGCCGGACTTCAAAAAGACCAAGGTGATACGTAAGCACAAAAATCAGCTAACGCGTGAAATCATCGAAGCCGAACAAGTCGCCAGGTCAGCAGACACATGCGTTAGCAGCACCTCTTTGGCAATATCATCGAAAGAATTGGACTTTTTTGCCACATGCAAGTGACATAGCGATGGCTTCTTCAGTGTCATGAATGAATGTGCGTGTTGTTCTTCTTTTTGTTGATTGGTGGCCACCTATTTATTTCCACAGTCCAAGCAATGAAATTTCATTTGCAAGTCAGCGCACGTCTGTGCGTCTTCCTTCAATCCTTATCGATGTTCGCGCTGTTGTTTAGGAAAATGTCATGCCAACTCGCCCAAGCATCCGTTTTAATGTTTGAATGATTGCAGTTTGTACTAAGTGCGAAGGTATAGGACGAACCAGGGTTCATAAACGCGAGTAAAAGACATGTAGCTTTAGTTTGCAGCATTGCTATGGAAAGAAGGAAACCTTGATAGTCATCTTGAGCAAAATAAAAAAAAAACATGCAACAAGCCATGTTCATTGTGCTGGTCAAGGCTAACAATATTGCATTTTTCAAGGAGATTTCTTGTCGTAAACTGATGACCAATATTAGCGATTGTACCTTTTTTGAAGAACTATTATTTTATCATAATTTGCTCTTGTGTTGCTTGCCCACACTAATCTGCAATAGCTTATGTTCTGGTCAAATAATGCGTTGCTTCGTTTATGAGGGTTTAATGTCCCAAAGCGACTCAGGCTGTGAGAGACGCCGGAGCGAGGGGCTCCGGAAATTTCGACCACCTGTGTGGTAACCTGGGGTTCTTTAACGTGCACTGACATCGCAGAGTGCACGGGCTTCTAAAATTTTGCCTCCATCGAAATTCTACCGCCGCGGTTGGGATCGAACCCGCGTCTTTCGGGCCAGCAGCCGAGCGCCATAGCCACTTAACCAACGCGGCGGCTTAAAAAATAATTGCGTTGTAGAAATGAAGTTTAACGTTTATGTCAGAACGGCGTCATAATCAATGATTCAGGGTATAACAAGTGGAGGCTTTCCCGCCATTGGAATATTAGTCAGGAGTAGATCTGAAAGGTTGCTATCACGCGTTGGCTGAAAAACTACCCGGGATAACGCGAGCGACCTACATATCCTGAGCATCTCTTTGTTTGACATACAATTTTTTCTGGATGTGGAATATATTGGCGATCAAGCGATTCAACACGATGGCAAGACGGGCGAGTTGGTGATACATACTTAAGCGAAAATAGCGCTAAAGACGAGGACAAGGAAAGAAAACAACAGGACCAGCGCTAACTCACAACTGAAGGTTTATTCACAAGAAGCAAGGAATATAAAGAGCGCAAACAAAAAAGATAACAAAGATAGACTTGCCATTTCGTGCGATTGTGACGGAGAAGGTTACTTGGCAATGTGAAGTCTCCGGATACCTACAGAAGCATTTGGCTTCCCTGGCTATTAATGACCCTTTTATGGTTCACAACTCTGAGGGCATGGTAAAATTTCTTCAGCATGATAATCCAGGGTCCTGTAATGTACTAAGTGTAGGCGTGGTTGATTTGTTTACTCTCTCCCTCCCAATGAAATGATGAGTGTGGTGGAAAGATGTATCACAGCAGACAACGATGAAGAAGAATTTATAAGGGCTTGTGGCATATCAGTAGCTAGCTTCCTTGAATTACTGTTATTTTATGTAAAGGCTACATTCATTGAATGGGAAGGTAAACTTTTCACGCAAAAAGCGGGTGTTTGCATTGGTTCCAGGGTGGCACCGGTGTTCAGTGACATTTTTTTTATCCTTCGTAGATCGGGGTATTCAAGCAAACTTGGCCGGGATAGCATCGCGGATTTTCCGTTACGTTGACGACTTCTTAATCTTTGCTGATAAAGCTAAGTTTTCTAGACATATGACTGATGTTCTGAAAGTGTTTAAAGAAAATGCTTATGGTCTGCAATTCACCACAGAGGTCACGGCCGATGACAAGCTGCAGTTTTTACATTTGAGCCTGGAAGTTGAGACGGGACATATTTGTTGGGAATACTTGCCAAGGCTCGGCAAGCCGTTGTTGAACTACAAGTCACATCATTCTAAAACAGTAAAAACCGGAGTTGTTGTCTCATAGTTGTTTCTGATTTGTCCAAAACTTGCGACCATTTGATTGATAAGAGCTTCAACGAACAGGCTAAAAGATTAAGAGAAGCAGGTTACCCGAATGATGCCATCTTGTTGGGTTGCAGCAAGATCGCCAAAAAACTTGACTTCGGCTAGTGTGCCTGGGTCAGACAGAGAAAAGGAAAGGAATAAGGTTGCAGTTCTCCCGTATGTACACCGACTTTCGCATAACCTGAAAAAAGTGACGAACAGGTATAAAATAGGGGTTGTCTTTTCAGCTCCTAAAAGAGTTAAAAGATTGTGTGCTATGGTGGAAAGAGAGGCTGAAAAACAAAATGAATCCCAAAGTACCTGTGGGATCAAACATAAAACTAAGTATGTTCCATGCTCTGAAGGAGTTGTTTATAAAATTCCTTTTGGAGATTATGGAGGCTTTCTACATAAACAAAAAAAACTAGATTGTGCGTTTGCAGCCCGTCGGTTTGCCTGCATGACAGTGAGGTTTGCTTCCTCGATCCCACATAGCTACACGTTTGTTTGCTTTGTTATCTTGTTTGCTTGCGCTCTTTATAATCCTTGCTTCCTGTGAATAAACCTTCAGTCGTGAGTTAGCGCTGGTCCTGTTCTTTTCTTGCCTTGTCCTCGTCTTTTTCGCTATTTTCGCTTAAGGATCAAGCAATATCCGTCAGATTATCCGTCAAGAATATCCGTCTGTTCGGGGCCCGAAGATTTCCACACGGCAGGCTGTCCGACAGACTCGAAGCCAGCTCAGTGACGTTCAAGTGCTGCACGAGGAATCCAAGGGCTGGGAGGCTGTTGCGGCTGGAGAAGAGGAAGCACCGCGGTCAGCCTGGGTGCAACTCTCCCGCACTCGCCTCTGGTTGGCCATTGATTAGAGCTTCGCGAGAAGTTTCGCTGCGCTTTTCACGGCCCGTATTCACCGGCGGAGTTCATTTCACTCACTGACATGACGAGCACCAGACTGACCCAGCTGTTGCCAGTGACCGGCTACAGGGTATGTGTAGTGTCCCTGCGTTACTTCACGCGGCCATTCTCGCCTACCCATAACTTCGGAGTGCGAAGCTTGAAGGAACCACGCAGCTCGACACAGCTGAAACCGGAGCCATTGAACAATAGCTTGCGTCTAGTGCGACTCACTAACATAGGCGCATATCTGAAATATGAAAAAATAATTACATTATTGAAACTGCCGATTGTGGGGGTGAGGGAGTGCCAATGATTTAATAGTGGGGGTGAGGAAAGAAACGAGAAAATGAGGAAATTTACCCATCTCTAAAGCACACAATATGCTTCCCCATGCAACTTTCACTATCAGCGGTGTTAAAAGTCTACAATGAGCTATTACCTCAGTTCACAATGGCGGCACAGTCCAAGCCTCTTTAAACGCTTCTAGTGGGAGCATGGAAGCTTCCTCTAACTCGTCACGGCCACATGCAAATTTCAAGAAAAGCATCCGTTAAGGCGCAGAAGTGATGATTACATAACTTCACGCTAGCCGCATGAGCTTCATATTCCCTGGAAACAAAAAGGAATAAGCAGGAAGGGAAAAAAACAACAGCTGAAAAGCAAAAGGTAAATATGAATGGCCACTTTCATGAAAGAACACATCGTGTTGTGTAAGGCGCAGTGCAATCGCGACGTTGATTGCAATTAAATTAGCCTGGCTATAAATGTGATTTTTCCCAGCCCCTTTTACGTCATTAGGGCTCCAGAACCACGCCTGCTTCCGTGAACGGCAGAAGAGATAAATTTAGTTATGCGTGCTGTGGGGCCCTGCACACGAGCGGACCGGTTTTCATAATGCACTGCGCAAACATCTGCTGCACTTAGCTTGGCTTCGCCCTTTGTTTCCTTTACAGTGAAGGCTGATGAGGCGAGCATACATGCATGCGGGCTTAGCATTTCTTCATGGCCCTTCTTCTTTTTCCTGTTTTTAATTCTTCCATATTTTAAAGCTGTAAAAAACGAAGTCTTCGTTCAATTCATTTAATTACACGTGTCTACGATGTTTCCTGATAATTCTACTCTTTCTTTTTTCTTCTTGGCAGTGTGGTTATTAGTCGAAATTAAAAGCGCGATTTTTTTTCCCTACCAGCGCTCCCGAAGCATGGTTTTTGATCTTGTAAATCCGCTAACCTAAAAAAAATTTTGCCTTCTGCGACTGTTCAGGTGAAGCATTCGTTGTTGTGCTGTGTGTGCTGTAGGAATTAAAGCACTAAAACTAAAACCTCCGCCGCTAAACAGACACATTTGGCAGCTATAATTATTGCTTGTAGCCGTTTGTATTGGGAAGCTGTCCTCACACTATTAGTTCTGGAAACAATACGCCGTAAATGACAGCGGGATGACAGAACCACGACTGCAGGTATATTGCAGGGCTTACCTCGTACGGAATGTAGGCAAATAAACAATGTCTTCACGTGACGTCAGTAAAGAAAGAACAGGAAAGAAAGCTCAAAGAGGTTAATCAAAAGAGTGTTTCTGACGACTATCCTGCCCTGAAGTAGGCGTGTAGTGTGCAAAAGGCGGATTGAAGTTTTGTGACCAACTGAATGTTCACTGAGTGAGTTAATGTTCAGCTGATCAGAGAAGGAGCAACAGTTTAAGATTGGTAATAAGCCACTGGAAGCAGTGAGGCAGTGAACATATCCACGCCGAGCGGTCGTATCTGATCGGGACGATGAGAAAGAAATAACAGAGAGAATGCGATTACATTGGAGCGCATTTTTCAGGCCCTCGCAGGCTATGAACATGAGCTTCCAGATTTGTGTCAGAAGTATACATCAGTTTTATCCGGTACTGACCTTTGGAGCCGAAACGTGAAGGAGAATAAAAAGGGTGAGAAATTAAAGGCAGCCCAGCGTGCTGAGTCTAGGCAGCCAAGGGCAGATTGCTTGCATTTTAAAGGAATTATTTTTTCTGTGTGTGTGTGGTTCCGTCTTCCGAAAATTTTTTCAAGCACCTGTAAATAAGCAAGGTTTTGTGTAAGGGATTTTTACAATTATACTAAACCCCATATATATGAATTTTTGGACAATTTAAATAAGCTGCTGTAGACGCCTGACTTCACAAAGGAGTCCAATTTTGTCGCAGTATGGTAAGCAGCTTTCTCATTTCTATAAAATATGGCGACACTGACACGTGATCTGCTTCACAAATATCATGAAGTCTGGGTGTTTGGGACACTTTTCTGCTGTCTTAGAAAGGCCCATGCCGGCTTCCTTGCCTGTTGAACTGCACGTAATCGATCTGGCGACCACCCTTCGATCACTGGTCAGGATGATGCTTTCTTCTAATGCAATGATCGTTATAAACATGGACCGGCTTCTTATGCGCAAAGTAAGACCCGAGAATTGTCTCCCCTATCTCTATTTCCCGGTGACAAAATTCCACAAAAAAATCAGTGCCACGAAAACTACGTTCGTTAGGGCGCTCGAATACTGATCCGGAGTTCCCGGGTTCGAACCCGACCGCGGCGGCTGCGTTTTTATGGAGGAAAAACGCTAAGGCGCCCGTGTGCTGTGCGATGTCAGTGCACGTTAAAGATCCCCAGGTGGTCGAAATTATTCCGGAGCCCTCCACTACGGCACCTCCTTCTTCCCTTCTTCTTTCACTCCCTCCCTTGTCCCTTCCCTTACGGCGCGGTTCAAGTGTCCAACGATATATGAGACAGATACTGCGCCATTTCCTTTCCCCAAAAAACCAATTATTATTATATTAAACTACGCTCGGACGTATAGCTAAATAAAAAGTGCTCTTTCCATTCAGTATGCCGAGAGAAATTATTACTCGAAGAACGCGCGTGCTTTAAAATACTAGAGTGCGACTAGAGCACGCACGGCATCCAAAAAAGATTGGTATCCATAGCGTGAAAAGTTGCGCATTTTTTATTCCAAAGATAAAATACGCAGTGAAATTGTTCCAAGTAATGGCTTGTGAAACCGGTTTCCGCCTAGCAATGAACCCATTTTCTGGCATGGTGGTTCATGGGGGTTTAAGGTCCCACAGCGACTCAGGCTTTGAGGGACGCCGTAGTGGAGGGCTCCGGAAATTTCGACCACCTGGGGTTCTTTAACGTGCACCGACATCGCACAGCACACGGGCCTCTAGAATTTCGCCTCCATCGAAATTCGACCGCCGCGGCCGGGATCGAACCGGCGCCTGTCGGGTCAGCAGCCGAGCGCCATAACCACTGAGCCAACGCGGGGTTTTTTTTCTGGCATGAAATCCGTGCCAAAGGAGCTAACCGCCAATTAAAGAGGATTTAATTGATTGCATCGAGATTTATGTTTTTGTAAGCACGAAAGTACCAACTGAGTCATGGTGGTGACATCAACTAGAATTTCTAGGAACCCGAAGAGAAGCAAACGTTAAATTTAGTGTTCATAACATATTGAGGTCGTGCAAGTGTCGATAATGACTGCTAAATATGACACCTCAGCAAGCAAAATGCGCACCTTAACAAAGATGTAGAAATTATGCTACATGTTGTGCGGACTAATATATCTCATTCTTCATTTTTTTCTTAACGTTACAAAGCAATCGAATAGGTTTGCAAACCGTGTTTTCGAAAGTTGCGAACCAGAAGCAGTCAATAGTTCTTATTTTTTATTATTTTTTTTTGTGGTGGTTATAAGAAGGAATGAAGCAATTACTGTTTTTCCTCCTCGTATTGACGACGCCGGAAGTGCCCGCGTGCGTCTGTTACGTTTTTTTTTTGTCGTGCGCAACAACAAAACAAACGGTTTCTGGAAACGAAAACTTTTTTTGTCATACGGCTTGATCAGAAACAGGAGAAGGAGTTACAAAAGATTAATCCATGGCGACGGAACAAAGACACGAGAAAACACACTACACAGGACGGGCTCTTGTAAACCAGCGCAACGGCTCGAAGCCAAACAAGGAAGGGACAAAACACAGCGCTGTTTGACTTCGAGCTGTAGCGCTGGTTTACAAGAGCCATGTCTGACCAACTCGCCCACCAGTTCATGTTGTACAGGACGGGCGCTGAGGAGAAGGCCTAGGTGGCGCCAACAGGCGCCAACATCTAAGTAAAAAAAATCTTTGAAAGACAATCAAGCGAAAGAGCTCTCAAACGACCCGTCAGAATGCAGCCACGTCAGGAAAGTCTGCAGGCCAGAGGTGCCTGTCCCGCCACTTGCCCCCATTGGGATAGAATCGCGAAAAAAGACACGCCATGTTAAAGAAATACGTAGTACGAAGAAAAAGTACATCAAAACGGCCCAGCCAAAGCCACACCGTCGAATAAATAAAATTTCGCAATTCAAAGTAATGCGCTCCAAAGGTTCCCGCCATTTCGCGCATCCAATCAAAGCGGGGAGGAAGGCAGTCTCTTTCATCTTCAGAGAACCACCGAAATTGCATTAGACGCGCTGATGAGTTAAATTGGCTCCTTTTGTCGATGAGCCGTCGAAACAAGCGCGGCCAACGCGTGGGGGTCCGAGGTTAAGCCGGGGTGATTTATTCATCTCATCGCTCAGCCGGGCCTCCGAGATTAGTTTCCGCTTCAGTGGCTTTTCGCGCGTCGCTCACGACATTGTCCTTACGCTAAGGCGTCCCATAGTCGTGCGAGGGCGCAGGTCATTGCGCCGATTTACACCGGAGCAGAGCCCGTTTATAGTCGCTGCAATATTTTCTTTTTTCAGGCTCGCTTTAGAAACGTGGCTGCTTTCGCCAAATTAAGGCTGGGCCTAATTGAGGAGGAGGCATACAGAAGCGTATTGCGCGCATGAAGCTATTCACAAAGAGCTGTGTTTTTAGTGTCTGAATCACTTTGTCAGCTTTAATGCCGCAGCGTCTTATTTTTTACGATCTTGTAGGAACCCTGCACTTCATTTACCTTAAATATTTCACACCTCGTATGAGCGCCGCGAAACCCTTAAAAAATCATGCCGATGGAAGGTAAGTTTAACGTAAAGAACTGCCTTCGTATAAAATGCGCGTTGACGGTGCAGTTAACTGAAACAAGTAATCCCTATTACCAATGTCCCCCGAGGTTTCTTTGCAAGCCGTATCCAGAGCTCAGCGCATAACCAAACGCTGGCATTCCTTCGACAAATTCTTGAAAGAGCTTGGGAGCCAACAACATGACCTCTGGTAAAGAACGTATACTACATTGACAAAAGCTTTCGAAGGAAGAGGCTCACGTTTTATTTCAATTCAGCGCCGGTCTTGCTTCACCCGGGTCAGCAGGTAGCCTTCGGTCAGTTCACACATTGCGGTTAATCACTGGCTTTGGTGCTTGGCTCTTGATCCCGATGTCGCGGAGTCGAATCCACCGACAGCATCTCTATAGAAGTGGAATGCAAAAACGCGTATAGGTTGTGATATGTCAGTGCACATTGAAAAAATCCACATTCCCTCATAGCCCCGGTGCAATGTCAGGACGGTAAACGCTCCATTTCAGTCATCAGTTTCGGACAGCGAGGCTGCCGCTTGACGCATTTTTAGTGCGCTTCCACTCAGCCGCTTAACTGTTGTCTGTGAAGTGCCTCTGTGTACCCACCGCGTTGGGAGCAACCTGCCCTGGGTGACGCCATCGCAACCTGCCCACAGCATCGTGAGTGGTTAAATTAAAGGTTGCTCAGGAGGAGCAAGCAGCGTACCACAGGAGGAGCAAACAGCGTACCTGCCATTGCTGGGTAGCGGAGCATCGCTTTCCCGCTGCACCTGCAGGAGTGATAG
The DNA here is from genome assembly GCF_052857255.1 of Amblyomma americanum. Taxonomy (NCBI): domain Eukaryota; kingdom Metazoa; phylum Arthropoda; class Arachnida; order Ixodida; family Ixodidae; genus Amblyomma; species Amblyomma americanum. The sequence continues at coordinate 219,855,345 of NC_135500.1, read as the reverse complement.
GGGGCTCCCAGGGATCTATGAAGGTAAAGTAGAAAATAACCAATCCCGCATATATGTGGGCATTAGCCAAATATCGCTGACGCGTCATGCCGTTGAAGGCGGAGCTCAAGTGTGCCGCCCACTGAAACACCGAAACCGAAGTGCGCACCTGTTTCGCATCCGGCCTAACCGCGCTAAATCGTCCGTCATTTTTCCTTTTCTTTCAGTGATACATTTGGATAGTGTACAGCTGCCAGTGCAAGAGCAATGGACCCTGCCGCCGTGATTTGACTGCGAGGGTGACACGACCGAAGATGATCTGCGCGCGCCCGACCCAGCGACAGAGCCGACCTCAGCCACGTGTCGGCGCAGCGGGAAAGGAAGATTAAAGTGTGTCACTGAACAAACGCCCTTTGTCCTCGGGCGTGTTGGCCCGTGCACCTGCACCCTTGCCGCATTACGCCTAGGTGCGGCGCGATTAATTTCCGGTCGCCACAATGCGTACACTTATTTCCGGCGCTGCATGGCCGTCCTTTCCTCGGCCGCCCTTAATTACGCGATGGAGGAGTCCGCGCCCGACCCGCCGCAACACGTGCCTCGAGCTGCCACAGCCCTTGTTCCTTGTAACCGAGAAGTATGCATTGCACTCAGGGACGGTGCTACCGAAACGACCACCTGTTGAACGCCTATGGTGCCCGCTTTTTGTCTACGTGGGTTATAAGGAACGGCAAGGTGGAGATCTCCGATAAATTTCCACCCCCTGGGCTTCTTTAACGTGCACTGACATCGCATAGCACACAGTCGTCTTTTGCGTTCGGCCGCCATCGAAATGCGGCTGTCGGGTCCAGAATTCGATCCCTCGACCTTGGGCAAACAGTGAGTATCTAAGGCAAAGCGGCGGAGGGAGCAACCCGCAACCCTTATCTCAGCTATGAGGCGTATTTCGTCACAAGAATGAGCCTTACCCTTTAAAGACGATCGCGATCGAAAGAAACGCGAACAACGCGGCGCCCTACACGCTCCGCTGCAGGTTCGAATCCCTTTTCATCGCGCTTTGAACTGGGTGGCATCAAAAAGACGCTACAGTCGTTCTGGAATGTATCACGGAAGACTCTTGCGTCTTTTTGCGACCACCGAAGTAAAAGCGCGATGAAAATAGATTCGAACAGCGCAGCGTGTAGGCGCCGCGTTGTTCGCGTTTCTTTCGATCGCGATAGTTCAAGAATACCAGCATCTAAATGACAGTTGTGTGCGATTTCAGGGCGATTACTGGATCGGGGTTAAAATCAGTTTCTGGGCGAGTTGGTACTTCATGCTTACATTCACAGCGCAAAGACAAACACGGACGTGAGGGGGGACACCACAAAGCGACGACTTCAACAACGTTTATTGCTGCGCGCAGCGACTACATATAGCATACAGCGGGCGCGCGCAGCAACGAAAAGGAAAGTCATGTGAGACTGGTAGCAGCGCCAACCCGCAAAGGAAACACATCATCACAGGTACAAGGAAGACAACATAAAGCTAAAACCTTAGAGTCAGGACGCAAACAAGAACGAAAACCATGATACCCTAGTTGGAAATTCTTAAGAACCGACGTTCTTTATCACCTAACAACACCGAAGGGGTGCTGACACAATAATCTCCTTTTTTTGCAATCTCACCACCCTCTGCTATCTCCCTGGCAGTTTTGCTGACATACTTATGAAGAACTGTTGTTTTTCCCAAAAAAGGACCACGTTCCATACACTGTTGGCAATCACGGCAGTGTATGCCTAGATGACGGGATGCCCCGATGTCACTATTGCTGTGTTCCATGAGCCTCTCGTTTACACATCTGCCAGTTTGGCCAACGTAGGCTCGGCCGCAGGGCAAAGGTATAGAGTACACTACGTTTTTTGCGCACTCTACAAAAGGTTGCCTGTGCCTAACAGTGCAGGAATCGCTGCCAGTAATGGTGGAATTTACCCTCTTGCACAGTTTCGACAGCTTCTCTGGTGCGGAAAACACCACATGCACACCTGCTCTTTTCCCTATTTTTTTGAGCTGGTGGGCGACGGTGTTCATGTACGGTAGTACCACCACATTTCTCTTCCAATTTGTGTCAGTCCCAACGGTGTCCGGCACTACTTCCCTGCTTTCTTTGAGCATGTTCTCGGCAACCGATAACAAGAGTGAACACGGGTAGCCAGAGCCGCTCAACCGGGTCACCTGGCTAGAAAACGCATAATCCAGTCGATGCTCGCATGATTTCGTAAGAGCACTGCAAAAGCAAGATTTTACAATTGCCCGTTTGACTAGTTTTGAGTGGGCTGAACCAAAAGGAAGGACAGGTTTGTTTCCTCGCGGTTCATAAGCCCAACACACATGATCAGCATAAAAAATAAATGCCCAGATCAAGAAATCTGATGAATTCGTTCACAGCTTCTTCGTGCGTCAGGATTAGTGGATGAAGGCATTCGGAAAACATATCAAAGATACTGAACATGCTAGCCTGATTGGACATATCCTGTGAGTTAGTAAAAACGAGAAAATCATCAACATATCTGAAAATGCCCGCAACACTGGAACCTTCCGTTCTGCGTTTCAACTCTCGGTCCCACTCCGCTAGAAAAATGTCGCTCAGAACAGGAGCAACGCAGGAGCCAATGCATATTCCGTTTTTTTTTTTGAGTGACGATGTTACCTTCCCAAACAGCGAATGTAGACTTGAGGTACGTTGAAAGCAATTCTAGAAAGTTATTTACGGACAGACCACAACTGTTCTGAAACGGAATCACTCAGTGTCTGTCAATGCAGTTCCTGACACTGATCAACAGGTTGTCCTGAGGAATAGAATAATAAAGGTCTTTAATGTCGACTGAAAAAGCCGACAGGTTCGCCTCGGGCCTGTCCTTAAGAAATCGGATCACCTCGTCAGAGTTTTTCACTTTAAAAGGGTCGTCAATCGTAAGAACATTTAAGTTTTGCTGCAGAAACCTTGCAAGCGACTTCTGTCATGTCCCAAAAGAGCAGGTGTGCATGTGGTGTTTTCCGCACCAGAGAAGATGTAGAAAGTGTGCAAGAGGGTAAATTCCACCATTACTAGCAGCGATTCCTGCACTGTTAGGCACAGGCAACCTTTTGTAGAGTGCGCAAAAAACGTAGTGTACTCTATACCTTTGCCCTGCGGCCGAGCCTACGTTGGCCAAACTGGCAGATGTGTAAACGAGAGGCTCATGGAACACAGCAATAGTGTCATCGGGGCATCCCGTCATCTAGGCATACACTGCCGTGATTGCCAACAGTGTATGGAACGTGGTCCTTTTTTTGGGAAAAACAACAGTTCTTCATAAGTATGTCAGCAAAACTGCCAGGGAGATAGCAGAGGGTGGTGAGATTGCAAAAAAAGGAGATTATTGTGTCAGCACCCCTTCGGTGTTGTTAGGTGATAAAGAAAGTCGGTTCTTAAGAATTTCCAACTAGGGTATCATGGTTTTCGTTCTTGTTTGCGTCCTGACTCTAAGGTTTTAGCTTTATGTTGTCTTCCTTGTACCTGTGATGATGTGTTTCCTTTGCGGGTTGGCGCTGCTACCAGTCTCACATGACTTTCCTTTTCGTTGCTGCGCACGCCCGCTGTATGCTATATGTAGTCGCTGCGCGCAGCAATAAACGTTGTTGAAGTCGTCGCTTTGTGGTGTCCCCCCTCAAGTCCGTGTTTGTCTTTGCGCTGTGAATGTAAGCAAGATCGGGGGCCTTTTCAAGGCTAAATGGTATCGGCACAGTATGTTGTCAACATTTTCAAAAAAAAAAAGAGAGAGAAAGATTATTCGTTAGATTCCGTTATACTACTAGCGTCCTCCCAAAATTATTTCACTTACCGTCGGTTGGCGCAAACAACTGTCCTGAAGAGTTCACTTCATGGGGCTGAACCGCTATTAACCGTTCTTGCTGACAAAATTTCCAACCCGTCTTTACATTGTTCCTTGCGCCACAGAATTCAGCCGCTCTGCCACCGCATCCGGATGATGTTGATGTCCTCAGGTTTAATGGCAGATACCCACGGCGCCACGTCTGGACACCTAGGAACCAACATCGGCATCAATTAGAGCTCACGTTTGAGCTCGAAAGCTCTGTTTTCTTCTTCCTTGTCATCTGCAGAAGAGTGCAGCTTCGAAAATAATAACTTGTTAAAGTTGGCCATGGTCTAGTTCACATAGTCGGCGTGAGCAGCTGATATTAATTTGCGTCCCTACATTTTCTAACCTCCTTTTTCCTTCCTCCTCCTCTCTTCTTCTTCTTTTCTACTGCTTTAATGTCCTTTCTATTGATACCCCTCGGGAAGAAGACGAGGAGAAGACGAGGGATTGGCTAAGTATTGAGCGGCAGGTCCTTTCGTGTTCTTTTCCCCCTGTGCCTCTGCACCTTTTTTCTTGTGTGGATAACGCACGCGGTGAGTTTCTAAATCACAGGTAATGTCTACGCAGTCTCCCGGCCAGGGGAGGTCCCCTTTATTGGCTTCCCTGCCACCTCATGAGATGCCTCTGGAAGCTTTTCAACGCTCCGGCGTCCGCAGCATTCCTGTGTCGCTGGTGCCAAAGGATGGTGGCTCTATCAAACTTAACAATCCAGGGCCTGTTCGAACTGCTCTCCAGGCGGCCAGTTTCCTTTATGAGGCAATCACGGATGTAAGGCAGTTTGGACGTGGCGTGATTCTGTGCCGTTCACCAGACCTGTCCTGCGTAGAGGATCTTCTAAGCTGCTCTTCTTTTGGGTCTCTTCCGGTAAACAGCTTCATTCCGTCTCATCTGGCCTGCGCAAAAGGTTTGGTTCGCGGTGTGGACTCTTGCTTGTCTCCAGTTGAGACCCTCAACCTTCTCTCTGCAGCGAGTGTTGTTGCGGTGTATCGCTGTAGCCGGGAGGTGAACAATGCGCGGGTGCCAACGGAAACGGTTATTGCCATATTGCCACTTTTGCGGGTACTGCCTGCCCTTCAGAAATAAAAGCATGGCCCCTAAACTTCCGTGTAGATCCCCTTCAGTCTAAGCCACTTGAATGCAGCAATTGCTGGCGATATGGCCATAGTGCAGACGCACCGAGGCTGACCATTGTTCTGTCACGGGTGCGCGCACTTCCCTGCGGCCACAGGGACGCCCCGAGACTGTCCGGGATGATTCCCAGCGCCCTATAGGTCGCGAGCATCACGCGACGTTGCATTGCGGAAACGGTGCAGCGAAGCAGCATGTGCTCCAATGTCTTCACTGCACCGCAGTCACAGCACGCGTTGCTCGACGAAAGTCCGTGGCGCACCCGTCTTTCCGCGAGCCACACGCTTCCGACGCACACTCGGATGATGATCGCACGCTGGAGGCGCGACACTGAGCATGCGCCGACGACATAAATGCGCTCACCTCGCGCGATGCGTGGGTCCTGGTTTTGCTGACGGAGGTGGTCGTAGACCACCGCACGCACGTCTTCCAGGGCGAGTGGTTCGTCGCTGGGAGGAAGCTGATGTGCGGCGGTGGCGAGCTCGTCGGCTTGCTCGTTGCCGCGGATGCCGCAGTGACCAGGCACCCACTGCACGCGAATACTGCATCTACGCTCCGCGAGACGCTCAATGCGCTCGCGTATCGCGCACAGCAACGGGATGCCACGGCCGGGAGTCTGCAGGCGGCTAAGGGCGGCACGGGAGTCGCACAGCAGGGCACATCTGGGCGGCGGCGGAGTAAGGGTGAGCACCATGTCCAAGCGCCTGCCTCGGCTAGTGTCGCCTCGCATTGCGACTTTCCGGGTAGGCCGAGGCATGTTCGCAGCGCTTTGTGATGCTGCCCCTCCAGTGCCTTCCACGATGGCTTGCGCACCGTGACGAGGGGTAGCGCGTAGAGTATCGCCCCTAAGGCTGCAGCGTTGTAGCTCAGGCGCAGCGCAGCCTACTGGGATATCCCCTGGCCCCGGGCGGTGAGCTTGTGTCACGGCGGCGGTAGTCCTCTTCCTCTGCTGGCAGGCCCTGGTCGCCGCGGGGCGGAAGGAGAGGCGCTCGTCGATGTCCAGGCCCAGGTACCGCGCAGAGCTGTTCCATGGCGGCGGCGCCAGGCGGGCGCACCGGCGAACGCCGCAGGCCATGGCTGGAGACTTGTCCACGCAAAGCGCCAGACCGAGGCCCCTAAACCGCGAGGAGCCTCGCCCGGAGTTCCCAAGCACAGTGCGATGTCGACCGCGTATATGGAGATGTACACGCGAGGTCGGTTGCGTGTGGGCGGACAGCCTGGCACTGCCGATATCGCCACATTGAACAGGAACGGGGACAACATCGACCCCTGCAGCACGCCTAGATCTACTGGGGCGGGGCTGAGAGAGGGAGTCCCTCGCACACGAGCGCGAATAGTGCGCGCGTTAAGGAAGACCTGCACATAACGCAACAGACGACCGGCTACGCCCGCCTCTTCCAGCCTCGCGAGAATTACCGCACGGCGGACGTTGTCAAACGCACTCGACACGTCTAGCAGCAAGAGCAGTGCTACCTGCCGCGCCGCCACGGCGTGCTCGAGTGCGGAGGGAACGCCCGCGATTGAGTCTGCCGCGCAGCGCATCCCGCGAAAACCTGTCCGACGCTCTTCAAACAAGTGCGCCTCCGCGGCCCGGCGCATGCAAGCGTTGGAGCGCCATGTGCTCCATCAGCTGACATGACACTGACGTTACAGTGACACTGGCCGGTATCCGCTGAGCTCCGTGGGTGAGTGGCCTGGCTTCGGTATCGGGCAGACGACCGCTGTACGCCACTCCTCAGGCAGGTACCCGCGTTCCCACACCAGGTTGAGTTGCCGCAGGAGCACCTGACGTTGCTCCGCGTCCAGGTTGCGCAGCATCTGGTAGGTAACACCGTGGGTCCCGGGCGCTGAGCGGCGGGTGCAGCGGCGCAGCGCGTCGTTTAGTTCGGCCGCTGTGAAGAGCGCGTTGCACGGGCCGTCATCCGGGGTGGGGAAAGAGACACCGGCGTCGAAACTGGGGCCTGATGTCGTCACCATAAGAACAGCACGGCTCACGGGGCACTGCGGCGCAAACCGGTCAGCCAACTGCTCAGCCAGCTGTTGGTTTGTTTGGCTCCTCGAGATGGCGAGAGCGGCCAGGGGTTGAGGGTTCGCCTGAGGTGTAGCGATGCGCCGGAGGGTGGTGAAGAGCCGCTGCGAACTGCGATCCTTCTCCATAGTGTTGCAGAGAGAAGCCCACTGCCGTCGGTGGAGCTTGTTGTTGGTATGACGTCTTGCCGCGGCGTCTAGCCGATTTTAGATCGTCCAGTCTTCTGCCCTGTCTGTCCGTCGTGCCCTGCGCTCCGCCTTGTCCCTTTTGTGTGGGCTGACCTGCCCGCACCTCTGCGCGACGCGTGGCTGCGAGGGCGCTCCGGAGAAGACTGGTGAAGTAATCGGCGCCGGACGCAGCGGCGGCCCCAATCCACGATTGCGTACGTACGCATGGGCGCGCCTCTTTATCAGGTGGCGATGGAGAAGTGATCCGAGCCCCAGGGAGACGGTGCCGCTGCACGCGATGCACGATCCACGTCGTCGGAATTAAGGTGGGCTGCCCATGGAGTGGTGAGGGGACGAGAGTCCCAGCTGCGTTGCTGTGTCGTGCAGGTCATCACCGTTGCGTGCACTGCCCCACGCACAATGATTAGCATTGAAGTCACCAATGATGAGTTGGCACGGGCCACAACACAACGACACTGCACGAAAACACAGCGCGTTCCACGCCACAGGCTGCGGAAGGTGATTGGTTGGAAACCAACCGCAGGACAAGGATGGGTACACGCGTGTCTCAGCCCGGCGCATTTCTTTGCTGTCACACCATAGCTGACGCCCACAATTAGCGTTAACAGTTCGAACAGCCGCTGCGCTGGCTCAGTTGTTAAGGTGCTTGGCTGCTGACCCAACAGACGCGGGTACGATCCTGGCCGCGGCGATCGTATTTCGATGGAAGCGAAATGCTAGAGGCCCGTGTATCGTGCAATGTCAGTGCACGTTAAAGAACGCCAGGCGGTCGAATTTTCCGGAGTCCTTCACTGCGGCGTCCCTCATGGCCTGAACTGCTTTGGGACGTTAAACCATATCAAAACTTTGACGCCTGTAACCGTCTTGTGACTTATTTTACCTTTTTGTAATAAGTTGGAAGCCAGGAAGCACTGACCAAGTTACAAGAAAGCCAAGAAGTAGACATTCCCGCTGGGCTAAGAGTTCATCGCCCGACGGCAGCTAAGCGTGTTTTCTCATTTCAGCGCATGATGTTACAGACGTTCAGAATAACAACAAGCACTTACGTTTTGCGTTCGGAGCGAAATGCCTCCGCTGTCATGATTACTTTCGATAACCGAAGCTACAGATATTTGAATCAGGTCTATGTTTTCGTGTTGAAGCATTGTGTTCCTCATTGTTTGCGCCGGGAGATCCGTAATCTTTTCAATTCGAGCTTGCCCGCTCCTGTCTTCCCAGTGGGGAACGAGTCGCGTTCCAGCCAAGCAGCAAGCAAGCGAAACGCAAGTGGAGATCCAAACTTGAACCGCTCCGTTTTGCTTCTCTGGATACAATACAGCTTTTACACACTACCACCAAGTTCCCATTGCCACCAACCATTCACGAATGAACAGCGTGTTACATAGGCTTAAGTTCCGTAATTCGCTCCAGCGACATAAACCACTGGGCGTGTGTTGCGACAGCGGCCGCTGGCGAGGCGCCCGCCTATAGCCAGGGGCCAAATAGCTCGAAATGAGAAAGGCCATAATAATGATAATAAAACGCAAGACATTGGGAAGCAAAACAGTATGTGGAGTTGTGGTCGCTTGTCCCAGAAAGTCACAGCAATGAAAAAGGAAGGAACAAAATGCTGAAGGAGCAAGGCTGCCGATAAATGTAGTAACCGAAAGGGTGCGCAATTGTCCGGAAATATAAAAATAAACACTGAGAGATGGAAGATGAATAGATAGCCCACCATGGCAACCATAAACTCGGGAGCAAAGTATCCTCAATGTGTGAGCATGACTGCGCTGCAAAACAACTGGAAGAACATAGTTGTTTTTTTTTTTCAGTTTTCTATCTCAACTCCTCTCATTTCGCGTATACAAGCGAAAGATCTCACCTATAGGATTGCTTCCCCCTCTTCACTTTTTCAGCCCGATCGAGCCTTAAAACTGCTGCTTTTTCTTCACACTTCACTTGTCTTTGTTTTTTTTTTTCATTTACGATTTCCGCATTATCGCGTTGAACGGCTTTTCGCCGAAACCAAAACGCTCATCGCTTCCTCTTTCCGCCCGATTTTTCTGTGCCTCTATTTTTTTCCTCTTTTTTTTTTTTACAGATTGCTTAGTTATGGAAGAGGGTGCCGTCCCCCCTCTCCGTTCGTCCTCCAGTTTCAGCCAAGCGTGTTGCTATACGGCCCATTCTCCCTCTCTCTTTTTCCCCCTTTCTACGCGTCTCTTACGGCGTGGCTCGTTTCCGTCGTCTGCCGATCGTCTGTCGCTGCCAGCTTCCCCCTCGAAGCCTCCCTCAGCTGTGCACAGGGAGGGCGCTATTGAGCCCACTTTTTACGCCAGAGGGGGCATCCGCTATTCCATGCTTTCCTCCCGTGCGCCCGGCTTCTTTTCGAGGCTTTACAGAGCTTTCCCTAAAAAGCTTCGCTCCAATTTTCTCTTTCATCAGAAGAGCTCTGCTGCTTTTTTTTCTCTCTCTCTCGCTTTTTACTATCATTAGAATTTCTCCTGCGAGCTGACTACCGTCTGCTTTTCCCATCTCTTCGCTGCTATATGCCTCGCCAACGCTCGGTCGCCATTAGAACGAACCGAAGTATTTTCCTTTGAAGACTGAAGAGGTAGGCAGCAACGTCCCTGCAGTATTGCGTTTTTATAGGCGCAACCGTAAAACATGCGCAAGAAGGAAGAGCTGGGGGTGGGGGTAGTTGGAGGCCTCTTTGGAAGCTGTTGTTCTGCAGCCAGGCGCTCGTGATAGCCGCATAAGTGGAGCACTGGCTCGGTACAATGCCGGGCCAAGCAGGTTCCCTTTCCCACCATTTCTATCTCCCTCGGTCTCCATTTTGGGCGAGACTCTGAGCTATATTTCTGCGTCTTTTTTTTTTCTTTTAGCTGCAGAATACGACGCAGATTAAAAACTCCAGACCCACGCACTCTTTCGTATATTATATAGACTAGCTGGCATTATTCGTGTTCGTTTTTCGCACTTTATTTTCTCGTGCTGGTGCTTACTGCCGGTTTTTTTTTTATTTTTGCTTCCTCTACTTCTGTTATATGTGGGTTCTATTCACGACTTGCTGCTAAGCGGGGGAGGGTGGAAGCGAGTCCAACAAACTCGAAGCGAACTCTATAATTTACGGGCAAGGCTCAGTTCCCTCAGTCAGCGTTACCGTCGGCGAGTATTAATCCGACAGCTTTTGTTGCGCAAATATGATATAGGCGGGGCCCTTTGGTATACGTCATTGAAAAAGCGAATTTTCTTTTCACTGCGAAGCAGTCTTTCGCCGAAGTAAGTTATGATTCTCCTTTTTTTTCTGCTCCCTTCCGGAGCAGGCTAATTCAAGCGCCCAATGTTATATACGACGACTGCACGCCTGCTTATTGCCACGCGAAATTGCGGTGGCGCCAACAAAGAGTCTCCTTTGCTTTCTCTCAAACGCCACACACGAGCGCTGCGAGGCTTGGGCATCTTTTAACCGCGTCTCAGGGGCTCAAAACTCAATTCTCATTTCGTGTTAAAGTACTTCTGAAAACATTCCCAAATATTTTTTTCTATGCGACCAGACCTCGTCAAACTCGCTTTCTTTTCCATATTCCGTATGAATTCAGCCTGCCTTCCTCGTCTATCTTGATGTCTGGAGTGTACGCGCAGTTTTCGTTTTTCTTTCAACGCAGCGCAAAATGTCCTGACAGAGCCATCGTTTCGGTGCAAAGCGGTACCCTTAAGAATTTGCGTTGCAGGTAAGCTGTTATGATTGCCACTGGGTATTTCTGCTGTCGTCATTTCAGAGGCAACACTACTTTACCGCAGCACGTAAGCTTTCTCTCGAAATGCCTCAGAGTGCTCCGAGAACCAAGATGGAGTTGTCGTCAGCGCACCTCAAAGGGTCACAAAGAGGCCGCTTTCAGTGAAGACGGAGTTCTTGTAACCCGGACAATTTGAAAGTAAACTGCCCTCATTGACACGAGTCTTCCCGGCAGCAGATCCCAGAGGCCGGGGCACTCACTTCTAAATGATGGCAACTCGTCCTCTTTGATAGAGGCTTCACGCGGTGGAATCGAGGGGCGGCAAAATTTTCTCAATGCTATTTTCACAGCCATAAATGCGTGTTTTAAGAGCGTTAGCTCTTACTCATCACGTTTCGAGATTCCGTGGGGTCTGCTATCACCCTGAGATCACAGCGCGATGTGTGAAGTCGTCTGCTTTATATAAAAGGCCTACTGTTCACATCACAATAATGTCAACATCATCATCTCGCAATAAAATAATAATATGGTCAATTCCCGGCCCCTTCAGCAGCGCAGCTAGCGGGCGCCAGGCGAGCTGGGCCCCAGCGGCGGGCCAGAGGCAGATGCGAGGCGGCTGTGGCAAGAAATTTGCTCGTATCACAGTTGTTACTTCTACCAGCCACTCAGTATTGGTAAGCGATCCTCAAAAATGATACATTTTACACATTTCTTACCCCGAGATATATTATTTACGCGAAGAACAGTCTTTAGCTCATATTTATGACTCCGCAGACGGGATCCAGGCTGGCCGGTCGGCCGGCAAGCTCGGCGTACTTCACGTTCGCACAAGAAAATACAAAACGTCCATACTACCTGAAAGGGTTTCTCCTAGATTCGAGCAAAGACAGCGTGCCTGTGCAAGAGTAAAGCTTTCGCCAACGACGCCGCCTGCGGGAACGCCGGGCGACGAACTACGCTGCCCACCGCCTGCCCTGGTCGTCGCTAAGCATAGCTGGTTTCGCATCGATGCCGCAGCGGGGGGCGTTTCGGGACTGGCCAGCGCTCGAATAATGCTGCTACACTCGGCACCCCTCTATTGTGAACCGCTCACATAATAGAAGATATGTTCGATTTCCGCGACGCCTTCAGCAACAGAGCCAGCAGACGCCAGGCGAACCGCACCAGGCAGCAGCACCATACCAATGCGGCTATGGGATAAAATTTGCTTGTATCGCAGTCGTCACTTCTACCAGCAACTCGATATTGCTCAACGATCCTCAGAAATTATGCATTTTTGACATTCTTCGATCCCAGGGCTCCTTATGAGCGTGAACAAACTATAGTAAAGCTGATTTTTCCGACCCCGGAGGCAGGCGTCCAGGCTGGCAGGCTCAGCAGGCCAACCCCGAGGAAGCATGCCCCTACGTCACCATGACGCTAGGGCTCTCCGCGCTCGCATTGGCTGCCGCTTCCCGTCGTTGCGTTTGCCGAGAGCGGTCAGTCGTTGACGTATAGCAGGTTGGACGCAGGCGACGAGCTGCAATCGGACGTTGCGACGCCGTTCGCAACGGCACGCCGCAGTGAATCGCACTCTCTTTTCGCACATGTGTCCCCGCCGGCTATCGCAGTGTGTAGCTATGGTTGCAGCAGAAATTAAGCTGCTTTTTCTGCTCATAACTTGAATTTTCCGCAAGAAAGTTTCAATAACAATTGTTATTAATTTATTACAAACCAATGGCCATGAAGATAGTACGCGCAGCACCATCTCGTATGTAGCGATCTAACTAGTTGATCGCAATCGAGTGGATAGGTGTAGCAGCTGTCCATCTCGACCGCGCTTTAAAGGTCACACTTCGAAGCGCCCGTTTGACAGCGGTATAACAAAGGCCGCACATGGCATTGCAAAACATGGGGCGCTCTTGGCTTTCCGTTTCGCAGCTCTAACAAGCGGCTGCTTTGCTTTTGAAGTTTTGCTCTTGGCTTCAAGACGACCCAGGCCACGTGGGAACGGCTCTCCTCGTACGACTGCCCATCTATTTTTTCTCTTTCTCTTAATTTATATCGCGGCTTGCCACGGCTCCTCGATTTGCTTGGCTTGGCTTGTGGATTTCTACTGCAAATACAGCTACCAGAACGGCCTTCAGTTACACGAATGCTGGAGTGTGAGTCCCAGTAACTGCTCTCGTCGTAAAATTAATTGGTGATGCAAATTTCAGCGACTGCTATCGCTGTTGCGAAATGGCAATGCCTGTCATAGTGTAGAAGAGTGCGGTGAGGGTCTAGTTGGTGCGACATTATGGGAACAATAACCGCGCAAAAAGGACGGGACGAGAAGAACCACACGAGACAAGCGCAGACTGATAACTGGTTTATTGCACCGACGCCTCCTTCCTACAACAGCAAAGCGCATGCGCAGCATTCACAAAGACAAAAGACAATCATCTCGTCAATCCAAGAAACTCCAACTCATTTCGGTACAGGTATATGGAAGCCTCGCTAACACCTTTGTCATGCCCTAATCTGGCGATTTCCAAGGCTTCGATAACTTCACGTTCTTTCTCATCCCTCGCGCGTCCGATAACCTCAGTCCTGCCGAAAAGTTAAGTGCATTATTTGTCGTCATGCTTGCAGGTCTTTCAATGCTTAGGCAGATGGTGCCCTCTAGAGTCAGCTAAGGAATTGGCATGCTCTAATAATCTAATGTTGATGCAGCGGCCAGTTTGTCCGGCGTTGGTGCAGTAAACCAGTTGTTAGTCTGCGCTCGTCTCGTGTGGATCTTCTCTCTTGGCCCGTCCTGTTTGCGCAGTTATTCATTGTTCCCATACTGTCGTAGTGCTTAGTAATCATGACAGGGAGGCCTGCCATTTGCCACGAGTGTTGGAGTAGCCCGGTGCTGTAACCACTCATTGGGTGTGGAGGGGGTGCCAGGGCTGGGTGTGTGCGGGTAGGGGTGTAGGACTGGCGTGCGTCATGCGTGTGGCCGTAGGTCATGGACGGGTTAGGCGCGGTAGCTACGGAGAGGTGTTCATTCAGGGAGAGGACAACTCGTGACGTCATGAGTGTCGACGTTGTGCTCGGACCAATCAATGATGGACATTCAGGCGAATCAACGCGGAATAATTTAATGGCGTTATGCGCGACGTTGCACCATTCTGTACGATCAGTTGGCGTGTTGTAATGATGCCACGCGTGTCGCTGCTGTATTACGACTAGCAATGCCAATTGCAACGACACCGCATCGATTGGAAACGTGGTAATAACGGATGTCGCTGTAACAAACAATAAATCGTAAAAGATTGCGCACGCGAGCTAAAGGAGTACGAGGGGGCATTTTGGGCCATCTAAAATCCCAAGCACCTCACAAGGGTACACGCAGGTTCTTTCCTGCGCGCAAGGAATGCGGTTCCTCCACCAAGCGGACTTCCGTCTTACACACCACGTCCCTGCTTACAAAAAACGTGACTTAGCTTCCAGCCCTGTGTGTAGCTCCTCTGCGGCCCCGCGCTCGTTCCCATCGCGACTTGAATTGTTGCTTTTCTTCTCAGTTCTAGCCGCAAGAGTGGCACAGAAAAGCCGTAGAGGAAAGCGGTGCGTGTCTCTTGCCGCGTCCACAATCAAGCTGTAATTAGGACGCTTCGAGGCGACGATAAATCATGCGCAGGTGACATTTAATCACCGAGCCCCACCGGCCCCTCCCCTCAAACGCGTGCTAAGCACACCCCCTCCCGGACGCTGCCCCCTTCCACTCCTCACTCTTGCTTTCCTCACCGCTCTTCCCCCTTTTTGAGCGCCTTTGCAAAGCTTGGCGCTTGCGGCCCTCTCAAGAGAATTAACCGACGGGAAACAATCTCCGCCTGCACAAGCAGCCCGACACGCGCGTGGTTAGTCCTTAAGTCGCCAGCCTAATCCTTCAGCTCATTTGTCGGTGCATGCATGTTCTACTTACCTCCCAGAGTTCGCGTTTCTCCTCCAGTAATTTAAGGAAGCAGCGCACGGCGCAGAAGCGTTTTGCTGCGCCGCGCTTGCGTTGTTTGCGTCTGCCGGTCGCGCACGGAGCGAATCTGGCACACCGCAGCCAAGCGCATTTACTCCTGACGATGGTTTTCGACCACGTTTGCACTTCTCGCCCGTGGCGTCGAGCGTGCAGTTTCTGCGTGAGGACAAAGCCGCTTCGTCCCCTCTCGCCACCGGCCAATCGTACGCAGCATGCACAGGCACACACGAGCGCCTGCGCATGGTATCGCGTTACCACACGTATCCCCCTGATTCTTTAATGCGGTAGCGTTAGATGCTTCATCAGGAAGAAGACCGGCGTTGCGGTGTGTCACAAAAGTAGTTGACTGTCCCAGAGGGTAGTCACGTGATCAGGTCACGTGACGTGCCATCGCCACCTTTCACCGGCTCTCCACCTGCATTACCGCGAACCGAACGTCACGAAAACAAACGCGGCGTTATGGTCTGCCGTAAAATTCGCTTATTCTGGCGGTGGTGTAAACGCGCAGGCGGAATTAGCCTTACAGTTGCCTGTAGGCAACCGATCCGCCTCAGTCACTGATTTAAGTGATGCTAGGCATTCCTCGCACCTGATGCAATTAAGTGTTCTCATAGTTTTTTTAGTTTTTTTTTCGCTTTTGTGTCCGTTTGTTCCGGCGGTGCTCCACTAAGTGATAGCGTTTAAAAGCATACCCGCTTCTATAACGTTTCAGAACCACAGTGTTGGCCAGTGCCATAGGTCCTAACAGAAACATACGCTCGTTTTTGGTTCGTCAGGGAACGATAAAAGCCAGAAGGGAACTTGGAAATGGTTACTGATCGCTACAAACAAAGTCTGGGCAGCTCCACATTGAGAACAGAATAGAATAGAATAGAAGCTTTATTGTCCGCAATATTTGCATATTAATCTTCTGCCGCACCTAAGCACCTCGGTGCTTGTGGGTTGGCCGACAGAAGCAGTGCACCCCGTACACTGGGCAACCAAACGCTCGCAAATGAACTTATTTGATTCATAAATCAACAATATTAAGTAAAAATTAAAAAAAAACGAACAAGTATATCCTTAAAAAGTGATACCGCACTCATGTACCGAGCTGAAAGACGTAGGAATATGCACAAGTAATAAGGTAGTAATTATTAATTGGCATCCACCCAAGCGCAGCCATACGGCCATAAAGGAAAGCTATACAACTTTCTCTAAAACTTCGCAGTCAAAGAAAAATTCTCCCTGGTCCGGGGTTTGAACCCGGGACCACTGCTTGACTGGAGCAGTCGCTCTACCAACTGAGCTAACCGGTACGGCAAGCTTATGGTAGGGCGAGAGCGAATTGATCAATAACTCGAAGTGGGAACAGTGTTGGTCATATGTTTAGGGGAATCCCCCCAGGTGGAGTAGATTCGTAATAAGGGAGTAATTATTCATTGGCATCCACCCAAGCGCAGCCTATATAAGGCTATAAAGGAAAGCTATACAGCTCTCTGATTAACTTCGCAGTCAAAGAAAAATTCGTCCTGGTCCGGGGTTCGCACCCGGGACCACCGCATCACCGGGGCAGTCGCTCTACCAACTGAGCTAACTGGGACAGCAAGGTAGGGCGAGGGCGAATTGATCAATATGCCGAAGTACGGGAATAAAACATCACGTTAGTAGCGCCAGTTTTCATGCACAGTTCTGCTGAGTAATAGAGCCAGAACGAAGGAAGTATCAATACACTGCCCCTTATATGCAAGAGAGCGATGGAGTAGACGGAAAAAGACAGCAACAGCTGGAATATATGGAGACGTTGGCAAGCTTAGCAGTGCCGGATCCTTTGCCTTTAAACTCCAACATAACGCACTGCTCAAAATGATCCATTAAAGACCAGGCTCGTCGGTGTAAAAAGTAAGCAAATTGCAGTTACGTTCTACAGGAGTTTTCTTGCGTGGGGCTGTGACTTTACATCGAACCAAGTGGCTAAGCTGATGTTACAGGGTGAAGTAAGCTATCCGTTGTCCCGGGTTATCAAGCTATACAGAGTCGCTATCCTCTAAGTGCTCTGTCTTAAGGAGGCACGTCCTTTTGTTAAAACCTCGAATTTCCCACCGTCATTTCTCTCAGGACCGCATATGGACGCCTAGTCGCTTCAGATGGGACTGATTGCGACGAATCTTGAAAAGCGATGTTTGCGTCAGAGCACAGGCCCCCTGTAATGAACGGTCTGATTTTGCTGTTCGCTCTCGCTTGAGCTGTAGTCCCGTGGCAACGGCGTTCTACATAGGTGAGAAAATGTCTAAAAAGCATCCAAGCGAAACAAAGAACAGTTCCAACAATAGGGGATACCTGGAACCCTCGAATCTGCCCTAATTACACATTTCTCCACAAACCGCTAAAATGAATCACTCGCAACTCTAGCTCCCTTATCTCTCTTGATCCCTCTCTATATTTCCTCAGAAAGGGCAGGTTCGCATACTCATGAAAAAAAAAAAACGAATGACGGCGTCTCATGAATATTCCCTTTGCCTTCGTAACTGCTGGTCTAGTTCCTTTCTTTCCGAATGCTCGCGTAGCCGATGTTGCATCAGGGATTGCCTCTTCGGTGAGGTTCCGTTGGGCCCTAATAGCCGTGCTGCAGTAGAGTCGTTCGAGACCTGATGCAACCACTTTCCGTTAATCTCCGGCGCCGCCTTAGGACTAGAGAGCAGCGACCATTTCGTGGAAATATCGTGAACAACTCCGGCATTTGCGGCTCATCAAAGGCGACAGGCCATGACAAAATAATTCAGTCGCGGCTGTCAGCCTCAGCGGTGTGCACGCGTGTACGTCGTCCATTCTTTTGTTCAGTTGCATTTGTTTTGCCGAAGGAGGCCATAAAGTGTGTGTGCCGTGGCGTATTTTCGTTTGCAATCCTCTCATCGATTGGCTATGGTGTCGCAGCTGATAGAGAAGCTGTGATCGAAGGCGCTGCAGCGGATCTTCCACATCAAATAGATTTAGTGCTGCCGTGCAATACTTTACTTTCGACAAAGGAGGAAAGAGGCAGAAAGCAAATAGAGACGACAGCACACTCAGGACTACTTGGTTCACTCAGTGGCTATCTGGCCCTCTGTGGCCGTGTTGACGTCGAGTATAAGACACACTTATTGTCGAGAGATTTAAAAATGTTCCCGCCATGACGTCATCCCAGCCGAAAAGGAGCGGTTGGCACCGTTTCCAAGGGAACGGCGGTGTGGCGTAGCCTCCTGCGAAATCGGCCGCTGGTGGCGACACCTGTGCTTCGTTTTTCGCTCTTTTCTAGCTTGCTCTTGTCTTCGGACCTGTCGATGCAGGCCAACATCGGTTCGGTTAATATGGGTTTAACGTCCCAAAGCGACTCAGGCTATGAGAGACGCCGTAGTGAAGGGCTCCGGAGATTTCGACCACCTGGGGTTCTTTAACGTGCACTGACATCGCACAGTACACAGGCCTCTAGAATTTCGCCTCCATCGAAATTCGACAACCGCAGCCGGGATCGAACCCGCGTCTTTTGGGCCAGCAGCCGAGCGCCATGACCACTCAGCCACCGCGGCGGCCTTACAGACCAACATCAATTTCTCCTGAGTGTCTTCACTGGCGCAAAACTTGGGCCCTTGTACGAAAAACATACGTCAGGTAATTAAATTTCGGGTTAAATTAACAGAGGTAAGTAGACTCGGCCAGGATGACGTGCTGCATACACAAGATAATAATGATAAAGTTAAAGAATAAAAGCTCGCCGGCGAATAAAGAGAGCAAATTCTCGAACGAAGCCGACCATACAACATGCTGTATAAAACCATATAAAATCGTTTGCTTCTATATATAGGTCACTTGGTGTCGCTATTTGTTTTTTTTTACTTTGGTCCTAAATGAGGTAAACAGCGCAAACGTTTCGCAAAGCTATACAACAGCCCACTGAACCTACTGTAGCTGCCTATTGTTGGCGCATATGGCGCTTGAAAAGCACTCGGAGGCTGTTTCCATTTCTCAGCGTCCAAGAGGAACTTATAAAGGCTGGTGTCGGCGAGTGTCAATTTCTTCAATAATTTAGGCAGGTGCATCGCTAACCTGGGCGCCAGAGGTGAGCTCAACTTTCTCCATTGCACCGCATCCAACCGGCAAGTACGAAAGAAGCCGTCAACTCTGGACTTGAATCGACCGCTCGGAGCGCCTTTCAGCTATGCTGCGGTTCACATGACCTGTTATCAAAACGAATACCCTTAAGGCTTCTTTTGCCGCATTCTCTTGGCTGTCCGGCTTTCAAACTGGCCTTCGCTCATTTTTCTTTGTCTCCACTATATATCTAATGTGCGCGCGCGTGCTTGCTGAGTGGATCTTCTTGCAAAGAGAGTGCCCCCGAACGTCGTGCCTCATCTCAGAAAAACAAAAAAATGCACGTAAAAAAGGAAACGCAGAGATGGCGCTGCCCCCAAAGGGCGCCGACGTGGGCCGGACTCTCGGGCCGACGGAAGCCGCAATCAAAGATCTCGTCGACCCGCGCGTACACCGCCGAATAAGCAACTGCGCTGCCATTGTTGTGGCAGCCTCGCCAGAAACAAAGGCTTTCATCTCTCTAATGGTTTCCAGAAAAAAAGAGGTTAATGGACGAACCATCCCCGCCGTCAAAGCTACGACTACTGGCGACGTCTGTCAACTTCCTTCTGCCTCGTACTTGTCTCCTCCAAGGAAGACCACTTACTCTCACTCGGCACCGAAACTTTTCATTGGTGTTGAAGGGGAGAGTATGTTTGGCCGGCACGTGTTCATAGGCGCTGCGGCGCTTTCTGCGCCTGCTGACCTTTGAGAATGCAAGGGAGTGCGCGTCTGAGTGGGGCCACAGAGGCCTCAATGGGAGGCAGACAGTCGCTCGTGCAAGTCAGGAAGCGACTGCGAGTGGGCAGCTCGCCCCCCACCGCCGCGCATCGGAACGAACAAAATCGGCGGGACACGGCATCTCCACTTAGCTGGAAATGGGCACCACGACTCGGATTCCCTCTCCGCCCCTCCTCGCTTCCGGACGCCCTCACAATGCTACGCTAACGCCGCCAGGCAGCAGAAGCAACGACACGGCGTTGCTTTCGCTCCGTTGAGCGGAGATGAGAGTGAGGAGGAGTGGAAGCGAAGATGGTGGGCAAGAGAAAGAGAAACGGATTGGCCAAGTTTCTCCGCCAGCGGCGGTACAGGCAGCCGCAAGAGCGTTTTGTTTTGATTACGCACCTCGATGCTCACAGCGCGACGCTGCTATTCGCGAAGACTGCGCGAATAAAGCCAGGACCACGCTCTCGCTACACGTCCAGAGTGCAGTTTCAGCGTTAAGCGACCACCGCTTTCCTGCTTGGCACCCCAGCGCCACTTTTGCCCAGTCGCCCGAACAGTGGCGAGGCACTGAAATGGCCGTTGTCACCCACTGGAAGCGATTCTTTCTCTCCAGCTGCAGAGGACACCGCAACCCCTGACCGTATAAGCCGGCAGCCGGTTATCTCTCATAAGCCGGCCATCTCGCATAAATTTTCCGATAACGTACTTGTATTTATATCTTTTACAGCTGTGAACACAACATTTGAAAGTCACCAGGCTCCGCTGGTGGATCTTCCAAAGCTAGCGCTCGCACAGCTAGAGAATTCGTCTACTGGGGTTCATTTCGGCCCTTCAGCTCTTTTTGGAAAAGTAGTATTGAAACCTTCTTTCTCTGCTTCATTAAACGTCTAAGCTAGTCTTGTAACCCTCAATAGTTTTGTAATTGTTTACGTATGACTGACAACCTCTACCGCCCGATTTTGTAAGGCTGCGTTGAAGCATTCATTCTTGGCGCTCTGCTTTCACGCATCCCCTGCGTTAAAGAAAAAAAGAAACTCCTCCTGAGCTGCTTACTTTATGACAAGCACTGCGCCTACGACGAGAATACGACGATTAAGTGGTTCTGCCCCAGAACGCTGTCCCTTCGCCTCTACAGTTTTTTTTTCTTAATTTACGACATTATAATGAAACCACTCTTTCTTTTTTGTGACGGTGATGAAAGTGGACGCTGTTGGACCTCAGTCCGGTGGGTCAGCCGCTGCCGCCCAGAGAAAATGTTTCGGCCTCCCGAATGACGCAAGCAGCCAGGCCACCGTGGTGTACTCGGCCACCAGTGATGGCTCTATCGGGTGACGACGGCTTCATCAGAGTCCTAAGCAAGACGGCCAAACGAAGACTGCGCAAAGGTGAGGACTCATCGTTGTCGAGTACGTCCACGATCACCACGGAGCAAGGAACATCGGCACATACTGTCCTGTTGGTGCCGGTACTCTCAACGACATCCACAGGCAAGCCATGTCTGCTTTCATGGGGGCTCGCGTCCCGGGAGCAAATAAAGATGTGAGGGCAAATCGTTTTAGGAATGTCGTCGCCATTGATGTCATGGACCAGAATGCGCTTGAAAGTTTGAGCAACATCAAAACGCTCGGCGGCATCAGATTTTGCTCCCTTGTCCTCATGGCCAGCGACACTACGGCAGGTGTCATCTACGTCGATGTGGCCATCCGCGACTCTGATCTGCCCATTTTGATCCAACCAGCTACCGACGGTGTAGCAATACTGCAAGCTCAGTGCTTTGGGAGGACAAAATGCATCAAGTTGACCTTAAAGGGGACTGCATTGCAACGTACGTAAAGGCTGGACACTTTCGGCACATGGTTAGGCCTTTTGTCCCGAAGCCTCTTCACTGGCGGAAATGCATGAAGATAGGACACGTGAGTAGTGTGTGCATTTTCTCCATCATATGCCCAGGGTGCACTCAGCCACTCGGCGGCGATGCTTGCTGGGCAACAGTCGAGTGAAAAGGTCTAGAGAATAAAAGGCAATGTTACCAACATGAATGTTCACGAGGAAGATTGCGGTCACAGCAGTTGCGCAACAAACCGTGCAGAGGAGCGAGGACCTGATACTATAAATAGCCTCGCCACCGAGATGTCGTGTGGTGAAGCCAATGATGCTGGCGCGTACACCGGCTGCGCAAAACTTTCCGTCCAGTCCTTGGACAAGATACGAAAATAGCTCTTTGCACGGTTCACCGGTCGTGACAGATGTGTGCGCGAGCTATTCGTCTCCGGGCTCTTTTGACAAAGTTGGCGTTTCAAGGCCGGAACAGCTGTTCGGAGCCGTCATTTGCGGCTCTCTGACTTGCCTGGCTTTTAGCTGCCGAAACCGTTACGTAAAGCCGCAAAAAGCAGAGGTGATCGCAGGTGGGACGATTGGCAGATGCATCGCTTCTCGTTGCTCTTTGTGCCGTATCAAATCAACAAAAAAAGAAGCAAACGAAGGAAGCGCAACTCGAGGTAAAGAGAAATTTGAACAATGATTACAGCACCATGAACACTCTCTCTACAAACTGCGTACGAGGAGAATTTGGCCAGGTGAGATTATAGTGACGTGTACCGGAATTGCAAGGAATGGTATTGAAACTGCGAGAGGCCGCCCTTGTCTGGTCGATTACCCTTGCGTAGCCTAAAAGAGCTTCTCAAAATTGGCAGTGGGATCACATCCAAACGTGCCACAGCTGTTGTGCTATATGGCCGCGTGTAGCACGGAAAGCAGAGGAGAGATATATGCCCAAAGCTTGCTCACATTTGTAAGAGCAGCCAGCCCCATGCCGCCTGCGCTCACAGATGCGGCCACAGTGTAACAGGTGAGGGCACTCGTACCAGATTCCGTCGAGGAACTTGCGCATACTGCATCCTGAAGTGCATACACTTAGAGCGCTGGGCACAGAGTTCGGTGAGTGTCTACTAAGCAGGAGACACATGAGCGGAAACTTGGTCGCACCGGTCGCCGCTTGCTGGCTGCCGCCCCTGTGCAACACACGTAGCGGCAAGCGCTTCAATCAAGCTCCGCCCGCAGCCGGTATCACCCTGCAGCAGGCGCCATGCAGCAGTGTGTGAGTGCTCCCACCAGACACAGCCATACTATCAAAAAGCCTATATTATATTCGAGGAAGGAGAACACGCCTGAGCCAATATCGAGCCCTGCTGCCTGCCCGACCTGGTCGAAGCCGCAACGGACGGCGCAGCAAAATGCCTACTCTTGACATCGCCTTACTGTCGACACCATCATCTCATAATAAAAAGATATGGCCAATATCCTCGATGCATGCCTTGAGCAGCGTAGCTAGCGGACACCAAGCAAGCGGAACCGCGGCACCGCCACGCCGGGCCAGCAACAGCTCCGTGGTGGTTGTCTCGAGAAATTTGCTTGTTTCGCAGTTACTTCTGCTAGCAACTTAGTATTGGTCAGCGATCCTCAAAAATGATACATTTCTACCATTTCTCTAACGCAGGTTTTATTATTTTTGCAAAGAACAAATTTTAGCTCATTTTTCTAAGGCGCCGTCCATGGGCGGCATCCAGGCTGCCCGGCACAGGGAGCCGATCACCCACGCCAGTGATTTCATTTGGCGGGAACACCTAGAGAAGTTTCACTACTCTGTAGCTGTTCTTTATGTATACAATTTGTATAGGGGAAAGGAAAGGCGCAGTGTCTGTCTTCTCGGTAAACACCTCAACCGCGCCGTGAGGAAAGGGAGCGAAAGACGAAAGAGGCGCCGTTGCGGAGTGCTGCGGATAAATTTCCACCATGTGAGGTTCTTTGACGTGCGCTCACATTGCACATTAGGAGATTGTGTCCTGCATTTTGACTCCATCGAAATGCGGCCGAAGGCGGAGAAGCGAAGGTGCCCATGTATCAACTGCGCAATGTCAAGGAACCCCAGGCGAACACAAAACTTCATGCACTGCGTAAACACGAGTCAGGAGGTCATTAAGATAGGTAACTGCATACAATCAGTGTGCGTGTGTGCCTTAAAGCAAACCATGGTGGAGATGATCAAGCCTGCAAGCTGAATTCAGCGTAGGAACTTGTGCCAACAATGCTCTTAGCGCCCACATGCTTTAAGAAGCCATCCTAAAAAGCGCACGCTCGCGTTCACTTACGGTCTATCCCGGCAAAAAACAAACTCGCGGTTCCTTCAAAGGCCGTGGTTCTTTTTTCGACTCACTTCCGCTCCTTGCACGTCCAGGAGTGGCAACGTAGCATCGTTAGCGGCAAGCCCAGCTACATGGTGTGGCGGGCGCACAAGCGAGAAATGGCTGTTACGCATCGCGTCGCGCCTAGCGACCATTCCGGGCACGTAGACCATAGAACACAAGACGCATTAGCGCCAAATTACGCCCTGTTTACGGCCGGTGTACAAGAACGTCGGCGGGAGGGGTAATCACCCGCTCGTCGGCCACTGCAGCGATTACAACTCCATTTAAAAAGAACCTCGGAACCGGCTCCGACAGTTCCTCCATGCGAGAACTTGTGGCGGACTGCTGCTCGCACGAGTGGGCGGGCTTGTATTGGTGCGAAAGACTTTGTCATTACGCGATGGAGTCACCGGAGAATGCTCCAAGCCAGAGGTGCATGAACAAGTGCGCTTCGTGACAGAATTAAGAAACCATGACACATTGTCGAACAGCAAAGAAGCTGTTTACTCCGCCTAATGCCTGCTCTTCTCTTGTGCTCTGTTTGCACGCAAACTGTCAGGGCATGTCTACGCAGCTCACTTCCACCCCTCACGCTTTTGTACGCGAAGGACACGCCAGGCGGAAACACCATTCGCTAGAGTGGCAGGTTTTACTGATCACTCGAGTCCAATTGTTTCGCTGTTTTCAAGCTAACTGCCTAGTTCGATGTGGAATTGCTCCGGCAGAAACTGAGTTACAAGTTACGAAATGTCTAGTGAGCTCTCGCTGAGTAACGTATATGAGTAAAACATCTGTTTTGACTACACACAACTTCGGGAGTTTAAATTGTTGGCGTCGCCCTTTAACCTCCATATATGGAAACATTTACTCCATCGATGTGGAGTAATATATGTTAAATGACCTGTTTTAGTCCCTGCACTAAATAAGGGGGTATTAAGGAGGATTATCCTCCTTTGAACTCCCATTTTCAATGGAGTTTCTTGGTCTTAATGCGCCTCAAGTCCCATACAGAATAAAAAAAAAAGCATTTTGCACCGTCCGCGTCTCCACCAGCGTCTCGTCTGCTTGAGGTCAGTCGTGTGATAATGGCGGTGAGTGATGACCCCTGGTTACCATCGTCGCTGGATCTCTGCTCACTTCTGCTCCTTCCTACCGCTGTACAAGACATCGGCTTGTCGCCGTTTCCCGCTACGGTAAACAGCATAACTGAACAGCTCCTTTCTGTGAAGCTTCCAGCGCTCCAACCGTACACCTGAACTTTGTTAGTGTCGCCACCCCGTTGAGCCCCCGCTTGTAGGCTTCATTCTCACAACTTTTTCGATGTGGTTCTCGCGGTGTGTTGCAGCAGACTATACTGTGCTTCATCAACATGGGACTGTGACAGAACATAAGTTCATCGCCGAGCTCTTGGTTGAGCTCGTGAGGCTACATTTCTCCCAAGTCATATCAACAAACCAAGATTTAAAGCAAGATTTAAAGAAGTGTAGATGAATGCAAACACGGCCACACCAGTATATCTTCGGGGGTGTCCTCATTTTCGACTTATTCTGCTCTAGTTTTTAACCAACTGTAACGTGGTTCATGACCATGCAAGCTACTCCGAGACTCCTCTTCAGCTTTTAACTATTGATTATAATGTTACATCGATTTACCTACGATCACAGGTAACCAAAGAAGCTCGTAAAGCAAAAGCAGACGGCTCCTGCCGCCTACGCCTACGCCGCCGCTGGCATTGCTTCAAGAATGGGAGTGAATGAGGATAAATAAACATGACGCCATTTTTGGGTTCCGTTTCTGTGGGTAGTAAAAATTTTACCCCCTTGTGCTCCTAAATGCCTCACTTGTATAAGGGAGTAAAAGAAACCTCCTTCTGGGTGTGCGCTAGAAGAGAATCCATTTACTCCCATTTGGACGTTTCTATGTTAACAGCGTATAGACCTATAGAACATATTAGAACAATCCGAGCACCTTTCCAGTGTGGACGTCCAACTGTATGGAAACCACACATTATAGCCGTATGGCTGTATGAAATTTAACTGCAATAATTTCCTCAACCGGGGTATATGTCGCTTTATTTCCTGCCTCTCCTCTTTGCAGGGCCGTCCCATCTTAGGTCTCCTTCCCATACGCAGAATAGAGCGCTAATGATGGCTGGACCCCGATATTCAGACAGCAAGCCGTCGCTGCGTTGTTTAGTTAATTTCCCCACTTCAGCAACCCCATCCACGATATTAGTATGACCCACCTTCCTGCTGGTGCGCCTGTAGGTAGCGTGTGCGTGTGTCCGAAACACGGCCGAGCCCGCTTACTGCGAACGAGGGCGGTGTTACCCTAAAGATGTGCTTAAGAGCAGTGGCATTGCGTCTCAGATACAAAGAACGCCTGTGGACACATAGCTCGGCATCAGACATCAGAGAATGAGGAGGGGCTCTGGACTCGCCCCCCCCCCCCCCCCCGCCAAAAAAAAAGCCCGCTTCTTGCACGAGCGGAGAGAGACGAGCGTCTCCGTGACACCCATGCCGCACTTCCTGGCCCCCGCCCTTTTCCTACGGGGATACCACGGAGACGCAAAAAAGCAAGAAATAAAATGATAAAAATGCGGGATGTCTGGAGACTTTTTACCAGATGTGGTTGGTCGCGCATGCCTTGAAAGTGGACGCCGGTGAAAAGTGCAGGTGCTTCCCGTCACCGGCAGCGGCTGCCATTTGTCATCTGGATGGAAGGCCAACAAGGCACAGTGCTTTGCAAGCTACGTTCTGCAGTCACGACACAGAGGCTTGAATGATGTGCGACATTCTTTTTTTTTATTCGACGAGTGTACGCAAGTTTAGAGGCGGTATGGAGATGACACGCGACTTATTCGCCGATTTGCTTGTCGTGCTCAGGAAAGTCGGGCTCGTGCTGAACTGTACTATGTAGCGCACCACGAGCTGCCATTGCGGTGGCCACGCTCTTTTGCCACCGAACGCGACGAGCAAGACTATATCCACTTTAACGCGGGCATGATTCACGTGCTCGAGGTGTTCCATCGGCGCCACGTCACCAGCGCGTACTCATAGACCAGCTGCCGCGACATCCCAGTTGGGCTCCGTTCCCCGCAGGGCAGTGACAAGGTCACGTGGATGGACTGCGGTGTGCACCAAGAATTGCTTCCGTAAATCAGAGTTTATGGACCCAGGAACGATGAAGGACGCTGTCGAACACCCACGTTATCGGTCGCACGTGGATGTGTGACAACGCGTGGTCGGTGCGCAGCTCGCCCGACCTGATGTCACCTGGGATGATGACGTTGACGTCAGTGAGTCAGACACTGAAGATGAATAATATTACGCGATGCACGAGCGCTCTCTCGCTGCTAGCAATCTGATATGAGGACGATGACGAGCAGGCGACCAACCATCCGCGTGCACGATTAGTTATATCGCGCACCTGAAGCAGCCTTTTGGCAGCAGTGCTGTCGGCGATGAGCATTTCACTGCGCTGCAGAGCTTGGGAAGCGCCGTAATAAGGCCTAGTGTGCAAAGCACCCGCGTATAAAGGGCTTACACTATTCGACTTGACTACAAGATGGACAGTCCTCTTACTACGAACCACGGATACAATTCGGCAGGAGCGTGATTTTCGAAGTTTGTAATTATAAATACCTAGGAGTAACGCTTACGAATAATCTATCATGGTCCATACATATCTCGGACATTTGTACTTCTGCTTTTAAAAAGTTATGCTTTCTTAAAAGAAAGTTAAGAAATACACCCGCTAATACAGCGCTTTTAGCATGTAATGCATGCCCAAGGTCCAAATTGCAATATGAATCGGAACAGTGGGATCCCTACACAAAGAAGGGCACGGAAAAACTAGAACTTATTCAAAGAAAAGCGGTAAGGTTTATATACGAGTAGATTCGCCTTCTTTGCTCATGCAAGGACATCAGATTCCAACATTACAAGTACGCCGCAAAATAAGTCGACTTCTGCTTCTTCAGAGATTCTTTTCAGAAAAGATTCCGTTAAACCCCCCGAATTGTATTCAGCAAGCTGGTACCAGCCGAACAAGGCATGTGCTACAAAACGCAAGCTGATGATTTTTGCAAATTCCAAAAAGAACACTTTTTTTCCTAAAACAGGCGAAGACTGGAACGAATTACCACCGATTGTCTTCGAATCGAACGACTTCCTAAAAGAACTGGAATCTTTTTTTTGTGTCGATCACAGGCGGCTTGAGGGACATTGTGCTCTTGATCTGTATTTTTTCTTGATCTGTCTTGATTTGTAATTTTTTGTGTGGATGCGTTTGCGACCGTTTGTTCTGGATTTGTGTCCTTTTCTGGATAAGATGACTAGGGTTGGACGTTTTGTCTCTATCCTTGTTTTCTTTTTTTGTTGTTACATAGCCTCTTCACTTTCAGCCTTGTTGTTGTAATGCCGCTCCTGCCAGGGCCAAAATATTACCCTGCAGTATGGTTAAATAAATAAATAACGCGGTCAGCTTGTCAGTCAGGTTGGTTACAAGTGGGCTGGACTGTAAACGCTTTCAGGCACCACCTACACGTCGGCAAAAATTTCTTCTCTTAGGTCGCTAAACTACTGGAGCTTATTGTCCACAAAGGGCACGGACCGAGGCTGCAGCGAATAATTTCCGTGCTGCTCGACGGCGCAGTAAACGGGCTTGAGCGGAGCATGAGCTGCGCTTCTCAAGGAGCGTTGCTGCGGGGGAGCAGATGGCTGCGATGCTGAACGCGGGAGGAGTGACAAACACAAGTAAGATGCCCAAAAAATATGCCTCTCAGCACGACACGAAAGAGTCGATCCGACACGCTTTGCTGGGAAACCTAGCTACGGCACCGGCACCACTGCCTGGCTGGAAACGATCAGCGGAAGACGGAGTAGATACGAAAGAACAGTGTCCGCCACAAGGCTTTTACAGAAACGGTGACCCCCATTCTGTGAAGCAGGGAAAAAGTGCCCCGCTGAAAGATGGGGTTGCCATGCGGTCACTGGGGTCCTTATCGCCGGCCTGACTGCAGCCAGTGCGCGGCGCCAGGAAAACCATTAACAGCGACCGCGGTGGCAGCACCTGGAACCCGACAGCAGCGAAGCAAGACACGCCGGGGATGCAGAAATCGAGCCTCGCGGTTCGTCTCCCCTTCCCGCAAGAGGGAGCATCGAGCGCATTATTCGCCACGTTGTCAGCTTATGGTTCACTTGACGCTGCGGCTTGGTGCCGAATCTTAAGCGATAGCGCGCTTGGAAGCAGTCCTTATCATAGCCAGTGCCTCCGACCATGAAGCGTATGGCGCAGCCACACGTTGCCACCGCCGCCCTGCGCTGTCTTCGATAACAGCACCAGTGGAGACTTCGGACCATTAGCGCAAGTCGGATGTGCCCTGCTGTTTTGTTGCCTCTAGTTAATACAGGCTTTTGTCCATTACACGCGATCCGTACTGGTCCCAAATCTCTTTCATGCGGCGCCGATCGAAGAGAGACGCTTCTACTCCCATCACGTTGGTTTCAGCGTCTCAGCAGCACCCGGAGCAAGCTAGCCGAAGCATGTGTGCAAGACTGCTATGGTACAGACGCTGAACCTTGCTTTCCTAAAAAAAATGTCAAGAAAGTTTCTACACCTTCTGTTGAGTGCCTGTAAACTAAATGCAGAAATTTTTCTGCGAGGCAAGGTTCCCATGAGTCCGGTATCAGCGTTTGATCTATCAGCTTTTCGCTCTTTGGCGCAGACCAGAGAGTTCAGCTTATCTTTGTTCATTAGCTCGTCATAGTTATCTACTGCGCCAACGCATATCTTAAACACCTGCCCACAGTGTGCTGCTCTCCTAAAGACAGAGCGGACGCTGCAACCTGAGTTCACAGTTTTGCAGGGAACCCGCCGAGAGCGCACCTACGATACATCTGTCATCTGAAGAGAGAAGTGCGTCGGCCAATGGACATCAAAAATGTCCGACTGTTTTCCATCCCGTTGGGCCTGCATAGCTTACCAAGATTCGGGCCCGCACTTGGTGCCGTGCAGGTTACCACACGTGGCATGCAGCACGTGCCGCAGCGCTATTTGTCGCTTCAGCGTGGAACTCACCCGCGTTCAGTCATATGTGGCCAAGAAAGCTGGTCAGACGTCTTCGTTTCATTCTTGGCTCCTACCGGTCAACTCGCGATATCTTGGCGCAACGATCGAGACTCCCTGCCAGCTTCTCTTGCTGCCGATATGTGCAGAAGCACCCTGCAAGGGGCTTTCGGTGCGCAACTGGCACGCTGCACGGGGAAAGCGTGATGAGACGAATCCAGAGTTGTACATAGAGAGACAGCCTTAAACGATGAGCTCATTGCGCCCCTTATTCACCATCTCGTATCCTTCGAAATAATTTCAGTGCAGTGTTGTAGGCGTTACCGAAAAAAAAGCAACTAAATACGTTACTCGTTACGCTAGGAAAAAAGGAACGCGTTACCGCCCTACGTTAGCCACAAAAAAACGTAACGCGTTACCGTTACCGAAAAAAAGTACCGCACGTTGCTTTGCTGTTACCTCCATGGCCATAACTTTTATTCAGTGCGTCTTCGCTGCAAGAACTCACGATAACAATTTTATAAAGCTCATATTTCCCAAATTTCTAGCCCAAATACGATTTTAGCCGAAATCCTGATTTAACTAGAATACTTTGCACAAATGTGCAGGAGCTTAGCAATGCCATAGTGGCCTAAAGGAGTCGGATACACCTTAAGTCTGCAGTGAAGCTCCGCCCACATTCAGGACCGGCGCACGCAGAATTCATCTACGACGAAAGAGTAGTACGCTGCTTAAACGCTTCTCGTTACCTAACCGAGAAGCTAATCACAAGAAAATAATTATGAGCTTTAGAATTTTGATACTTGAATTATCTGATGTAGCTAAATACTTAATATTCGACTACCGGAGTAATACAGGACGAAGCGGACGGCGGCCCTGTCTAACGAACTTCTGTTTTTTTTAAGTTGTACCCTACTTATAACTCTGTGGCACATGGTGAAGCCATTTTCTCAATGTGACATTATAAACACAAAATGACGCTTCATCATAATTCTAACTTCGCAAAGAAAACATCGCTTAACTCTCAACGAATTTACAGGAATTCTGAAAAATGTGATGTTCCAAAATGCTCGGCATGCTTCCACTTTTTAGAGAGTTGTGGGTGTGAGTGGTTTGCGAAGGGGAGGTAGGTGAAGGCAAGTGCGTGAATGCTTGTTCGTGCACGAGTTTCGTGCTTTATGGGTGTTCTTTTTCTTTTCGTTGGGTGCCTCGTCGACGGCAGGTGTTTTCTGGCATGCATGCGAGCTGCAAGAAGGGTCGTCGAGAGCACCTGTACTTCTTGTTTATGTGCAGCATCACTTTAAGGGCCCTGCGCTTTTTTTCTCTGAAAAAGGATGGGGGAGGGGGGACAATTGGAATAAAAAGTAACTAGTAATGTGACACGCCACGTTACCGAAAAATGTTAACGGAAGTACATTACCCGTTACAGTTCCGAAATGGTAACTAATACGTTACTATAAGTTACCGAAAAAAGCAACGCGTTACCGGCAACGCCGTTGCTTGGAACGCGTTACCGCCAACACTGTTCGAGTGCGACGTTCGAACTTCGAATGCTTCATTGTTTTTTTTTTGTTTTTTTGTAATGGTGCGGTAAGAACTTTATTCGGAGCATTTCATGCGAGGTGAAAACATTTTCCGCCGAGAAAGGAAGTGCAACCCCCGCCAAGTTTTCGGGCCGCAGGCTTTGAGGATGCGTGAGCTGAAAAGCATTCGACTGAAAAGCTGGCCACGCATGCGGCCTATACACTTTTTGACCAAAAACTTTAAATGTGGAATTGTCAACACTCACCATTGAGGCGGATATCTGGAAGCCTACAAATAGGCTAAAAACGAGCCGAGAGCAGTGCAGCGAGCGATGCGAAGAAAGACAAACGATACGCGTAACATTGAGACACAGAAAGTAGCGCGAAATTTGTTTTCGCTAAACATGCTAATCGTTGCTAAACATCTGCTAAACATGAAAAAACGCACGCGGGCCGAGCATGTAACATGGGGAGATGACGATCTGTGGTCTATAGCCGGTCAAGCGCAGGAGTAAGGAAACATGTGATAGTGAATGAGCTGCCAAAATCTCAGTAAATTTGCTGGAATAGCGTGGACGTGGATGGCGCAGGAACTAAATAATTGGGAAAAAGCGGGGAGGGTATTATGCCTGCAGTCAGTTCAGCTCAGATAATGATAATGGCAGTGATTATGGTGGGAATGAAAATGATGATGATGAGGAGGAAGATATCTCTCAGTTCAGTGCAGGTACTCATGAGCATATTGTAAAGATTCAGAATAATACAGGTCAGCTTTGCAGAAGCTGTCTGGCCTCACTGGCAAAACGTCACGCATGAAAATGTGTCGCAAGTGGAAGGTTGCAGGTCACGCGGTCGCGTGTGCACGTGTTTCAGGATTTCTAGCGGTCATTGCGGAGTCGAACAGCGGTAGGTAAGCAGAAATCTCCAAGGTCCTAGCGGCCGATCAAGGGGCGTTTTCGAGCGCTTCCATCTCTGTGAATTCGTTCGCTAAATACAGCTCACTCAAGCTACTGCGTCCGCACCACTGTAAGCTTTTGTGTGTGTGTGTGACAGCAAAGACAGGCGCCTTCCATGCCGCGATATGCCCTTGGACATTCTTCTCCGGGAAGGCCGGGTGACGTTCATTAACCCCCGTACGATCAGGCGGCTGTGTTCCGAGACGGATCCGCTCGTCCCTGGTTGTATCCGCCGTCTCATTTCGACCGCGTGAGCAGCATTTAGAACGGCTTTAGCGTCGCTTGATCGCCCACACGAGTGAAGAGTGAGAAAGGTGGCCGGACGCGTGTGTCCAGAGATCTACAGCAGGGTGCGCAACATGCGAATAAAAACGGCGCTGGAGCAGCGGCGGTCGTGTTCCGCGGCAAGGAAAAACAAAAGATGCGTCCAGGCAGTGTCAGTGTGGGGCACGGCGAGGCACCAGCGCAAAAGCACGCAGCAGTTCTGCGCCGAGGGGTCAGCGGCGCGGCTGTCAATTACGCGAGTCTTTGACGGCTCGTCGGTTACGCGTCACTGTGCGGAAGTTCGCCCGCGAAGCCCGGAGGAGTGATATTCTGAGCGGACCACTCTAGCAAGGATGGGCCCGTCAGATAAGTTTCTCCGGTGGCTCCATTCTTGCTAGGTCCATTTGTTATCTTTTTTTTTATTCTCAGCATTTAAGGGTTCAGTCGGCAGAGCGTAGCACAATATACAAGAAGATGATTAGACCCCGTTTTTCAAGCTTAGTCCTGGTTAAAGAGTATATTCATGGTATAAAGACCACAGGGGCTGTTTTTCCGCTGTAAAAAAAAAACGAAAATAAACTTTTTAAAGTACACCCACACTCAGCACTAAGCCCGCGGAGGCCTTATTACTGCAGCCTCGTTACCTGGTACGTTATTAGCAATGCGCGCATAGAAAACTGTATCGCTGCTACGCTTGAACCAGACGGCTTACTATTACCGAATAAAAACGTAACCCATCTTCACTATCGTTATCACATCTTGACAGCATTTTCCACCTCGGGGTCATTCGGAGTTTCTCGTGGTTGTAGGACAGACAACAGAAGTGCGCCAGCGTGCCTTACGCCCGCGGCACAAGTGGGCCTCTGGCGCGAATATTTCCCATATACGACGTGCGCATAGGTCACTAGCCGTACATGCATCAGCAAGTTGAAATAACAGTCCGGTCATGGAAAAGTTCGTCCAGAACACCGACGTTACTCCGGAGTTGTGTCCCCAGAAACAACTGTGCTGCTTCATATAGCGGCGAGTTGGACGGTTTGGAAAGAAGAATAAGAGTACACGAACCAAGGCCGCACGCCTTCCAACGACCTTGCAGAGCACGCTTTAGTGAAGCTGCACGCCACTCATTGGAAAGCACTGCAATCTAGGACGCACAGAAATGTTTATCACCATAACTGCTTCTGCAATCTGTTCGCATGCATACTACCAAGAATGTTACGAACAGGACGAAGAGCAATCTAACTATGCCCATTCACTGTGCTGTCAAGAGCGCACAAAGAAGCGGCCCATCCTCATCGCGAACAAGGGACTCGTAGGGGTACCGAAACGCCACGTTTTAAAACCTTTCTTCTTTCTGGGCGAGCGTATGTTTTCTTCAGCTGCCCTCGCGAGACAGAGTTCTGTCGCAGTCACGACTGCACTGTGAGTTTCTGCAGGGTTTGTCGGCGCTGTAAAGTTGCATCACTGTTCAGTCGACGACGTTCCCGAATGCCGCCGGTGCCTCCTTACTGTGGCTGTTTTCCTCGGTCCGCAGCCAGATTGTATCCGAGCCCTTGATATATAAGATTGCCGAGAGACCACTTCAACTCTTCAGTGATCAGCCCCTCTCTCCCTCTTTCTTTGGCAGGAGAAAGTCAAAGGAAAAGGGGCTGTTCTGGTTGGGTACTTTTCACCTGCGGCAAAGGGAACGTCAGAATGCCAAAGAAGTCACAATCTGCGCACGCTGGACGCGCTCACAAATTATTTCCGTCAGGAATACTGCCGATAAAAGCGCCCCTGGCGTTCATCTCTCCCCCAATAGGAAAATACAGCCTGCTCAAATGAGTGCAGTTCAAGCACCACTTCATTCTGCATTCTCAAGCTTCCCATAATAGACGACGCAATAGGCGAATGCGATCAGCGAGACTGGAGCTGACTGGCGTGAGTGGCCCACTTCTCTTGCCCCCTCCCAATTTCGCCGCTACGATGACGTCACGGCGCTTCGACCGGCTCCCACCGTGACTCTGCAGGCGGGCCTATTGCGGCGGCTGTTTACGCGTGTCGACACAATGGCCCCGGGGGAGGAGTCTGGCGAGACGGCGCCACTCAACGGGGGCCAGGCTCCAAGATGGCTCGGAGAAACAAAGCAGCGGAGACAAGGACGACGTGCTGTTCTTCGTCCACCCATTCCACTAATTCGTCCATTCATGCAAATGTGCAGCCAGCGAACACCGAGTCGTGGCCCATTAGCGGAATTGTCACGAGGAGGAAGATCGAAGGGGCTGCAATCGCTTAGACTTTCCAAGCAGCACTGGGTACGAGTCTATCAGGCTTTTCCTCTGAACAAAACTCAGATATATGAACCGCTTGTGTCTGCTGAGATTTCTTCAGCAGCATAAGACGCTTTCATTACTAAATAATTGCAGCTAAAGGCAGGTTATGTAGGATTATTTCGCGTAATTTTCCCCCTGTACTTTTCGTTTTCCCCATCCTTGCACGATAAGAGTACCCTGGCGGCAGAGGAACAAAGATGACCTTAATATTCACGCAGTGAACCTCTGGTTTGTTCCACTCAACAAAAAGTTCTTGTTGGTACAGCGCGAAGAGGAGGTTGGGTTAACGATCTTGGGCGCCACACACTCTCAAGGATGCCCGCACAAACAGTGACTGAAAATGAAGGGCTCACTGCACCAACAAGCGGTGAAATATGTTTGAGGAGAACGGCTTTCGAGCCACATCTACGTACAAAATGTTTCCGAAAATGCAGCCTGAAGTGGCCATCATGGAAACAGGTACAAACGATTTTTGCACCCAGGGCCCGTACCCTAAGTTCCATCGCATTCGGCGACACATGATTGGCCGAAACACCGGAAAAAGGTGTTAGTTCTGTTGGGGATATGAGCAGACGTACTTGAGCAACTTAGCCACACGCTACGGGAGCGTACACGATCTGCGTAACGTGACCTTCCGAATACTTGGGTACTTTTCGGTGCATCCGAGCCGCCACATCACCTCCCGCCCTTTCGGCCGATCAGGTGTCACCGAAGGGGACGTTTTCGTAAGGGACGCAAGTTGGAATGTGGGTCCAGGTTAGTGCATCGTGGTTTTTGTTCCTAGAATAGCGGCTAGCTGTCTGGAGGCCTTACAATAAAGGTGGTTACCACAATTGGCAAAAGAGAGGCTAGGATGCGCAAATGAGTGAGTAACGTCTGCTCTCGTCACTGCTTCGTCCCCGATGATCTAAGGCGAAGGGCAAGGTGAGCAAACATAAGCTTAAGGAAAGATTAGTGCAGTTTAACCTTTAAATGCTGCTCGCAGGGAGGCCGTATAGTGGAGGGTAATTGCTGCCGCCTGGGGGTCTTTAACGCGCGCTGACATCGTACAGCGCACTCTAGTGTTTCGTTTCCGTTGAAATGCAGACGCCGCGGCCGGGATTCGAGCCACAGAGCCATAGCGAAAACGGTTTTTCTTAAATCGAAAACGGTTATTACGGAGTTCCCAGTAGGTGCACTAAATACAGTGCAAAACGTGTTTGCTCGTTTTTGCAGCATAAACGACGTTTATCTTTTCTTTTATCCACATGTGAACCTTTTCTGAAAATCATTCCACCTGGCCTTTTCACAGGAAAACAAAAAACTCGTGGATGCGGATTGGCACAGTTGCTGCGGCTTGCCTCTTTGGGCGTTCTCGACGTTTAAGAATATATTTCACCCCACTGAGAGCATCCTGCGCGTTCAATACACGGGCAGAATTGAAGTAATCGAGTCTGTCCATGCTCATTGACATCCCTAAGCATCACTGAGACGCACAATGCAAAACAGTCTCGTCTGAGCACATGTCCGTGCAAGAGAGAAAGGGCCCGCGTCAAATGTCCACGCATCGCGTTACAGCAGACGTGGAAAGGCAGCTTTCTTTCTGGGATCGTGGAGCAAAAAATAGGAGGAATCGCAATCACGTTGGCACCAGGCGTCGCCCCAGCCATTCCGGGCGTGCTCTGCGTGGCGTTAGCTGCGGGCCGCGCCGGACGTTAACGCGCGAATCCCGCTGACTCACGTCCGCCATCATCGGAACGTGGCGCCGATGTCTCTCTTTCCCTGTCTCCGCGCAGAGGGGGACATTAGAGGTGGCCGGGCGGCAAACACAAAAGGACGGAAGCACCGAGGAGGGAAGCCGCGGCGCCAAACAGCAGGAGCACACCGGGCGGCAAACGAGCCGGCGCGAATACATCTGTAGCCTCGATTCCACGCCTCCCCGGTGGTGGATTTCCTTTCGCCTTCACGTGACTCGCCACCGCGGACGCGATTCATAGGAGCATCACGTTGCTCATCACATATCCATTCGTACGCCCCCGCACTTTCGATGTCGCCAGGCTTAGCGACGTGGTTTGGATGACCGCTCTTTCGCGCTCCACGGAGCGCGCGGCTAAGTGATGCCGCTTGCGTCATGGATGCGCGGCGAACGACGCCAGTCGGGTTTCGCATTCGAATGAAACCCGAATGCGCTCGCTAGCGGCGACAGCATGGCTGGCACGGGACGCTGCAGTCCGCACAAGCCCGGCGAGCGGATGTGCGGAGAAAACAAGACCGGCGGGACCGGAACCATGCGAGTGCTGGCGACAGGGTGCAACCGAGAGAAGGAGGCTCTCGGTGCTGCAGCCAGTAAAACGGGCTGCACCATCACGGAGAAACTTCTCAATACCTGAGTGCCTGATTTAATATTGCTCCAGAAGAAATGGTGAGCAGTGTTTTAAAGCAGCCTTTGCGTGCGAGAAACACCTTAGCGTTTGAACACTGTCCAAGTAATTTCACATCATATTAGCACGAGGTAAATAATCAGCCATGTTTGCACATGGCTTTCCGCATTTTTCCTGCACAGTACAGGTGCCTGCTGCACTTTTATGTCTGCCCCGGAACCCATTCTGCACGGAGCCTCAACGATCATCTCGTTTCCTCAACTCGGTGCGCCCTCTAGTAGACGCTTTTCACAAGCAGTTGCGCCACGCCACCGCCACGGCGATGCACCCTGGGAGTTGTGGTACGCCGGCCGGCGCAGCGCGTTTTGCATGCGCGACTAGCAGTGCTGTCTGCATCGCCTCACGATTCTCTGCTGCGCGCATTCAGGTTTTATGGGACGGATGGCTCCTCTGATCACCGCCATAACCTGGGACAGGTGCATCGAGCAGACGGCCCCGCATTTCGCGTAGCCAGGAAAAGAAGACTGGCCCACACAAGGAGCGTGTAAAGCAGAGAAGCAGCTGGCGGGCTCTGCAGCTCTGCGCAGTGTCCTTGTAGATCAGTGTATTTTGGCATAGCGTAAATATTACGGTCTGAGCGTGGCGCTACCCGCAGAAGCACCTTTTAGTTGCCGTCAAGATATGCTGAAGGAGCTTGAAAGGTAGCGGTCGGTTTCATCCTCCCACTACTTCGTGTAGCTTTCCTGCCAGGATTGTGCCCGGTGTAAGGCTGCGGGGGAAGGAGCGAGTGAAGTTGCAGTGCCGCTTTCAGTCTTCCACAAGACGCCAGCACATCCTGCGGCATCGCATCATCATTACTTATGCTGCCACACTCGCGAAAATGCCTCTTTTTATTGCATTCAGATCAGTACAGCAGCCCGGCAATGAGGGTGTCATATTGGATGTGTTAATGTGAAATGTGCCTGATATGATCTTCCACATCCACCTTTCGCCATGCGTAAATGTACTGGCCTTTTCGCAGCGCGGAATTCTGTCGCAATGCCACCGGCGTCTTACTCAATACTTCCCATTATACAAAAAAAAATATTTCCTGGCTTGATACGGCACTGTTGCAGCTCAGTCACCCATGGTCAGGCCAGCACTGCTTATGTGGCAGCTGCTTTGACAGCTAACATAATATCCTAAAATTTAAATGGAAAACACTGCTGCAACGATCAGCACTGAAATGAACTTAAAAGCTTCATTACTAATCACTATTAATTCGAAACACAGTGCACTCAAAGTCTCTAATCTGGTCTGCCTTTCTGATTTAAGGCAGAAAACACGCGCTTCTCACAGATATATTTAATGAAAACGGCACAACTTCCTCGTACCGCCCCCGTCCTTTGCTTTTAAGCCGCGAGATAAACAAGCTGACTTCTCAATATTTTTTATATTTTTGTTCATGTACAATACGCGTATTACAAAAGCTCGCCTAAAAGATTTAAGTGCTCGGGAAGTTTTAAGTAGCCTACAAAAACGGAACACCAACCTTTTGGCGCCTCATTACCAAAGGCAGCTGAAATATTCATGCGGCAATGCCCTCGATAAACTTCTTGCCGAAAAAATATACAGATCGATTTTTGCAGGATCATGTGACTAATGCAGAATAACACAAAAGTAAAACATAAACTCTATCCACTTTCATTTCTAATTGAGACAAGTAGAGAACTTACAGTAATCATGCAAAATTATGCCCGTTGTTCGGCATCATGATATGGCAGATAATTAAAAAAACATTACATTAAATGTCTGCTTATTCGGTATATTTATGGTTGCTTCCATAAGAAAACGCAGAAAATCAAGCGCATGCCATAAAGTAGCATAAGCGAAGAAATAAAAACCTTTCGTGGCATGGCTGACTGCCTGGATTGACACTGAGAAAATTACCAGGGAAATCAAGTGGACAGAAATACGATCATGGTCTGCGCACTTGAAAACGCTTGTATCAGCATGCGTAGGAATGTTTTTCTTTTTCTGGCAGATCACGTGAAAGTGACGGACAACCGCTCTTTGAACGATCGCCACCTGCACCACTTCAAGCTCAAAGGTTCGAGCGACCAGTGTGCTGCGGTCGCCATCCCCCCCGCGTCGCAGCAGCTGATCCTTTGCACGTATACCTCTCGTTCCTTCAGCAGGGCGCGATAAATGCCGTAAAGGAAGGTTACTGTGATGGAATCCAAGTTCATTCAAACCACAAGAGAAATCTGGCTGCCGCGCCGACGGCGTCTCGAACGATTGCAGCTAAGATGGCGGCTTGGTTGCTTCCGGTTAGCGTGCGCATGGGCACTGCGCTTTGTGGGGTCTGTCTGTTGCCGCCATCCGCTGCCGTTCTTCCAAGGCTGACAAGACTGAGGACTGAGTACACGAGAAGCTTCCTGTGGTTCTTCCTCTCCATGCTTCTCAGCGAAGCTTGACAGTCCTGTTTACCCATGCAGTCAAAAGAGTGCAGCATCGGCATACGCTCGACAAATGAAACCTTTATCGCTGCTGGCACAACAGATATGGCGTTGCTCTTGACTTTTTAGTGAACTAAAAAGAACTCTATGGTCACGTATAATTTTTTTTATGCCCGGTTTCTTTTTTTTTCTTCTTTCTGTTGTTTTTGCTTCAAAAACACTGTAGCGCAGCCAAAGACGAGGACAAAAAAGAACAGAAGGAACACCACGAGCGCTGTCAAGGTTCTATGCCCCCCCCCCCCGCCCCCCATACAGGCGCACTTTTCTGTAAAATTGCAAAAAAAAATTGCTCGAAACTTTTTCGAACGTCAACCCGCAACTTTTGGGATATAGTGCCACGAGCCGCGCTTGCTAAAGGAAGGCAAAAGAACAGAGTTTGCGAACGAGTTGGCCCGCTTACAACGCTCCGTTCGCACAGTCCCCATTTTAGGCACGAAAACAATTATATGCGCGTAAGTATAGGAATTGGCCGTATACGTCAAATTAATAGCAGTGAAAGCGCGGTTCGTGCAGTTTCATGGGCATTAAGACACGGAAAGAACTGCAGTGTTCGCCGAGCTTCTTTTTGACTACTTAGTTCTGGCTGAATATCGAAAACAGACGAAATATATACAAGTGCGTAAAAGTAGAATATTCGTGCAGATTGCTGTCGTCTGCGCAGAGCCATGAGTGTTTGGCCAGGAAAGCGCAGATGTGCATTATGGTCGATTACGGCCTTTCTCAAAGCGGACGGGCGCAGTGGTATAACTAGCTCGTTTCTGAGGCTGTGTCTGACAGGTGCGCTGTCCTTTCCTACAGTTCTGCCCCTCCTAATGTCAGTTCCTCGGTGATAAGGGAAGGAAGGTGACCTGTGGGAAGAAGAATATTTTCGAAAACCCAGCATTTACCAGAGTAATTTGCTGTGAGAAAGAGCCGCTGGAGGAGGAGGAGAAAACAATTATTGCCACACTGTATTAAATTGGGAATATGAGGTGGGGATGCTCGTTGCGCTGGGTGGCAGTCCCTATTCCGGGACGCCATTGGCCGCCGCTGCTGCCCGCGCTCTCTGGACCAGGGCCCGCTGGGCCTTCGGTCCGAGCTGGACAGGGCCACCTCCCAGCCCTCCCTAGCTGGCTGACTTATAATGGCTATATGTGTATTGTACTGGCAGGCCCACACCATGTGGTATAGGTCAGCATACTGCCCGCAGAATTAGCACCTGGCCGTGAATGTAGGGCCCGCGTGTTTTATGGTATGGCGGGTTTCAAGAAGGACCCGGTTTGGAGCCGTCTAAGCTGGCACTCCTCGGTTCTGTCGAGGCCCATGGCGGGTCCCGGGAGTGCCCCCCTGCAGAGGCGTACATGGTTCGTAATATCCGCGTAAGAGATAAGCGGGATTGGTATGACTGCCGCGGCAGGACCGGAGGACGGAGTGGAACCCGTGGGAAGGAACGCTCGGGCAGCCGCGTGAGCGGCCTCGTTCCCCTCAACCCCTTCGTGACCGGGCACCCATACTATCGCTTTTTTCACTAATCGCCAAATCTCATTTGCTCTCAACTGACAATAATATTCTGCGGGCGAGTGACGCTATCCTAGCCTGCACGTAATTTCGGCAGGTCTGCTGCGAGTCCGTCCGACATTATGTACGCTACGTCCGAGTGAATGGCGGCCAGCCGCCGGAAGAAATGCACAAAGTTTCTGCCAGGTGCCCGAAATTATTCCGGAGCCCTCCACTACGGCACCTATTCCTTTCTTCTTTCACTCCCTCCTTTAACCCTTCCCTTACGGCGCGGTTGAGGTGTTCGCCGAAATGTGAGAAAGATACTGCGCCATTTTCTTCCCCCCGACAACCAATTTCTGATTTTTCAATTTCTGAGCTCGCAGGCGAATATATTACCAGTTGTGGTGGTCTTCGCAATAAAACTGGGGAAGACCTCAAACTTAAAATAATCAAGGTCCTCGCATATTGCAACCTGCAGACGAAAGCTTGATCAGTTATTGCCGAAAACAAGGTGGTGGGGCTGCCTAAATTAATGACAGTCTAATCGAGCAAAAAAATGCCGTTAAAATATTTAAAAATAGGTTTTTTGAGAAAAGAAATTTAAGCAGTAATTGTCACACATCTCGATAGACACCTGAACCGCGCCGTAAGGGAAGGGATAAAGGAGGGATAGCTCTCGCTCGTTATATTGCGGTTATAACCGTTGTAACCGTCTCTTGGGGTCCAGAAGAATGGCAGTGCTTGTAAGAGGAAGCCTCATTTTGAGTATGAGAGTCAGAAACAGTACACAATGCGGGTAGAAGCCGCCGCGGTGGCTGAGTGGTTACGGCGCTCGGCTGCCGGCCCGAAATACGCGGGTTCGATCCCGGCCGCGGCGGTCGAATTTCGATGGAGGCGAAATTCTAGGGGCCCGTGTACTGTGCGATGTCAGTGCACGTTAAAGAACCCCAGGTGGTCGAAATTTCCGGAGTCCTTCACTACGGCGTCTCTCATAGCCCGAGTCGCTTTGGGACGTTAAACCCCCATAAACGAACCAAACAATGCTGGTAGTGTTTTGGTGGTGTCCAGGAGAATTCCTGTACCACCATGCCTGCCTTTATCACCATGCCGGCGTTTATTAGCAGCCCTGATATATCATCATGTCTGTTGTCTCTGTCCGTAGGTAACGAAAGTGGAGTTTGGTTGTTTTTTGTTGTCTCAAGAATTTTAAATTCCATTTTGCCAGCTGTGTTCAGAAGCTTTCTTTTAGGTTAAAAAAATGGTTGTTGGGGAAGGGAAATGGCGCAGTATCTGTCTCACATCGCACTGGACACCTGAACCTCGCCGTGAGGGAAGGGATAAAGGAGGCACTGAGAGAAGAAAGAGGTGCCGTAGTGGAGGCTCCGGATTAATTTCGACCGCCTGGGGATCTCTAACGTGCACTGACATCGCACAGCACAAGGGCGCCTTTTGCGTTTCGCCTTCACCGAAACGCTGCCGCTGCGGTCGGGTTCGAACCCGGGTACTCCGGACCACTAAATATTCACTGCTCTCTACATTCTTAATTCGCTGAAGACGTGTTTTGTGCTTCCGCTTTGGGACTATTCGTGACGTCCTCGCCTGTGACCCATCCCGTCTTCATTAAGCGTAAGTAAATTCTTCAGTACATCCATGTGCGTTCTGCTCGAAGTTCTCAAAAGTGCAAACAGAACTCCCTTCACAGCAGCGTTTACTGGCCTGCAGATACCGCTCATGCTTCAAAGGAAGTTATAGTTCCTGCTGGCTACGTCAATCTAGACTCCGTAAAGGGTCCGAAAAAAATTACAAAAGCCGTAAAAGAGCAGCTGCAACCGTGGGAAGGCAATGTGTGAAGAAACCAGCCTGTCGCAAATCAATCTTGGCGGTTCCTCAGCGGAAAACAGTCCATCTGCA
Organism: Amblyomma americanum; assembly: GCF_052857255.1. Lineage (NCBI taxonomy): Eukaryota > Metazoa > Arthropoda > Arachnida > Ixodida > Ixodidae > Amblyomma > Amblyomma americanum. Next base: position 219,812,062 of record NC_135500.1, on the reverse strand, counting down.
GGGGCGGCACTGCATTTGAATCCGCTAAGGTATAAAGAATAAATCGGAAGGTAGAGATTTAAACGCTTGTGCTATTCTGGTTTTCCCGTCTCATACCCTCCCTTGATGAGATTAGACAAGGAGCCACGAATTAACACAGAATTTAAGCCAGCGGCTATGAGACTTAAGAAAAAAAAGAAATTCGGCGGTCTGAATTTCGCCGGGGGCATTAGCTGGAAACTCCGCAAATACAATCAAGGCCGGAGCACCGAATGAGACCCATGTCTGGACGAATTACGGCGTCGGCAGTCTAGGGGACGAGATGCTCACCCGAGACAGCAGACTGCGATCTGATTGCGCACACCGAGATATGAGATGACATCCCACCCCTCCTCTTCTGCCCCGGCAGTCAATCCTGTCCGGCAGAAACTCGATTAGAAAAAGAGCACGCGGCAAATCTGCTGCGGGGCCGCCCCGTGGATCGAATGCTCATTATTCGCTTCAAAACACGCTGGGAGCGGACGGTGCAGATTGGGAGCCGCACCCGTCATTTGCTCTCGTGCAGAGAGCGGGCCCCAGGCCTGCTTCGCTTGTTCGTGCTGGAAGAGGAGGCCACAAGCATCTAGCTGGCTGAATTTGAAAGCTGCCCAATGTGTCTTTCTCGCCAAAAGGCGAAAGTTTCCTCCTGCCTATGTTTTATTCTAACCGCCGCATGTCTGTGTGAGGCGCGCAAATTTAGGACTCCTACTCGTGCGTTCTCTTTCTGGCTTTTCCTTTATCTTTCTTGCCCACTGGGCGCTTTGCGGTCATGCATCCATGTTAAAGGGACAGTGAGGAGAACTCTGTCCATTTTTTTTTGTTATCAAAATCTGATAGTCCAGCATTTCATGGCTTTGTTGCCGCTTGTCCGGGAGCGAAATATGCATTTGTTTAAATGAAATTTGGATTCGAAGTTGAAAAAGTTTTTTCTGCCTTCCGATTGAAACTCGGCGCACTCTTATGACGTCACGGCGTCCTCTTATGACGTCACAGGGCGGAGTGACGTGAAACGTGACGTAAGCGCAGACTCCGTGATTTATGGCGGCTAGCGGTGCGGTCTAGCAGCAGCCGAAATGAAAGCTACCGCCACCGCACGTGGAAGGCATCTATCTAGCGCTCGTCCCTGTCTACTTCTATGTCCGTGTGTTTTTGTTGCGCCCCTGTGTCCTCCTGAAAAGATATGAACCAACACGCCCAAATACAAGTACTTCTGCGCTACCGTCGCTTCGTTTACGTTTGCACCGGCATCTTGCCAGCGTTACGATGGATCCCGTTTCCGAACCCGCCAACGAAGTTCTCGCAAAAACTCCGGCCTGCATTTCAGCGACCTCAGCTCCACACAGCGTGCGATGGTTTTGAGGGAGCATGGTTAGGTTAGGCGCCGGCGGGTCGTTTGCCCCTTCCCCAGTGCGGGTAGTCGCGAGGGGCGAGGACAAGGTCGGCACGTCGCGCCCATGAGAGGCTGACCGGGGCTTTGGGGCCAATGGATTGTGATTCCTTGAAAGGCGCTGTTGCACGGTGCAGCAGGCGGCGTCGAGGAGGTTTCTCACGGTTGCAAGGGCCAGGTTATTTATTTCTTTTTTGCCACCAAATATGGATGGGTGCTCAAGGGCGCTCGCCTTTAAAGCTGGCGGCTTGAATGTAAAACCGACGCACGACACTTCAACGGGTTCCGCACGTTTCCGAAGGTACGGAGTCCACTGGGTCGGGCTCTCCCGCCCACTTGCATGTACCTTCAGATGTGTACTGCGAATGGATTAAATTAGCCGAGAGCTCAAAGAGGACAGTTCCGCTCAACTGCCGAAGCTATTGAATGAAGCCGCAAACAAACGAGTTGGATGAGAGCGGAGTCACGGTATCTCTGCAGGCTCCAAATCTCTTTTAAAGCGAAAGCTTTACTGGCCGGAAACTTGCGATTTCGCCGTGGCGGTGCTCCGAGGAGGCACATGACGTCACAACGCGCGCCTAGCCGCGGAGCCGAACCGGTCTGGCTGGGCCGGCGGCGGCTGGCGCACTCGGCGCGAAATAGAGACGTGCTCCAAGTCGCCGTCAGTGCGGTCAGAGTGCGCCGAAGCCACCGAACGCGTCGGTTGTCAAATGCAGTTGGAGTATAGAGGGTCTCGCTTTGGCTGACGTGACGTCGCCGAGCAGCGCGCGCGCGCGCGCGTTACGTCGGAGTATAAACGCGCCTTAGTAGAGCCTGCGCTTATCCTCTAACCAACGTAGTCGGTGGCGGCATCTATGGGAGCCACTGAAACCCCCCACACACTCACTGAATAAAAAAAAAAACCTGTGCCGAGGCTCGGAATCGAACCAGGGCTTTTTGCGTTTGAGGCGGAGACGCTACCACTCCGCCACAAAGGTATTTTTTTTTTTTGCCCTTATTGCCTCCGCCACGATGCCTCAAGGTTTAATCATGAATAAAGGCGCATCTAGTGAATGCACTCTTCCGATGCAGAAGTCTCCGCGCTTTCTCTACGTATATCCTGGCCTAACAAAGCTAGGCCGTTAGCAATTTTTTCTTAACTGCCTTGTGTCTTGTCTCCCGTCCCTAATAAACGATTTCCGTTAAGTAGTTCGAAGTTGACTGGCACAACCGCGAACGTTTCGCCGGCCAAGCGTACGAAGACACAAGTGCTCTTTATACTGCTAACTGCCTTGTACGATCACCGACCATCGTGCCATCATAGTTTTTAATCTACCGTGGCGATCAACTGACCAGCCTTAGCAGGCTCCTTCAAAGGTTAACTAGCACTTGAAGCGGTCTTGCAGTTCCTCTGCTGTTCGGCGCTTGTAAAACGAGGTGCCTCAAAAAAAAAACCACGGGGCACGCAAGGCTCATAGACTCGAAGCGCCATAACAAACCGAAACTCTCCTAGCCGCCTGTGGCGCCAGGATCGGTTTTCTTTGCTGCCAACATTCAGGTTGTCTTTTGTCTGCCTTCCTTGTGTGGTAAAAGTGCACTAACGGTTTCAAAACAAAAATTACTTCAATATTGAACCGCGCAACCTTCCTTTGCCAGCCTCAGAGATTCATGGTGTCCATGCAGGAAGGAAAATTCCTCCAAGGTGGCGTCTCTTATCCTGTGACGTTATCACGCTTGTACTTGCGAGATTGGCCTGTGGCAGCGATACCTGTATTTTGGTTCTTGCTAATTTCTACCTTACAAGAGCTTTGTTTTCAGTAAGAGTGGCGTTTTGTGATCAGGAGCTGGTATTCTAACGATACAAGAAACTTCAATTTATCCTCAGTGTCCCTTTAAGTGGCGGGAGCGGGTCCCCCTCATTACGGGAGCGGGTCCTCTTTATTACGGGAGCCATAGTACTTGGTCATGGTCCGAACACGGCAGCGCCTAAACGGTGGTCGAGGATGGGCTGTACAAGATGGCGCCAGACGAGAAACGAATGGTCATTAACGACGCCGAGGCTGGCCATTTTAATCCACGAGCTTCAGCTGTTGTAGCCTTGCGCCTAAAGCGAGGTTACAGTGATTAGTCGCGTATGGGGACGCATGCGTTAGGACCAGCTCGTCCGCAGTCATTAGGTTACGCCTGCGAGGTGGGTCTATAGCTTAATCGAGGCACTGTACGGGCTGTGCATTGAAAGCGTTCGTGTGCAGTAGTGCAATTTCCGGTTGCACTTCGCCTTTCTTGTTTTCCTTTTTCTTTTTTGCCTGGCGCGTGGCGCATGTGTCTCGCAGTGAAGTAACGGCTACGATTATTTTCTGCAGTAAGGCTGTCCATATAGAGAGCTTTGCCCACCAATTCCATCAATCTCACCTTCATGCTGACTGCTGTCGCAGCTGTTTCAAGCGACAAGAGTGTCTCGTTATGACATCAAATCATTGGGTATCGATTTCCTCGCAATAGAATGTTTCGTGTACTTCAGCTACTTCGGATCAGTTCGGTTTCTACAATCGACCGGCAGCACAACTCATTTAACAGCCTGCCTTCTGTTCGCGTCGTATGGAAGCCATAGTGCGCACGTGGTGGCCCCCGGGCGTGCGTTACAAACCTGCAGGAAAAATAAACTGAATTCAGTAAATTTAGCTTGAAAGCCAGGTCTTCAGCGCAGCCCCGCGATGTCAACCATTTTTTGTTTTCAAAATGCTGGTGTAAAGGACAGTAAAGAGCGCTAAGGATACAAGGCGAAGGCAAAATCAGACACCAACAAAACGATGCTATTTATAAAAGGCGCGCAATGCTAACGCACTTTAGTGTAGTTTTACGGGGTTTATTTTCTTGCGTATTTTGCTGTAAGTGTGCTCTCGTAAACTAAGGCCCGCTCTCGAGCATATTCCAGTCACTGTATCTCCTCTTTTTCAACATCATGTTACCTAATTGCCATCGCCAATCCCTTCCCAGTCTAGCATGAGTGAGCAGCGATCCGTTTTTAAGCCTTCGCTCTTACTGTTTTATAAGCGCGTTCCACTGCACCACTCGACGAGACAAAAGAAATTCCAATGATCTCAACGAGACAACATCCCCCATCCTCGCAGACATTTCGCCCTCGGAGTAGAGACGTGGAAGCTGCCGCTCCCGCTTCTTTTCACTTAGCACGAAAGGCGTCTCGCTCCAAGCACAGATGCGGGAGAGCTCCACTAGCATCCCATGACCGCGCATTACACACTGTCCTGAACAGCATGCTCACTGGATAACGTAATCGGGTAGCATTCGACAGCTCTGGTTAGACGATGGATGGTTGGCATTATCTGTCGGTCGACATGGGAGAGGGGAAGTTTTCGGCTGCTGCAACGGCACCGTTCACCACAAATCGAGAGAAGAACCCTGCACGCCCGTTGACGCAAAATTCCATCCCCCGCGGCCGGTTCGAGGTAAAATAGGCGCAGAGCGGCTCCGCCAAGGCCGAACCGAGAGCGGCCGCGCCTGCGGCACTTATGGCGTGAGCCTTGAGCACGTGTTGCAGGCCCGGGCCGGGCCGTCAAGGTCAGAGCCCCGCCGCCGCCACGGAAGGGACGCGCGGGAGCTCCGGGTGAGGGAAACGGGGAACCGGCTGAGTGGAGAGGGCACGCGTTGCTGCTCGGCGCGGGAAATTCCCCACGGAAGGAATTCGGGTTTGATGGAGCGGAGCCTCCTCTCTTCTTTTCAAATAGGAGAGTGTGGGAAACAGAGGATGCGGCACAAGTCGGAGGCAGTGAGAGGGTAAAGTGAACAGGAATAATGAACTGAATTGAAACAGGCCAAGCATGCGTCATTGTTGGCGAAATGGTAGCAGCGCGAATGTCGTTCCCCGAAGTACACGGAGCTGTAATGGTTGTGAGTCGTTCATTGGCGCAGTGTGTGTCGTAACTAAAAGCATATGGTTAACGCGCAAACCAATGAAACGGTTGTCTGTTCGGGCCTAACCAGCTAGACCATGCTGAAAATAGGCACTGGTCATCATGCTCACTGTCACCGTACCCATGACCTGATGAGAGCAGAGGCACTGGGCAGAGACAACTGACCATTGTTTTTATTCTTTGCATTGATGCTATGTTCTTCTGGGACATATTACAACGAACAGTTAAGAATGATATTGATATCATGCCCTACAGTATCCGTTTTTTGCCTGTGGAGAAAAACTGTGTTGTGCCATATGATCTCTTTATGTTGCGGGGATTATTTAGTCTCTGGAAGAGGCGCATGATGGACCGCCACGTCGAGTCACCACGGTCGTAGAAATTTTTGGTTCGTGAGCAGTGCGCTTTCGTGCGGGGAGTATATGCTGCCCTACAAGAGCCGCCTATCTGGCTCCCCATCTGGATGCATGTGTGTGCCTCCCAGACTTTTGATGTTTTGGAAGGTGGGTTCGCGCAGGGGTATGGTGGCCTAATGTTTTGTGGCGTAAGCGTTCTCAGATTTTTTTCTTTTCGGCACTATTTCCATGCCATAAATAAAAAAAAAGCACAGTGACCTCATATCGCACTGGTGTAGTGGTGCACGTGATGCATGCACCCCTGCACTGGCAGGCGGCTGTTCCAAACACAGCCACCCGTAGGCGTATGCGACCCAGGTTGACCGGTAAGTGCGCCCACCGCTTACGCCAACGGCGACGACAAAGCCAGGGACGGGCGCCTAACAGCGATCGCTGTGAAGGAAAGGATGACCCGCCGTACCCTATTCGTACATATATGAACATCGCCTGTATGAAAGGTCTATGCGGAAACCTTTTTACGAGCGGGGATACAGCTGCGGCGGTTTAATGTTACCGCTTTGTCATCGTGTTGCTTTTCTTCAAATGTCTGCCAAGAACGTAGGTTGTCTGTGTGAAAAATATTCATTACGTTGCACTTGTAGTGGTGGAGCTGACAGCAACGCGAAGGCGGTGAGCGCAAGCTGAGATCTTCGGATGGTGCGACGATGCTGCGTCGGATGGATGGATGGAATGGAAGGTAGGAGCGTCCCCTTTGAAACGGGGCAGTGGTAGTTGCCACCATGCTCAGTTTTTTCCTTTATTTTTTTAACTCTGCTGTAAGTTGTTAATAAAATTCGTCATTTTCTTTCAAATACGCCGTCCTACACTTTAAAACTTATGTCACCTCTCTGCTTTTGAGCCACCAATCCTCCAATCGCTTTTTGCTAATTTCCACCGCAGATTTATTTACATGACTAGTGTTATCTATAAACCCTAAGGCCTCAGGAAGAGTGACTGTGCCTGCTTCGACATCGGGATGGATACCATCAAATTCAGAATGAGGTGTTCTATTGTTTCTACAGATTTACCACACACAGCACATGTGTCATCTTCTTCGTTAAATTTCTTTTTGTAGCTGCGTGTTCTAAGACATCCTGACATAGCTTCAAAGAGGAGGGCACTGCCTCTTGAGTTACCATAAAACGTTTCCTACCTGATCTGCCTTTCACAGCATCGATATAGTTCTACACTATGCTTCTTTTTCATTGAACCTATCCAATTTTTACCTTCGACATTTTTAACCTGTCGTTTAATGCTCTTTCTTTCTCCTTTCTCGTCTCTGGCAAACTTACTGGCCAGCTTTCCAGTTCGTTTCCGCCACTGTGTGTTAACGCTCTTTCTGTACAGGTATTTAAATACCTTAGCTGCCCACCTGTTATCGTCCAATTTCCTCAGGCGTTCTTCGTATAGTAGTTTACTCTGAGCTTCTCGTGCTTCGAACGTTGCCCAGCCCATATCCCCCTGTACTGCCTTGTTTGTGGTTTTTTACGTGGGCACCTAGTGCCAATCTTCCAACAGTTCTCTGATTTACTTCTAATCGCGACTGAACTTCAGCCCTTAAGCATAGAACCGCATTCCCGAAAGTAAGGCCCGGCACCATTATTCCTTTCCATACACCTCTGAGGACTTCATACCTGTTGTACCCCACAATGCCTTATGTTTCATTATCCCGGCATCTCTTCGTCATTTTGCTACGAGAGACTGTTCATGCTTTTTTGTATACACATGCCCTTTGTTTACCCATACCCCGAGATATTTGTATTCGGCCACTCGGGGTATTTCATGGCCTTGTATTGTAAGCTCCTGATCAGTTGTCCCATTGAAAACCATCACACCTGATTTAGTTGCGCTAAAACTGAAACCTTGACCGTCTCCTTCGTCTCCACAGCAATTCACCAAAGTTTGCAAATCTTCCTGGCTATCTGCTAACAGTAAAATATCGTCCGCATACATTAAACCCAGTAGTCGTTGCTCAACAACCTTTCCGCCTAATGTGTATGACAGATCATAGCCTAGATTGCTTCCTTGTAGCCTTCTTTTCATACTTATCATATAAAGCATGAACAGCAGCGGTGATAGAGAACAACCTTGCCTTAATCCTTTGTGTACCTGGACAGTTGTCGTGCTCTTAATTCCTTCCCATGTTATTTCAACTTTATTTTCTCGATATATTTCTTGTAGAAAATCAATTACCTCATGACCGATACCTTCACCTTTTAATATGTTCCACAGGAGTTCCATGTTCACGTTGTCGTATGCACCGCTTATGTCCAGGAAGGCTAAATACAGAGGTCTGTTTCCCGCCTTAGCTATTTCCATGCACTGGGTAAGCACGAACAGGCTATCATCTAAGCGCCTACCACTTCTGAACACGTTCTGAAGTTCTCCGAGCATTCTACTACTTTCTACCCATGCCTGCATTTCATTTTCACCACCTGCACCGACAGCCAGTATGTAATTGATGTTATCGTAATCAGTCGGTAGGATTTTATGTTCGTCTTATTGCCTTCCCTTTATAAATCAAATTAATTTTACTCTGTTTCCAGCTGCGAGGAATTTGCTGATTTGTTATGACTGCCTCCAATACTTTTATCAGCGTTTCCTTGCCTCTTGGGCCAAGTTCATTAATTAGCTTGATTGGAATTTCGTCGATCCCTGCTGACGTACACCTTGGAATATTTGCTTACGCCGTTTTTCCAGTTAAGATTCCTCAGTTCCACGCTGGTTTCTATTGTGCTGTCCTGTGTTGCTCCCTCATTTGGAGTGATTACTCTATCGTCTTTCTTAAATGACTCAGCTATAACTGATGAAATGTTGTTCACAGCGTCATCTCCCTCTAAACACTTTCCCTCGGCATCGTGTATCTGTTCCTGCTTTCTGAGATTCGCTTTGCCGAGCCAGCTTATGTGGTTCCAGAATTTTCTTGGCCCCCTTTTAGTTGCATCGCGAACTTCAGCCAGCCAGCAATCAGAGGACTGCCTTATTTTAGCCTGGACGAGGACCTGCACTTGCTGTTTCTTTTGTCGATAAGATACCCATTTTCGGCCTATTTCCTCCTCAGATAACTGCGCCCTCTTTGCTTCTCTGTGTTCCCGTGATGCCAACCGTCGTTGTTCGATGGCCTCTCTAATTTCCTTATTCCATCAACTTCGTGGCTTCCTCTTTCCTCTCCAGCTGTTTACTCCTTTTACTTGTTTTATTTTTGTAGTAATGATTAGTTATAACTTATTATAATTCCACTTTTCCATGGGATGTGTCTCTATTGCTTCCTCTATGCAGGCCGCTATTCGCGCTATTTGTTCGTCATTTAATTTTGCGCGCTCTTTTTGACTCCGCGTCAGCGCTTAGCTGCAGCGCCCCCCGTGGACGTCGCGGGAAGTTGTGTGCATGCACGACCGGAGTCTCGTTGCGTCGCTCTGGCATTGAACCGTGAAGGTACGGTTCCATTGCTCTCAGATCGCATTCCATAGTAAAACCTTCCGAATGTACCCTTTGTTCCGTGTTTTTTTTTTCTTTCTTTGCGTCGCATTAACGCAGCTGCATTGCCTGAATGTGCGCGTGTTACCGGGGCGTTAGTTTGCGAACGCTAGATTTACATGTACGAATTAAACGCTGAAGTCGCTCTTAAAATGTAGCGTTTAATGGCGCTCTTTTAAAAGGGCCTCCTACAGAAGGAGTTCTATCTAGCGGTCTGTCCGTCATGCTTGGGTGCTTGCCGTCACCGACGCAGCAGTCGCGCATTCACTGTGCACATCATTTACAGAAATTTATTGATTGGAAAGAGGGAGAGGTCGGCCGGTAAGACGTATCTCTCGGCTGCCCCGGGGAAAGGGAAGGGAAGAAAGAGGGCGGTGATATTTTATATGCATTCAACTGTACAGCATTCCCCTTGCAGCCACATTCCGTCAAGCTGGCATTGTTATCCATTATATTTACGCATTTCATACGCGCCAAAATGTGTTCGTCCTTAAAATGCGTTAGGTACACTGTACCATGCAATAGATATTGTTCAGGTAGCCTCTATATGAAAGAAAACAGGTAGCTTGCTTCGAAGAATTTTTTTCTGTGTACACTTGAAATTTGCATATTGTCATTGTACACCAAGGCAAAGCGTGCTTTAATGTATGCTGACTCGTTAGAAATAGGAACACTGGTGTGAAATGCTGTGAACAAAAAAAAATAAAGGTGTCTACTGAATGCATGTTGCACAAAAAAAAAAGCTTTGCTGATACTTTGATTCCAACAAGCATCACAAGAATTTTGTGTAGTATTCCAACACTGGTGTTTTTGGTTGATTCATGTTCATCACACGGGTAACGACCACGGGCAGTGTACCAAGCTAGAAGGCGATAGCAGGGAAGGGGCAGGTGGGTCGACCTAAGCACTGGCGAAAGAAAATGAAAATGACGCTTGCACCGACACGTGTACAGACCAGAAACTGTGTGACATACTGCTGAGGGAGGTATACTGACGAACACACTGTTGCTTTATTGCTTTACAAAATTGTTTTACATAACACTCGTGTTACGACCCCACATACGGCGTGGGTCCAGACGGGACGCAGATGCAAAGAGACACCGTTAGACAGAATTGGAACAAGCAGATATATTCAAGAATAATTTATTATCGAGTACATGACGCAGAGGCTGGGCTGCACAAGCTTACATGCAGCTGCATTGGTGCCTCCGAAAAAATGTTCTCCGAACATTTGACGTGTCACAGAGCGTGTCACAGAGCAGAACTGAACTGCTTGTACAGATAAACGCATGAAACCCAACACCCAAGCCTCTCTCTTTAGTCCAGACTGGACGACATAAACATCACCATATTTGCGAAAGAGCTCCCACTTTCAGCGCGATCACGACACAACAAAAGAAAAAAAAAGGGAGCATAGCGAGAAGAAGCCAACTAGTTATAGAATTGTGCATGCCCTCCTATGAAGGTACTGCTTCGTGGAAACAGTCATAACTAGCAACTCCATTGTCTTAGGTTATGAACATGAAAATTGTTATTGGTTGCAATATAATACAGAACTAACCATTTCCCAACTCCGCTTGGTAAATGCCATTAGTCAGATTAAGCGCTCCTCTACCTTAGCTGGTATCGACATTCACAACTGCGTAAAGGCTGTGTCAGTGCCCCTTCGTGTGCTCTTGCACTCGGCTGTGGTCGTGGTAGGGGCGTCCTCATGCGTGTCCTGTGTGGCATCCTTGCGCGCTTCGTCTTCCAGGAAAGCATTAAAGAGATCAGGTGACATTCCTGCAATAACTCCTGGCGCCTGCCGAACAAATGCAGGAAAGGGCGTTCCCTGCGATCGATCTGTGTGCTCCTTATTTAAATTTCGCTCATTTGGTGAATACTCGGCTGGTGGCAACTTAAGGCGGTTTGCATACATCGTGATCACGCGTTGGTTCACGTCACGGATTTTAGAAGTTACTGGAGAAAGCTTCTCGACAGCCTCACATGGTCCTCCCACTTTTGTAGCGATAGCTACATTACGGTAGCGTTTCGACCCTTCAGCGTGGCGGCGCCGCCACGCTGTCACGTGGTTGGTCACGTGGTGCGGAGCAGTTTCCGGCGGCGTGGCGCCGCGGCTGACCACGTAGTTGGTCAAGTGACCAAGTTACACTCGGCCAGCTGTAGCTATGGCGTCACTCCAGGTTTAACCAGAGCTAAACCACAGCCAATTTTTTTTTCTGGAGGTTCCTAGCTAACCCTGTCTGCCCTTGGCAGTTCTCGATGTGCACGCTATCCCCTGTTGGGATGCAGATAGCGTGGTCGGGCCGGAGAAGGGACGATGAAGATTAGCCACGTGGCTACGAGGAAGACACTGAAAACTTTATGCAACTATTTACATTAATCACAAGTAAAAAGCAACTCACACTGTCTCTCAGTAAACGGTAGCGTCTTAACAGAAGGGAGTCACGGTGAGAGGAAGCTTCTCGGCCGTACTCGATGCCGAATTTTATATGGTTTTACTTCCCTGAAACCCCTAGATGGAGTCCGGGCCTGCCGAGGAAGGCGTCTCCTGAGAGGTTCACTTTGGCTCTCATCACAGACTCTCTCATTAGAGAACACGACCCCGTCACGTGTTGAGCTATGTCGCGCAGACACCGGAAGGTCCACGAGTGGCGCTCCCACGGTCTGCGGGTGGTCGCACTTGTGCCTCATCAGTGCAAGGCCGAGGCTACGGGAAAGGCCACGCGGGCGAGGGAAACCAGTTGCTGGAAACTTCTTTGACGACAGATTGAGCGGCAAAACATGGTGACTCGATCCAGCTGACACCCGGCCCTTCTCTTGGAGGTCATTTACGGCTGGCCTTGGCAACTACCTTCGTCATGTAGATGAGGGTGCACTGGCAGAGCTGCGCTGGCTGCCTTCAGGGGAGGCTTGCTGTCACCGTTGCCGTGGCTACGCCGGACGAGAGTCCGCGTTTTAATCCGATTAGGCTGGAGGCCATCCCGGGCATAACAGCACCCCCGCCGCCAGACAGTGTGCCTGAAAGATGAACTGCTTCCACGCAGCTCGGCCCACTGGACTTGCGAGAATGAGCTTTCGTTCTGCAGGCCTCTCTCCTCATCGGCTGGGTATGTCTATCTCTGGCAATTTCTTTGGGATGTGATCCAAACGGGGAAACCAACGGCAAGCCACACACGCATTAATTTTTTTTCTTTCAAACAACCACTTCTTCGCTGGAAACTTAGCGCCGCTGCACCTGACGTCATCATTGCGGTTTTTACCTGTTGCTGTGTACTGCCGAGAAGCCAGAACTCCGACACCGCTTTATTTGGCGATTACGTCATCATTTCAAATGCTACCGCAAAAAGATTTCGCATGCTTTACCTGCAAGTTTCACACATTCGGCTCATTTAAAATAATCGAATTCTAAAACCTTTTCACTTGCTTTTCTATGATTTCTTACCTACTGTAATTCTACAATGCCCTGTTTTTCATGACAGCTGCATTCCTACCACCTTTAGTCACTGCACATTTTTTATGTTCGGTCAGATACTCAGCACCGTTATTTATCCGCACCCCAAGATACTTGTACTTATCCGCTACCTCTAACGTCATCTCCTGTACTCTATGCTCCCCGCCTTCATCATTAAATGTCATGACTGCACATTTTGCCAAACTAAACTTGAAACCTAATTTATCTCAACTTGTAGCGCCGATGTCTATCAACATCTGCAATTCTTCCTTGTTGCCAGCCATTAGAACTATATCACCCACGTTCATCAGTCCCGGTATTGACTGTTCAATCCATTCGACCTGCTTGAAAAGCCGATAGGTTGAAGCCTAGTCTGCTCTTGTCTAGTTTGCTCTGTAACCCTTGAAGGTACAACATGAACAACAAACGTATAAAAGGACATCCTTGCCTAAGCCTCCGCTGTATATCTATAGCTCTGATACCTTTTTTACCATTTTGTAAGCACTTTGTTACGTTTATAGATATGCTTAATTCAAGAGATAGTAGGAGAAAATTTTGGAGTTAGAAACAAAAAGAAGCCGCGTTTATTAACGACTGAGTACTATGCGCATGCGCCGACTCGAGCTGCGCTCTGTCAAGGGAAAGAAAACTGGTTCGCGTTTGACTTCATTTCAGTATAGCCTCCTTCTGCGAAACGCCACTGCGAGATTTCGCGGCACCTTCCGCAATAAGGTTAGCACGATTACAGATCCGCAAAGTAAGAAAAAGAGGGTGTGTTCGGAAAACTGTCGAAGATTCGTGGCACTCGGAACGAAGCCGGAGGCGATCCTTCTTCTATATGCGGCATCAACGCGACAGCTGCGCCGACTGGGCTGAATGGGTAGCTTCGCGAAGAAACTTCATTTTGAGAGCATTCGATTCCGGGAAACTTGATTCAATGGCGCCCTTAATCTGTTCTGCTTCGTTTTCCCTTTTTTTCTTCCTTCTCGTTGAAGTAGCAGTAAATCACCTGCAGCTTTCAAGGAGCACAGCCCTCGTCGAGGGGGCGAAACCGCGTTATTGAAAGCGAGCAACTGCTTTCAGAAAAACTTCGGTGGCTGCCGCCGCGTGTCGCATTCCCGTAAGCCTCCGCCTTCGTCCTTCCATTCGCGCAACAATCGTCCCCGACTGTTTCCTGAGGCGCGATTTATGCAACGTACGAACTGCGTCGGATAGATAAAAAGTGATGCAAAAAATGCATCAGCTGGGAAGTGCTGGTGTGTGGAAAGAAATAAAAACAAGTATCCAGCCTTTCGTAGAGAACCCAAGGATGAGAGAGTAAGTAAAAAAAACGAAAATTGGGAAAATTCCTAGTGCAAGAGGAAAAAGGAGCGTGGGGACAGCCGGCGAGAGAGTCTGTGGCCGAAAAACGAAAATTGGGAAAATTCCTAGTGCAAGAGGAAAAAGGAGCGTGGGGACAGCCGGCGAGAGAGTCTGTGGCCGAATGTCACACATTCTCGGGAAGATAAACGAATGTGCGTATACGTATATTGTGTTCTCACCTCACCTGTGGGGTACCCACCTATGGGGCACAAACACGGATGCTAACGGAAAATGTTCAATTTAAACTGTGAAGAACACAGAGCTATGGAAATGAGCTATGTTTTTCTTTTTCATGGGGATATATGGAGCCCCCGGAAAAAAAGAAACGAATCATTTCAATACACTAGCGTTTCCCTTCGTTCCTTTTTTGATGTCTTCGTTCCGACTGAGAGGAATCATTTCTTTAGATTCTTTTTTGAGGTGTTCCGTTTCCGGTTAGCCATTATTTTCATACACTCGGCAATCAGGGAAGGCCGGTGGAATAGAAGCGCATATTAACGAAGGTTGGGCATTTTCACAGTTAAACATTATCTTTTAATTAATCCGAAGCTATCGCTTTACGCCTAAGTGCTCCCAGTTTGTCAGTGGTGCTGCTATCTGCATACCGCCCTCCTTGTCGCAACGGTAGTGTTGTCAAACTTGATTCAGCGCTATCATCCTTGCTACTTGCAGACCGCTTATGTATTATAGGTGTCATCAACATCAATGTTCCTCGGTCAACAATCGCTTCAGTCGCCGATTACCTTGATATAGTTTCCAAGTGGCGTCTGCAAGATGCAATCCAAAAACGTACCAATGCAGAATTCCTTTCCGGACGACTTGAGGTATCCTGCATCGAACACACAAACATTCGCGCGCACAATCACGTATCACAGTCTGCAATCGTGGAAACCAAAGTCGCTGATCATTATTTCAGTTGTTGCCTATAACTGAATAGTCAAGTGTGCATACCACTTACGTTAAAGAAAAAGAAATCACTGTACTCGATTCCCAGCCTCTTTGATAGGCTAGTGACACTGCATGATTCTGGCACTTTAGAATAAGGCAACCTAATGGTAATTGCATTTCCCTAGTAAACAAGCTTAAAAGGCAAAGAAACAGTCTAATCGCTATGTCGCCGTGCGAAAACAGTTTTATTTCAGACGAAAGAAGTGGTTCCCGGCGCACGCGGGAGTATGTGCACCCTCACCGAACCACGGCCCATTCAGCGGCGCGAGCGCTTACCTTCCGCGCCGGCGAGAGTGACCGTTCCGTGTGGTGGTTCGAAACCAAGAACCGAGTGACCAGTTATGGCGAGGTTACCAGGTGTTACCGCCCACCCCGACGGACTATGCCGCCTCCCCTCCCGGCACTCAGTCGGGAGGAGGCCGTCATCATAAGGCAGATACGGATCGGGTCACCCCTCGCCCCAGCAGTGCTTCACCCAGAACTCTATCCCAGCGGTGTGTGCAGTGTTTGTGCAGTGGGTCCGGTGGACCTATGGCGCATCATGTGGGACTGTGCCTGGTTCCTGACTGAAGCTACCTCCAGGACACGTCCGCCCCAACTTCAAAGATCAGTGCGGTCTACAGGCAAGGACACTCATATATGGGCTGTCCAGGAGGCCCGGGGTGCGCTCGAAAAGCACAATCCTCTCGACCCACCACAAACGGGCCGAACTGGGGTGGTGCAGAGTAGGACATAGCCCCGGGTCGACGCTTGGCCAACGTCAGGACCCGTTAAACCGTCAGTTGCCGGCATTTTATTAAAGTTATTCCTATCCTATCCTTAGAAATGAATTAGTGCAGCTCACGGCGACAAATACATTTCTTTTGGTATATACATTTCCTGGTATCAGCAAACAGGGCTATAAGACCAATTCAATTTTTTTCCAGTTTTCCAGGCGATGTCCACCGCACTGGCATAGAATTTAAAAGCTTTTTTTTTCTCTAGAGTTTCTTGTATTTTTCATTCACAAGAAATCATTTCTACGTACTATGCAACACAGCATGTCAGAGTCGGCTTATCTTCGTCTTGTTTCCGATGATAAGCTTCAATCAAATTTCGGTATTCTAAGGTATAAATGATCTCCTGCTGTTAAGACCTCAGTCTCCAACCTGAATAAAAATTTTGGAGTCCTAAGGAATGTGCTAGGGTAACTTTCAAACGACTTAACTGATACTGATATCAATCCAACAGGCATTAAAGCAGCCATAGTTATTCCACTTCAAAAGGCAGCTGCATGGAATAATGCTGAAAACTATCAACCTATATTTATTTATCTATTTTGCCCTCAGGGCAAAGCACTACAGAGGAGAATGGGTAATACATAATAACATTGACAATACAAACAAGAGCAGATAACAATAAATTACCAAAATATAGATAACAGTCAGTATAAGTGATCAACACAATATATTATTCATTAGAAGCGGTAACAGCCCACCAAAACAATACAGGGTCAGAAATTGTGGCAATTGAAGAAGGAAGGTGGTTCCAGTCATGTGACGTGCGATGAATAAAAGAATCCAAAAAGGTTTTAGTTTCCCATGGAGAAATGCCTACCTTATGTACGCGATCTGTGCGGCATGAAGTATATGAAGGGGGAAGAAGTAACTCGTAGCGAATGGACTGATGATGAAACATTTCGGGGAAAAGACAGAGGCGCGTAATTTTGCGTCGTGAAGCAAGTGAATTTAGGCTCAAGGTAGCCTTCATAGCAATTAGGCTTGATGTACGCTGAAAGGATAAAGAGCGCTGATTTATGTTGCACGATTTCCAGTAGTTCAATCAAACTCTTAACACCAGGGTCCCAGAATGATGAAGCATATTCTAGTTGGGAGCGTACCAGTGTGGTATAGAGTAGAAGTTTGATGTTAGTTGGGGCTGCGTGAAAGTTGAGTCTCAGGTATCCCAGCATGCGATTAGCTTCGCTAGTGATGTACTCAATATGCGTGTGCCAGCTAAGGTTAGACGTAATATGAATTTCGAGGTAGTTATAAGATGTAACTGGTTCAAGTAACGCATCGTTAAGAGTATATACGAGCAAGTCACTACTAACACAGAAAATACGCATAAGTTTGCATTTGCCAGCAGTGAACGTCATAATCCAAGTTTTACACCAAGATGGGATAGCTTTAAGGTCAGAAAGAATCATTTGCTTGTCACTCTCATTTGTTAATTCCCGAAAAAGAACGCAGTCATCAGCAAAAAGGCCTACAGAAAAATGTTTACTGGGTAAATCGTTGATAAATAGAAGAAAAAAATCCTCCGCCAACACTGCTTCAGTGCTCGACTTAAGAGCGTTAGCTACGGGAGCTTCAAAGTGTTTATTTACATCGATGTTCTCAGCAAACGTGGAGAAGACCAAATCCAAACATCCGCGGATATTTCCTTTCCGGGAACATCCCTTTTAAGACAAAAGCAGCGCCAACTACTTCATAGGTTTCGCACTACTATTGCTGTTTACACCCACCTTCGCTATATGCAGTATATTTAGTCGTTATATCGGTTAATAAATAATATAAACGTGTGCATCGCAACACGACGAATCATTTGACACCATCTGGAACACCCTGCGACAAACGGTTCGGCCGTAATGGCCGTCTGAAGGTCCTCAGTATGCATAGTTTGGGGGAGGAAAGGTCGTCGGTGCGAATCACTCTCATATTTTGGGCTTCATCTAAATTAGAAATTTTATCCTCAGGAACATTACAAGTGATCTGACAGCACATCGAACATTCTGCGTCAAACGAGTGGCCCCAAATTTTATGCGAATTGTGTACCCGGGGGGGGGGGGGGGGGGGGGTGCCACTTCGATGCCCGCTATATTGGCACATATATAACGGATCGAATGTACAGGAGTAAAACACGTTGCGGGGCTAGTTGGTTATGCATATTCTTTCGTTAAAATTTAAGCAGTCTGGTTCTTTCTGATCCCTTTGCCACCAAGAATTCATTGGAAGTTGCTAGTCAGCGCCCGTCCTGTCATGTCTTCTGTGTATTCGTCCTAAAAGTTAGCGCTGCTTAAATTTTAACGAAAGAATGTACAGGAATCAATTGAAACGCTACGCGCCCATGTTGCTATGTGATATAGTGGGGCCAAGTGGTTACTGTTTTGGTAAATTTGGCCTTCATTGCAGACAGACGCGTCCTTCAGAAACGTTAGCGGTAAGAGCTGACTGTCTTAAAAGCAGGGGCCCCAGGACAGTGCCTTGGGGAACACCGGAAAGAACAGGGTGAACAGTGGAATTAACGTTGTTAGCTGCAGCAAATTGCTGATGATGAGTAATGAAAAATTCCAGCCATTTTAGAATGTTAGTGTCATCCTACCGTGCGAAATCTAGGCGTATGCAATCGGCGATCGACCAGCGGTCTGAAATTACGTGAAATTTGTGAGAATAAAAGCCGCTGCGTTTCGCATGAATAGGAGTTTTTTTTTTTTTTAACCGTGCTGAGAGGGATGAAAAAACGAGTTTGATTCAAGAAAGTGACAATATGTGAAAATAGTACGTGCTCCAAGGTTTTACATGGGATGCTCGTAATAGATATGCGCCGGTAGTTAAAAGGCGTGTGTTTTTAATCAGATTTATTCACAGGAACCACCTTACCTATCTTGCGATCGGCCTGTAGTTCACCGTTCTCCACAGACTGCTGAAATATCTTAGTTAACCCAAGATATTAATACACTTCAGTGCTTTTTAGGAATTCTGCAGTAATGCAATCAACATCAGCAGTGGAGTACATCTTATTTAAGGTTATCAATTATTTTAGCTATACCGTCAGGATGGATGACTACAGGATACATTGGAAGGTAGTTGTTGTGAACCAGCTGAGGCAAGGCCGTAGTTTCAGCACTTGAAAAAGAGCTCGAAAATACATCATTCAGTACATTTGCATAGGCACTATCAGGTAGAGGTTTGTCACTTCAATTCGTTAGTTTGGTTTGTGGGGTTTAACGTCTCAAAGCGACTCAGGCTATGAAGGAAGCTATAGTGAAGGGCTCCGGAAATTTCGACCACCTGGGGTTCTTTAACGTGTACTGACGTCGCACAGTACACGAGCCTCTAGCACTTTGCGTCCATCGAAATGCGACCGCCGCGACCGGGATCGAACCCGCGTCTTTCGGGTCACCAGCCGAACGCCATAACCACTGAGCCACCTTGAATTCGTGGCGGCTTGAATTCGTTAGTATTATCCTGGATATTTCAGAGGGGTTAATGGTGCTCCAAAATTTTCTCTGGTTATTTAGCAACATTGCCGGTAGTGTGTTATTCAGGTAATTTGTTTTAGCGTTCTCGACCGCAGAATTGTAAGTATCAGCTATAGAGCGGTAACGGGACCAATGATGTTCAGTGCGTGATTATTTAGCTGATCGGAAAAAAGTTTCTTTCGGTTAGACAAGCGTTTAAGTTGTACTTACGTTATACCATGACGCATGCAGATAAAGTATTACGCCAGTGGGTATGAAGCGACTGATGAGATATAAGGTGCTCTTCTTGAGTAAGAGTTAGTTTAATATCACCGATCGCGAGTCGAATTCGTCGAAAATAGTGGCCAGGAAAGAACGTACTTCATTTTTAACTTTGTTGAAATCAGCGCGCTGATGCATTCATATTGTTTTAGTGTGACTAGCAGATCTTTGAATGGGAATGCTCAGAGAAAAATTTAGCTAAGAGTGGTCGCTTAATTGGGGCATGCAGCTTATTTCTGAACACCGTTCTGGGCTTGTTGTTAGTACGAGGTTCAATGAACTTGCTGTAACTTCAGTAATTCTTGTGGGCTGAGTGATAATTTGGGTAAGATTAAACAGCGAGCATAAATTAGTGAATTCCTTACATAGTTCGAAGACGAGAAAGGTTTCACCAAGGACCAATCGATACCCGGAAATTTGGTCTCCCAATAGAAAGATAGAGAACGAAGGGTTACGCGTTACGATGACATCAATGGTATCATGAAGACAGGCAACAAATGTAGGAGATACATTATGCGTTCGTTAGCAAACGCCTAGGATTATTCTGCTGTAGCCTAGTCGAAGAGATAGCCATACAATTTAGATGCTTGACGTTAGGTGAAGAGAATGTGACCATTTTTTTTACTGCTTTTATTACGCCATTACCTTGGCGATCTTTCCTGTCGCATCAGTAGCAGTGGAATAGATTTGATTCATCGAATATTTCACAGTCACGTATGTATTCATGCAGCCAAGTTTCAGTTAGAACGCAACACGCACTTATGGCAGAGGAGAGTTCTGTACGTCTTTTGGTGGCACTTCGAATATTAGTAAATAAAACTTATGCTTGAGCTACGCTTGTGACAACGGCCACTACCCCCCGGTAACCGTTAGTCAGATTTACCAGGACTCGATGCAGCGGGGGAGACGAAGGCACGTGTTCGGTTATCGGCTTGGTGCATTCTGTGATAATATCAAACGTTTTATCGTTGACAGGATCATGCATGTAGGATCTGTCGTTCACTACCAACTTATTTTGTTTTAGCATAAAAGATGGGGATCGAGGCAGCAATTTGGCAAAGCCAATCAAATTTCTTTTTGTGCACTTGGCGTGTGGTAAACGAGTAATCTTTTGTGACTTCAATGTCTTCTTTGATATCTTTTCTACATTTCAGGATTCTTTCTCTGTTTTTGGTTATTGAGTTATTAAATGCTTCATTTGATCGCAACGAAGTTGCTTGTGCTCAGTTTCTCGAAAGCACGAAAGCTTTTGAAAGTGTGAGCCGCAGTATATTACTAAGCAAGGTGACAACATTGGGGTTTCGTGGTTACTTCCCCTCGATGCTAACGACTTTTTACTTGCTCGTCCCCACTTTGATTCATTGGGTTCAGTTAAGAGAAAATTTTCTCAAACTAGAGCTTCCAATTCCCCAGGAATCCATGTTAACTCCATTACTGTTCAATATTTTTGTCAGTCAGTTACTCGATGCTGTGTATCTCCCAATTTTTCAATACGCCGATGACACCGCTTCAGTCTCACGCAAATATTAGCCTCCGCGGTGACTAAATGGTGATCGTCTGCTGACCCTAAAGATGCGGGTTCGATCCCGGCCGCGGCGGTCCAGTTTGGATGGAGGCGAAATTCTAGAGGCCCGTATACTTTGCGATATCAGTGCACGTTGAAGAACCCAGGCTGGTGAAAATTTACCGGAGCCCTTCACTACAGCATGCCTCATAGCCTGAGTCGCTTTGGGACGTTAAATCGCATAAACCAAACCAAACCATCGAACAATTCGTTTTTTGCGAGCCATACCCACGTTAGAGAACGCTGCGACAAGGGTTACGTGTAAGAAGATGAGGACCACTTACCGTTGCCGCGTTTCGTCGCCATTGCTGGTGGCTAGGGTGCGAGTATCGCGCTGAAGCTTCTACCTCCACCTGGCTGTTCAGTCCTGCAGCGCCCTGCCTGTGTTGATCGCCGTGACCTATCAATAAATCCCCTCTTCGTCTGGTGGACGAGCCCCTTCGAACTCCGCAGTCGCACCGTGTCTGTTCCCATGGCGGAGACGAGGCAGCAGCCCCCGGCTCCGCTTCCGCCTGCCACCTCTTCTGGCGCCTAACGTCTACGAGACCCAGCTTTCTTCAGTGGCAGCTGTGACCAACATGTTGTCGGCCAATGAACGGGTGCGCCGGGATGACGCTCTCCGGCTAAAAAAGGTCATATTCTACCTAACTGATGTCGCCCATCTGGGGTATCGGAACCACGAGTCGGGCATCACCACCTGGCCCGCACTCAAGGCCGCCTTTGCTGAATTGTTCAACTTCCTTGCCGTTCGCAAACTTCGTGCTGAGCAGCGTCTTCTTTCGGCAGCGCAGCACGCAAGAGAAAGCTTCACGAGTTACACCGACAAGTTCGTGGACTTGTGCATTAAGCCGACTATGACGGAGGGAGTTAAGATTTGGCACGTCTTGAAGGGCATCGACGATGGCGCCTTCACGACGCTCATCGCTGAGTGTCCGACTTCAATCGCGACGGTCTGCGAACTCTGCCAGAGCTTTGACGAGCAAGGAAAGCAGCGTGTTTTGGTTCGCCACCCGGCTAACACGTCGCTCGCAGGACTGGCCACGGACACACGAGCCCTCTTGCCTCTCGGCCCAAATCGAGAAGTTTGCGCGCGAGGAGGTCGCCCGTCAGCTGTCTCGGGTGCCCTGTCCACCGGAACCACCATCATTCCTTGCGCCGCACCTCAGCCACGAAATACAGCGAAAGGTCTCGAAAGCTTTCCCTTCCGGCCGTCCTCCAGCTCCTGTCGCTGATCCGTTGCCGTTTGCTGAGGCCGCCCTCACTTCACCTGACCCCGCCGCTGAGTTGCTCCCACAGATGTTGCTGGCGCATATAAACACACACGGACAGGATAGGCTACAGGGCGCACGCTAGACTTGCAGCTGAAGCTTTACTGACCGACTGAAGTATTTATACCTTCACTGCCTTTTTTTTTTCCCCTCTCGTAACGCTGGTGCCACCTATCAGCTGCTATCGCGGCATATGAAGAAAAAATACTACGGAAGAAAAAAAAATAGATGCCGGTGAAAATGAGAAAACTTTGCCAGATAAAACTACGCAATGGAAAGGTAGGGATGTAAAACATGACACATGTCTACGTACATCACACAGATAAAAACGTGAATTAACAGGAACAGCCGGAGACCTAAACGCCATAAATGCAATGCTATAGTGGAAATGAAATACGCTCCGCGCATGAACTAAAGATATAAAAATTAAAAACACCGAACAAGTAATTCATTCATTGAAAACTTTAATGAACCAAAAAGGTTGCGTTGTCACCGCCGTGCATGCGGTATTGGGTCCAGGTTTCAGGAGATGGCCGCGGCTTCGTGCCTGCAGGCGACCTCCAGTGCCCAATCCACCACCAGCCTCTGAACTTCAGGTTCCGAGCTGGTTACCGCAGTCTCCCACTGTTCTTTGTTGCTAATATACCATTCTGGCCTAGGCCTAAGCCTGGGGCGTCCGTACATCATATGTGCAAGGTTTCCTTTTGGATCCTTACACATGGGGCACTCTGGTATAAAGTTACCGGGGTACATTAGGGCTCTTCTGTGTGGGCTAGGGAATGTGTCTATATGAAGTTGCCTCCAAACAACGTGTTTCTGTTTATTTAGTGATTTATGCGGAGGTTGCAAACATACCAGCAGATTACAAACAAAGAACAGAGATTAATATACCCGGCCCCGAACAAGTAAAAGACACGTGGAAGCATGCCAGAAAAACGGCATTACAACTGTGTAAAAAGCGTTAAGATACATATAAAAGGAGGTGTTTCGACAGCCGCAAAAATGAGATAAACGTGCCAAAAACAGGCAATGCTGACAAGAATAAAACGTGAAGAGTCCTTAAAAGCGACTCAGGCTATGAGGGACGCTATAGTGAAGGGCTCCAAAAATTTCGACCACCTGGGGTTCTTTAGAATCCACTGACATCGCACAGCACACGGGCCTCTAGAATTTCACCTCCATCGAAATTCGACCGCCGCGGCAGGATCGAACCCACGTCTTTCGGGTCAGCAGAAGAGCGCCATAACCACTGAGGCACCGCTACCTCAAAACAGGCTTAAAACTACTTTGCAGAAACTTATGCAATAATGGTAAAAAACCTTAGGGAATAAATCATTATGAATAATGGAAATAAAAGCACACATCGACTTTTAAAGTGAACAGGTAGGGAATCCACTTGTCCTACGTTGTCATATGACAACTGGATTTCCCTTCTTCGGAGCGAGCAGAACCCAATGGTATCTCCCCCTCCGAGTCTCATATGAGCCAGATGATTCGGGACCACGTGACCCCACAGAGTGAGCAGAGGGTCCCTCAGCACCGGTGGCGCGATACGGTTGTCGTTCACGATAGGTTCATGTTAATAAACGCGTCTCTTCCCGAGTAACGCTATTCCTCATCTCGTCCGGTACATCACCTGCCGCGGTCGGCACGTGGGGGCTTCACAAAGAAAAACTCTGTCTGGGGACGTCACTTTTCTCCTGTCAGCGGGGATTCTCCGCTTTGGTGACGTCGCTGATGAGGTCACTGCCGCCGGCCAATCGGAATTTTTCAGGACGACGGCTGGCGGCGCAGGGTTTTCGCTCCGGTGAGGGTTCTATGCTAATGCATAAATTATTAGCGATTAATTTCGAGCACGCTGTGCACGAGTAAACGCTCATCCTGCCGCGTCCCACACGCTCAAGGACGCAGCGGTAGTCTTTCTCCTTCAGCCTGCTATGATTTGTTGTAGCTCACTTCGCAGCAGGGACAGGTAAAAACAAATGCACCGAAAAAAGAAAGGCTGGAGCCCGCTTGTGATGCATGGAGTGCTTAAGGGCTCTTTGAGGTCATTTTACGGGCTCCGATATGACCCGACCGTAAACACGGGGGCCCTCTTCAAAGTGTAAAGCGAGTCAAAAGAGCGCGCGCCGTGGCTCAAAAGAGGTGCCGGATCCCGTCTACCGCAGGAGCGTATAATAAAACGAAATGGTTCCCCGGACGCGGCGGTGCCTATGGCTGGTGGTGGATGAAACAGAGCCAACAATGCATGCAGTAGCGTCGGGTATAAATAAGTGATAGAGAGAGAGAGAGAAACGAGAGGTTTTCCGCCACGGGCCATAAAAAAGAAATGCAAAAAGCTCCGCGAAAGGTGGGCTTTATGACCAGCTTCACGCCCGAACAAATGCAAGGGCCCCCATCCTTGGGGGCCCTTTTTTGAAGTCGAGGCGCGGGAATAAAGGTGGGATAGGAAGCTATTGGGGTTTGGCAACGCGAGCAGTGCCCGACGCCTTAGAACGGCCGCGCGAGGTGCTCAGCACAGCCGCGTTCGTATCCCCCCAGGGCATGACATGTGTGAACCCGCAACGACGTGCCGCAGGAGCGATGATAAGCACCGCTGAGGACGCCGGGCACTTTATGCGTGTTTAACGTCTCCTCTCGGCTTGGTGCCCCCGGACAAGTTTGTGCGGCACAAGGCGTGGCACAAAATGGGAAAGAGGGCTGGATGTTTAGGGTACCTTTGTGACTGAACGCATCAAGCAAGAAGGGCACTGAAAGCTCGTCCTGCGGCATCCGAGAGAGTGGGCTGGTCGCGTTTATCAAAAATAAAAAAGTTGGCAGATACACTTAGAACTGCTTACGTGTGAGAAGGAGAAAGCCGGCTGCAAGGAACCTGCTTTGGCCGCCGCCGCACGTCGCTGAAATTCTTCGTCTTCGACTCGCTTTCGCCGCATCGACTCGACCTGCTTCTGGGTACGCCGACTGCGGCACTCGAACAGAGACGGCTTTGTTTGCACCGAGCGCTGCTCTGTTCGCGCTTCTGGCAGCATCCGTGCGGTCTTGAGCTTCTTCCGCTGTCGCTGTGCCTCTGCTGAGTTGACAACTTTGCGAGGCCTGCCCCGTGGAGTCTTGGCAGTAGACGGTTCACTGTTCATAGCACACGGTCACACACAACCGGTCTCTATCGTTGCTGTTAACCTCAGGTAGAATGGCACATGCCCACAGTGGGGGATCCCCCAGGGTGCATTGCCACATTCGAACAGTAGTGACATACTGACAGAAATAAGGCGAAATGAGTCATTTGAGAAGGCCGCTAAAAAGAAGGAAAGAAATGGCCTGTGGAAAGCAAAGGGGCAGTAACCCTCACTTCTCAGCGTACATCTCAAATGCTCTCTGAGGGAAAGGATGAAGTTGAAGTTGAAGTTTATTTTGCAACAAAGTGTTGCGAGGAAGGCCAGGGAAAAAGCTGTATAAACAGCTTGGGGTATCCTGACTTCCCCTTTACACAGCAGCACTGACGGTGGCGGAAGCACGAGAACAAAGAACAGATAAAGGGAAAAAAGGAAACATCATGAAAGCACATGCATCACGTAATACATATATATTTATATGACGATGATAGTGAAAGACGGGAAGGCAGCGCCGACCTGTCTACACCTTCTTGCGAACGTGCCGTTTTTGCTGTTTTTTTTTCTCCCGTGATCATGCACCAACTGGGCCATCATCAAGCTATGCATCTTCAAGAAGAAAAAGTGCCGCAGTGGAGGACCCAGGATTAAGTCGGACCACCTGGAGTTCTTTAACGTTCACGGACATTGCACAACGCACGAACGTGGCCACTCCGGCCGGGGCCTGATCAAGTCCTCTGGCCCAGCAGCCTACCTATTAAGCGTTCGCGGCGGGTGCCGCTCAAGAGCGAGCGAGCGTTACGGCGCTTAAAACAGCAAGAGGGACCTTATAACAGCAGCGAGAGATGTTGGACGTGCTTAAAAGAGAAATGGCTGAATACCCGCCGCGGTGGCTCACTCAGTGGTTAGGCGCTCGACTACTGATTCGGAGTACCCGGGTTCAAACCCGGCCGCGGCGGCCGCGTTTCGATGGAGGCGAAACGCAAAAAATGTCCGTGTGGGTGTGCGATGTCAGTGCACGTTAAAGATCCCCAGGTGGTCGAACCATTTGTCGGAGACCTCCACTATGCACCTCTTTCTTCCATTCTTTTTTCACTCTCTCCTTTATCACTTCCCTTACGGCGCGGTTCAGGTGTCCACCGAGATATGTGAGACAGTTACTGCGTCATTTCCTTTCCCCAAAACAATTTCAATTCCTGAATGCAGCGACATTGAGAGTAATTGTCGCGACCTGCAACGTGGCCAGCGCCGGTCACGTGCCGAAGAAGAGAAGGTGGTGTGTGTGCCGCTGTCGATTGCAGTCCCGTCGACGTGGCGGTCAAGGCGCCGTTTGACTGATGTCTCTGTGTAGCAGGTGCTAGCGCCATCTCGCCCTCCTCGGCACGTTTTCGGCGCTTGTCGCGAAGCTCGTCACACACCCAGAGCGGTGAAGGCAAATGCACCGTCGCTCGCTAAGAAAAATGGCTAGGGAAGGGCTCCACTGGGGCTGCCATCATCGGTGAGACTTCCTAGAAGAAATCGCTGCGCCTTTCCGGCCACGCATCTCATGGTTGCATCTACCCTCGACGACGAGATAGGCTGCGGATTGTTTTTGTGGTGGCAGACACTCCGCCCCGCTATCATCGAGGCATGTCATCGCAAAACACAAGAACAACGCTAGCGTGTAGTGGCCCCCTGGGACGAAGCAGCTGCCACCTTCTGGCGGGGACGTATGAAGATACGCAGGCCTATGTAATGCACAGCATGTGAAGGACAAAGCGAGCTGATTAACAAAGAGCAAATTATCCGACACACCGAGCGACATGGCGCAGCGGAGAAAAGTTTTTCGAGTATGCGGTGATATGCCGCCGTGCCAAGCAACGACAACACGAAGCAGGCCCCTCGCGAGCCACGGTCGTTTCATAATCCTTTCCTTTTAATAATATTTCTGTTTTGCACACACGCGTACTGCCGAGGCGTACACACCGAAGGGAGGCCGGGCAGATTAGGCAGGCCTCCGTGCAGGCGCGGGTTGACCCTAATAAGTGCGCCATCAAAGCGGACAGAGTGCAGTGGCTCGTGAATGCTTGACGTTCCATAAGCGCGGGGGTCGACGGAGTCGAAGCAGCACCCGCGCACACACCGCGACCGTCGTATACGGTAATTACGCGTCGTCACAACAAGCCGTGACGTCAGCCGCCATTCCGCAGGAAAGCCGCCACACCCTCACGAATTGAGTTCGCCGCCTCCCGTATACCCTCTCCAGGGGCGCCTGATTTGCTTTCGGGGCGAGGTCGACTGCGGATGTGTGCGTGCGTGTGTGGGCAAGCTCGTAATGAAATAGGGTCTGTCTGAAACGTTATTTCGTAGTTACTGTTTGATTCCTCGACACTTCTTGTAATTTGGTGCGAGATCGTTATCGCTGGAAGTGCCACCATCGATGCTAATTTTCGCGCCCTAAGGACTTGCGGGTGGTATGCAGTGGCGCACAAAGGCGCCGCGGAACAGCTGTGCGACGTCGGACAACAACGCCGCAGGCCGCCGTGCTTCGGGTGCACGCAGCAAACGTACTTCTGCTACGCACTAAACCTTCTCTTGGAATCTCCGTGCATCGGAGATTCGGCCAGAAGTCGCCGCGCTATAGCCGCTCGAAATTGCGTCCTAAACGACGAGTAGCTTTGCTCTCTAACGCTGCGCAAGCCGGTCGAGA
Organism: Amblyomma americanum; assembly: GCF_052857255.1. Taxonomy (NCBI): domain Eukaryota; kingdom Metazoa; phylum Arthropoda; class Arachnida; order Ixodida; family Ixodidae; genus Amblyomma; species Amblyomma americanum. Next base: position 219,783,978 of record NC_135500.1, on the reverse strand, counting down.
AAAAGGCACAGTGGCGAAGACTGGTCCCTAGTTGGGTTCCCCTCGACTCCGAATTTAAACGGTGATAGCAGTTGGGGGCAGCGGTGCTTGTGTGAAACCGGACAGCCGCATGTGGTTCAAGCACTCTCGGGGGGAAGAGATCGGTGACCCGACCACTCGATCGCTGCGGTGCCTCTGCGGAGTTGTTTGTACAAGTGCCGACGGCGTATCTGCGCGGAAACCTTGAATAACATTTGTTTTGTTGCTGGGCTAGTTGGATATGCGTGTTGGTACACTAGCGAGTTGGAAGTTGGCGCCTGTATCGTCGTCCTGCCTCGTCTCGTGTGTTTTGTAGCGTCTTATTTCTCGAAATGTAACCCTTGATTCCCGAGCTCCGTTACATATCTGACCTAGGTATGGTCTCTACAGATTCGAACCGCGTTTCCTTCAAATTCACCGCCGCCTCACACTCATTGCGTTTAACCTTCAGTTGTTCGACCATTTTAGCAGCACTAGATTATTGCTACCGCATATTTCTAGAATATCTACAGGCTTTAAAAAAAAAACACCCGCAAGCACGTGCTCAAATAAAATTCTGCCTACCACAAAAGGCAATCGCCTAAAAAAAACGAATAACTACCTATCTAAACTAGTTAACTGACAAATGAGCGCTACTGATTTATAGCTGCCCGCTGGAAAAGACCCAGCCTTTAGGTAACTGACCTGATCTTTCTCGAGCACTTCACCTAACTAGCCTAGATCTAAAACTAGCCTAAATTCAGACTCTCAACCTGTTAAAGGAAAGAACTCTTCTTTTTGTCGTAGTCACAGCGCTCTCGCAGTCGTCCGTCCGTCCGGCCTCGGTCACCACGCGTAATCCGAGGAGCACCGAAACGAGCGTCCACACCGCACGGCTCTCAACTGTCAACTCCAACATCAACGACGGCAAAGGCCACCTAGCAGAGGAAATTTGAAATCTTACCTCCGCGACGCCACACCAAGCTTCTCCGCAATCATTTGTTGCTGTGTGGAGAAGCCTAAAGTTTAACTGTCGATTACGGTACTATTTCGAAATGTCAGCGCGAAAACAATTGGCATGCTTTACGCAGAGCCTATATACATCTGAACCCTTGAATATCGCTGCATTCTCAAAAAGGGGTGCAGTTGCCCTTTAAATGAGGCGTTTCTCTCCGAGGAGGAAGGCTCGATGAGGGGGAGGAGGGCGTGAAGTGGGAAGGGTGAATCGTGTCCGAGCATGCTTTCTGCTAAAGCGGACCACCCGGTTGACCTGCGATAGTCAGTACTAGTACTTCCAACTGCACCAACTGCAAAGGAACAAAATAAAATTAGAGTTTAAATGAAATATAATTGCAATCCTTTCGCATTACTCGCTTCTAAGTTTCTTAGACTGCCCCTGGTAATATTTGTTTCTCGTTTTCGCTTCCTCGATTTATATTCTTTTTTCAGGTCAACGTCATTGCTTCATAAAAACTGCTGGGTATGATAACCGTCTCCCTTCGGGGGTAGCCAACCAAACCTTTTATTCTGAGCTCACATTTGTCTCATTCTGTGTCACTCTGGGTGCTGTTTCTCACGCAGCCTCTACAGCGCATTCGCGATGCGTGACTGCTCAGCGAATGAGGCCGCGATATTCGTGACAGCCACCGAGAACATAGCTCTGTCATGACAGCCAACAAAACAAAGCGGTAGCAAATCACCAGCCGCCTTTAGCCAGCACTTTTGTGAGTCTAGTTCAGACAACTTTGTAACTGATACTTGACAGCTGTACTTTTGCAAATGCCCGTACTTTTCTGTCGGGAAAGTCAGCTGCGGCAGCCAGAAGCAGTGTGCGTGAGCAAGCCGGACGCCACCGTGTGGCATCTACAGTGTTGCGGGCAAGCCGCTCAATGCTATGAGGCGTGGTCAACAGGAGCGAGGAGGCAGAATGTGAGAAACGAACGAAGGTATGCCTTGCGCTGGTGTCAGCTGACGTAATGCAAAATTCCGAAAGCAGGCTTTGCCACAGAACAGACGTGACCCCAGATGGCCGGCCATCCCCGCTTCAGGCAATCAAAAAGTGAAAGTGTTTCATCCGTCCAAAATATGTTTCGTACTTTCCGCCCACACCAATGGCGTTAGTCTTGTCGCCTTCGCAACTTTCCTAGTGAGAGCTACTCCTCGTTGCTTTGGCCGGCTGTGTAGGGGTGTTCGAACAGAAGTTTTTCCAAACCGAATCGAGTAAGAATACTGAATAGTTTAGCTATGAATATGAATATGAATAGTTTAGCTAAAAACCGAGTACAATACGAATTGAACAGAGAGATAACCAAATTGAATACGATTCGATAATTGTTACGTATATTCACTACTTGTACGAATACTCAATAAGAAATCGCGAGAAATTTCGAAGCTCTGATTTCGCACTTATAGCTGTTAAAGACGCAACACTGAGCTACATTTGGGGGGTCGCAACACAAAGTCGGTGTACTAAATTTATCATTGTAATGTTATGCGCGTAAGAAATGTACCTTTCGCTCTTGATAAGTGAAGGTAATAAACTGCTGCAACATCTCATTGCATGAGACCGGCGAGAGCTGCGTATGAGGGATGTCCTTGGAGGTCAGGTATCAAGGCCGGGTTTGGTGAACCTGCCTTGGCCTTGCCGCGTCGTCCAATCTCTGAGGCTATGTACGAAGATTATGAACACACATGGGCTGCACCGCGCCGCTGAACCTTGGGTCCCGCGCATACCGACCGCGGCAGCATGATACGCGGGGTGTATGGTCTGTTTTTGGAATTGTCGTGGAAGAATAATACGGCAGGCCTTATTCGAACTTCGCGCCAATTGTTCGAAAAGTACTCGAAAACTTTAGGCCGTATTCGATACGTTTCGAATAATTTTGAGCAGACACTATTTCATTCGTTGAGGGTATCTGATACGGTATTCGACATTTCCGAATATTCGCACACTCTACAACTGTGACATCTGTGATATGCACAAAAGCTAAGTCACGGAATCTCGCATAAGTCAACTGGCCCGTTCGCTGGCTTAACGTGGTGTAGCTCAAGTGGCTATAACTTTGAGACTAGAGAAAGAACTTGTTAACCACTGCGCTGCAAAATAAAATATCCCGAGCAAAGCTTACAGAAGTGATACGCAATGAAATAAACAGGCAGCTGCCAATTCCACAATCTCTGCAATTACGTCAAGGCACATCTAACCACACTGTTGTTATTTGTTGGAGAATTCAGAGCATAATGGCACAGAAAAAAGGACGAAAGGATCGCTTGAGTCGTGATCGCAACTTTTGTTTACCTCCTTGCATCGCCACTTTGTCGTAAGGCGAGACTATTAGCTTTCTGCAAATGTGCGATTTTTATGTGCTTTGCTGTTTGTGCAGTGTGTATTTGGTGTGGTTCAGGGCGGCGCGGTGCTATGAAAAGATTACATCCGTTGTTCACACCCTAAATGACCAACACAATCTCGCGAACTATCCTGCATCGCGTCGTGAGTGTGCGGAAGCGAAGAGTGTAAGACATGCACGCATTATATTCCCGGGTGGTTGAGAAAGAAGAGAACGTGGCTATAAGGCTAAGCCACGAACTGCTCAGGGGGGCACCACCTTAATGTTCTCTGGTGCGCGGTGTCGCCAAGTCGGTGTTATAAAACAACGCTTGCAAAAATAATGCGTAGACGAGGGGGTAGAAGAAAGCGAGACAGCACCGTCGTTCCGTTCATTTCATCCGTCTGTCAACCCAGTCTCCGCGCTGCTTTTCAAACGAGTTCATTTAAAAACTGCCTTTTAAAGTTCCTCGTATTTTTTACTTTGCTTTCTTTCTTCTCTCTGTCTTCACACAGGTGGGGAGGCGTCTGGCAACGCGGAATTTTGTTATTGTACGGCTTCAACAAAGAAGAAGTCATATCTCGTTTTGCGTTGCCGCTTTTGTGGTCAGTGCCCTCGAGACATTTCTCCTAATAAACCTTGTTCAAAATGAAACCAGGACCGCCGGTACCCTTCAAGGGGAACACCTAAGAAGTTCATTGCATTGAGGAAGTCGCAATATCCTCCTGGAAGAGCCGAGCGTAGCTGAAGCGATGAGCGGAACGGAAAGCGCCCGCGACCGTTTTTCAACCACGCGCGGTGAAAGAAAAACGAGTGGGCATTTAAAAAAAAAAAGCCGTGGTCACTTAAAGAATCGTAGCAGTGCAGAAGCAAAGCACGAGAAAGCAAGGAGAGAAAAGGCACGTATCCTTCCGCTTGTGAACCACGATTGAAACGCCGAGGGGACGCAGCCACTTTTGAGAACAACGAAAATACGTAAAACAAGATCCATTCTCCTTTCTCGCTCGGTACCCCTCGAGATGTCAAGGTAACGCACGCAGGGAAATCAAAATCCTCCGCCTTATTCCTTACCGTCGCCGGGCAAAGAGTATCGGAGTGGACAAGCCGTAATAGATCGAAGAAATGTGCCAAGGGACAACAGAGCAAAGAAAAACAGTCGATGCGCCAAGAGCAAACAAAGCGAGGAAAGCGAAAGAGACCGCAAGAAGAGTGCGATGAAGGAGCGAGGGCAGAAGGGCCCAGAAGGACTTCAGCGGCGGCGCGTGTAATTTGGGATGAAAACGCATTTTCTCAGCCCGGGGCCCTTTCGGAGACGGCAGAACGGCGGCGGCGCTGCAGACATGGAGGCTTCTCCGTTGGCAGCGGCGAGGACTTGGCTTGGCTCGGGCCGTTTCCCTGCTATGGCTACGGTCTCGCCCGTAATCCGCGTGAGGGTCTCGCCCCAGCGCTCTGCTGATGGATGGCGCGGCTCCACGCCAATCGACGATGCGGGGCACGTGCCCCCGGCCTCGCCGCCGGCAGCCCCCTCCCCATTGTCTTGGTGCGTGAGCCCCGCACGGGGCCAGCGAACAGGCAGTGACGGCCGCCAGAAATCTAATGGAACGACCCGGAGAGGGCAGTGCGCTTGCCCCCTTCCGCCTACAGCTCGCGTTTCGGCTCATGACTCAAAAGAAGGGCACTGAGCAACCCTCTCGGGGGGCACCAGCTGTGCTCCTGTACGGACACCGCTGCTGTGTGCCTCCCGCAGTTCATTAATTGATTCATCGGCCTCGCCTGTTTCCTGATTGGTATAAGAGCTGACCCGATGGACGCCCTCACTTTCGCTGGGAGCAGCGGGCGCCAACGTGCGCGGGTCTCGAGCTGCGATCATTTTGTCGGCGCTGCTGCTGCGCCGCGTGGCTTCTCGGCAAAGGAGCTACGCGCACTGTGCGGATAACCGCTTTACGTACCACGTGGAGCGTAGTCTGGTTAAGGAGTTATGCGCCGAACGCATCTCTCCAGCCTGCGCGCAGTGAATACGACAGAGCCGCTTGTTTGATAACCAGGGGGAAATGCGTACCGTGTAACAGACTACAGAATTTTAAGGGCTACTTTAAAAAGGGACTTGTTTGCTTGCCCCAAATGTGCGACATCCGGGGTGCAGAAGAATTTGAGAACAGCCTGTATGCCTCTCCGGATGTCGTTCCATTGTAAGGGGGGCATTTTTCGGCAACATTAACACTGCGCAAACGCAATGAACACAAAATATCTTTAAACTTCTGGTGCCAAAGGCAATGCCTTTGCTGCCAGAGCTATGTGCAGCCAGATGGGAATGAAATTGGAACACGCATATGCCCTAAATTTCTATTCTGTACCGGGATACTCCTTTGCAATCATTTTATGGATATGATATTAGGTAGACTCTTTACTCAGGATCATGAATCGGGCTAGTTTGTACACTTCAGCTGAAAGTACGCAGGTAAAATATTTTGTTCGCTCACAGGCGCGTTTCGCTCTAGCCTGACTGCACATGTGTTGTCGGGTGGGAACTGACGCACTCTTGCCATGATGTGTTCTCTGATGAGCGTGTTACGACCAGCTTGTCCCTGATGGGTGCTTAGCAAAGCACCAAGAATGACCCATAAAATACCCTTTTCTATTTTCTTTTGCAGGAGTTATGGACTGCGTACTGGAAATGCTTAGGTACCTCATTAAAGTTACTTCACTTTAAACATGACAAGAAAACATGCGAAACATAACTCAAGCTCAAAATATTTGCCAAAAGTAACCAGGCTGCATGCTGTGCTTCTCTGTCGCACATTGGAGCACGCGTCATTCTTCAAACTAAATTTATGCAAGGTAAGGAGAACCCTTGCATGCACCTTTCAAGACCTTTTGAATTTTAGTGAAGTAATAAGGGCTCCACTACACCGGGTGCACGATGCATTTCAGAACACTAGCTCCTATTGCCAAAGACACCAGCATTCTCACCACATCTACCTAGGCGTGCAGCTTCTTGTATATTGACGCCCTTGCATCCACACAGCGCAGTTTGTTCAAAGGTGGAACCGTTCAGGTGGACACAGGAAATGAAACTCCATGCAGTTTTCGTCGCTCTGGCCGCACACCACAGCGCCTTGGTAACTGCCGCCTTCCTGAACGTAGCGAAGTCCTTCGTTTACAAGGCGTGGAAAGAACTGATCAGCTCTGACGCTGACGTGGCATCTTTGGCGAAAAGGAAAAAGCACAGCCAATGGTCAGATGTCGCCAAAGAGCTCCAGAGTCGCAGAGCCGATTGTCAGGAACATCGTGCACTAAGACTTGAGGTACCATTCCAGGGTCATGAGGAGGAGGCAATTCATATAAGATAAAACTCGGGAGAATCGTCTGCTCCAGCCATAGCACTTGGCTAAGCAAGCTGAAGAAGCTTGGGGGGCTCTGGTCTATTTCAGACGAAAAGAACTTTCACCATGACCAAAAATCTAATCGCCATAACGACAGGGGACTTTGCGCAAGCGCTAATAAGGTGCAAACACTGATGCACATAAAATTCCCGTGGTCCGTGATGGTGTTAGCAGGTGCGGGCCTGGCGACGAGGACTGCATGGCGTCTCATGTTCTGCGTCAATTTGTATGCTTCTGTTTTGGAACAAACTGCCAAGTCCGAATGATAAGGTGTCAATATACATAAAGCTACAAACTTTTAAATAGATGTGGTTACACTGGTGGTGTCTATTTCTATGGGGAATTGTGTTCTCAAAGTGCTCACCCACCCGGCACAAGAGAGATGCAAACCAGGCAGCCTGGTTACTATGGCCAAAGATGGCACACATCTTTTCATTCATTGCAAGTAACCGAGACAGACGTTTTTCCCGTTACGACAATACATTGGTCTAATAACTTCCGACACCGAGGGTGTAAAATTTGTGTCGGGTTTTATGACACATAGGAGGGGGTGAAAAAATGTCAGCCTGCATGAACGTCACCGGCATTTATGGCGTCGAAGACCTAAATGCCAGAGGAGGAAAGACTTATGGGCTCTCCTACTGCATTAAGGTTGTTGTGTTTGGTCTCAAAGGCAGCCGAATCCTAACATAGCTGCCAAGAACCCCTCCAGATAAGATCACAGACAGAAAAGCGCCAAAACAGCTGGCGGCTCGCAAGGTGCCCCGTGACAGCATATGTGTGAGTATCGCGTGTCACATGAAGCAGCAGCTCCTTAGCAGAATGAGGAAGGAAGGGCGTAAGACGACAACAACGCGATTGGTCTGGACGCGCGTGCTGCCACCGCATGGAACTGCAGGCACGTCAATCGCTACCTAGCGAAAGCCGCGTCTTCACCTCATTAAAATGCGCTACTGATCAGCGTGTCGGTACACACATGTAGAGCATCAAGTTTACTTGCCTAAGTGGTTTCTCAAAAATCAGTGCATGCTGCAACACAGTGTTACGAATTCAGAACATTTTGAACAATCGCACTGCGATGACAACTGGAACCGCCGTTGATTCACCTCCTCGTTCGTTCGTTTGTTTGTTTGCTCGTCTGCTTTCGAGTCAACTGCTTACATATGTTGATCTAGTCGTTCCCTCGCTGAAATTTTGTGATCCTAGTATAAGGACATGTCTGGATGCTTAGCACTGTAGCAATGTTCTCTACATTTGTTCGTTTTCCGGTTGTCCTTCCGAGCATCCGGCCTTTTCTCCGTCCGTCCGTCCGCTTGTGTATCCGTCCGTCCATCCAGCTCTTGGTTTTAAAAGAACGCAAGAAACAGCCTGGCTATAACCAAGAACCTTATAAGCCGCTAAAAAAGAAGCGAAACGCGGATCTTTGCAGCTGTTAATGTTGGGAAATTGTAGGCAACATTTTTCGAAACATTTTTTAAAATGTTGTCGACCCAGCATCTGCAGCGATCCGAACAGATGCCAACGACAGCAATGCCATATCTCAGCACACTGTAAGCGAAAGCATGTACGATCATTTCCTTTACAGACCAGACAGGGGCACAAAACTTTTGATGTTAAACAATAACCATGCTAACAATAACACACATGCTGCTGACCGCAGTTTTGAAAGGACACATAACAAGTGCTGTGGCCAAGACAAGTTACTATCGAAGGATACTGAGAGGTATTTAACACAATCCACGGATGCAATAAACGCGCATTTACAGCAAACACAGTCCGACTGATGTAAGAGGCATGTTAATTACCGTAGTCTTCAGTGGAGAATGAAATCAGACAACATGGTTTTTTTTTGGCATTGATAAAATTTCCATTGTCAGTGAAACAACGCATTGGTTTGCACACGTAATTTTGCAACATATCTGTGGCCGCTTTGTACGAAAGATGTTTTGCCAGTAAAACAGTATCGTCAGCATAGTGGAGCATCAAACACTTGGAAACTGCGAAATAGAAGTCATTAACGAAAATATTAAACAACACTGGCGAGGCGATAAAATTCACCTCAGAGGCACAACAGCATTCAGCTGCAACTTGCAACTGAAAACGACCTATCATATGTAGCAACCACTTGAAACCGATTGCTAAAGTGGTTTGAGAGAATGCTGTAGAAAGGACCACGGAGTCTCAAAGAGTACAGTTTGCTTAACAAGATTTGATGGTTCAGGGTGTCAATCGTTTTCACTGCACCTAAAAAGGGAGTACACGTGATATGATTCTGGTCGAATGCTGAGAAAAGTTCATTTGAAAATTCCTCAAGGAGTGCCACAGTACCACGTCAGAAACAAAACTAAACTTGCAATCTGAAAGCATCGTAAATTTGTTAAGAAGACAGTATGGAAAACAAATTTATCTAAGACCTGACCAATTGCAGGAAAGATAGAAATTGGCCGGTAGTTTTCGATCAGATCTTTCTGCGCTTACTTGTGTAGTGGTAAAGCGACTGCAGTTTTTAGGCGTTCCGGAATTTCGTAACCCTGAAAAAAAAATCCATTCAGAATGGAAGAATGATATCAGACAGAGCACTAAACTTCCTTTGGGGGGTGTGCAATGATATTCCATCACATCCAGTGGAGCCTGTTCGGACGGAAGCTGAAAAGGATCACTTCCAGCTCACACCTCGAAATGCTAGGAAGATTATATATTTGTGGTCCTTTTACCATTTGAGGTGCCACTATCATTACTAATTTTAAAAATGTTTTAGTTTTGTACCTTTGGTTGGTAACTAGAACGATTATTTTAATTAAAAAACTGGTTGTCGTTTTAGCATTGCTAAGCAGGAAATATTGGGCGAAAGCACAGTTTTTTTGCAGGTGGACACCACCGCCACGCACCTGAAAGCGTGTTGAGGTTATGCCAGTTATGCGCACCTTGGACTTTTTCATCGTCAGTGCCGATTTTCCAATGTACGTCGACGGCCTATGCTCCAGTGCCGCGTTTCTGCAGCAGTGTTGTCAACGGCAACTTGTATTGCTCTAGTAATACTTTCTGACAGGATAGTTGGTACATATTCATTTCTGAAGGCTGTGCGCTAAAAAAGACGTTCACAGGAAAAAAGGAGATACAGACGACAGAAAAGAAGCGCATCGCTAACAAAAGACGTTCACACGGAAAAAAAAGTCATCTGTACCTCCTTTTCTCCTTTGAACGTCTTTTTTAGCGCACAGGCTTCAGAAATGAGTATTGCTCTAGTGCCGTGTTTCTCTCACAGCGTTGTCCACGCCTTCGCGTGCAGCGCACATCTCTCTGTCACTGCTGGCACATCGCTCGAGGCGCGGTTATTAGTTTGAGGCTAGTATCAGTTGATGAAAAAGACGATGTGCAGTGTACAGCACGAGAGTGTGTTGCAGTTTAACACGAGGCACGTTCGGCTGTACCGATAGCCTAGTCTTTTCGCTCCGTAGCCAGCGAAGCTTATCGGTTCGCGCAGCCGCAAGTTCGAATCCCACTCGTGGATGCTTATTTCATTTATTTTTATTTATTTATTTATTTATTTATTTATTTATTTATTTATTTATTTATTTATTTATTTATTTATTTATTTATTTATTTATTTATTTATTTATTTATTTATTTATTTATTTATTTATTTATTTATTTATTTATTTATTTATTTATTTCACTTGGCACACACCCGCAAACATCGCACGGTCTTGCTCGGGGTTCACCCATCGGAATAGTGACCTTGCACTAAAAGCAGACTTGACCATCGAGTGTTCGTGGCTGGTGGAAAAACACTTCAGAATGCCGTCGATTGTTTGAAGGCATACCGTCTGGTCAGGAATCATGGTGTAAGGGTCACTGGTCAAGGTCAATAAATATGGAAAAACGGTTCGGGAGCACTACGGCTTCCTTGTTCACTGTCGAACACAATAGTGCTATGTAGCCGCTCTGCAGCCGAACACGATAGTGAACAAGGGAGCCGTAGGGGTCCTGAAATGTCTTTCCATCACTACTGGCCTTGGCCAGTGATCTGTACACCTCTTCCCTTTAGGATGCTCTTACAAAGTGCTAGTTGAAAGCATCTGCCACTGCTGGCCGAGGCTGACGAAGAGAATAAAAACCAGAACGAATATTAATAATACTAAGAATATTCAGTACATGTACCCAAAGTGATTGATGTGTTTGACGCGAACTCCACTTAGAAGGAACGTTAGCACTTATTGCTTCTTTCAAAGCGGCGATCCTGAGTGGACCACATTTCAGTTGTTGTAGAAATCTAACCTAATATGGAGCAATTTGTTGTCCCGTGGTAATGATGATCACATTGTCACAAGATCCGCAGCACAACTACCGAAGCTTTGTCCGTCAAGCGTTTCATCTGTCCTCTGGGTCACTGTTGTCTTAGTCTCCGAAGTAGTGCCTGTTCTAGGGCTTTCATGCATTCATGCTCTGGAATTACATAAACATCACCAGTAGTAGAAACTTATGTCTTGAGCTGGAAATCCTAAATTCAGTCACCTTATCAGAATATATTTCCAGTTTTTCACTCACTCATCATTCGAAGCTCAAAAAACACTGGCTAATTAAAATTTCCTTGAAGTGCCCAAAAATAATAGTAATCTTCCGGCCCTCACTGACGGTCAGCCAGCCAGGCCTTCTTGGAGATCGGATAATGGGGGATAATGAAGAGGTCGCGAAGTGCTCGCATTATCAAGACGAAATTAACGAAGTTTAATGGAATGAAGTGGACTCTAGACAGGCACCAGTAGCTAATGAGAAAAGGAAATTAGGGGCTCAGCTATCGCACCATCGCGATGCGATCTTCGCGAGGCCGACTGTCGATGCGAACCTCACTAGCGACCTGGCTCTCCTGGGAAATACAGCAAGGGACAACGGCAAAGAGATTCCCTAAGGTGACGGTGAGGAAGGTGCCAGTATGTGGCTATTATGCTGTCACATAGTGAACTTTCGATGGCGATAACGATGAGAGCTTTTTCTTTTGTTTGTCGAACTCATTCCTACCGTCGCGATATTCCGAATCCGTCAGCCAAAAACCTCCCACTTTAGCCACTCTCTTCCACATTAAATACATGAGCCAGCAGCATGCCCTGGCGTTCTTGGGCGACGCACACCATTCCGTCCCATCGTCCACTGCAACAAACTGTGCTGATGTAAAAACGACTCACGCAGCGTCAAACATTTGAATAATGTTGTAAAACTGTTGTTTTGTTTTGTTTCATGGGGTTTAACGTCTCAAAGCGACTTAGGCTCTGAGAGACGCCGTTTCATACAATTTCGACCACCTGGAGTTCTTTAACGTGCACTGACATCGCACAGCACACGGGCCTCTATCATTTCGCCTGCATCGAAATGCGACCGATACGGCCGGTATCGAGCAGCCGAGGGCCATAACCAATCATCCGCCACGGGGCTCTGTAAAATTGTTGCGAAAGTTAAACGCTGCATGTTACATCGAAACAGCAGTCAAATGTTAAACGTCAAAAATAACGTTTTATGGTGAAACATAAACATATTTGTCAATGTTCTAATTAAGCATAATTCTGATCCGGTGTTCTAAATTACGCTTTAATTTTCAGCTAATAATTGCAATGCAGCACTGCAAGTAAAAAACAAAATGAACAATGGTCGGTTGGAAGGGGGAGGGCGGCGAGGGGACTGATGAGCATCAGTCCGGCTCATCAGTCCCCTTGCCAACGTTCCGACAGCAGGACATGCCTTCTTCTGTATATTTAGTGAATTTTTCATGCGCTGTCTCGGAGCTGTTGCCACTGTTGCACACTAATGTTGTTCTTCGAGCAATATATTTTATAGTTGAATCCCCCTTAAAATCAACAACAGCAGACAAAGCATCAAAAACTTCGTTGCGAAACATTACTTATTGCACGTTTACTGCTGGGTGCGTAGAGCCACCCAGCGACCTCCTGCATGACGCGTCGAGATCAGTAGCGACTAGTATACGCGCTGATTGTGCCGCCTGACATGGCGAATAGATCATTATTCAGGCGTTATAACATCTGATAGCCTATCTTGGTAGAGGATACAGTAGGCAGGTATTCCTCTCAGATGATCCGTTAGCAGTTTCCGGCCACGGGGATAACGGCGGTGTCGTGTGCGAGTCTGCACAGCGGACGCGCCCGGTCAATTCACGGGTACGAAACCGCGGGAATCTGACGCGGCGCATTCCAGCCGAGCTGCGCGCAGAGAGCTCCGGCTTGGCTTGCACGTCTGCTGCACTCGCGGTCGTGATTCGTGAATGAGCTGCGCAGCCTTCGCCAGCAAAGCGACTGCTGGGCTAATAAGCGAGCCAGTGCAGCGCAATGCTATCGTTTCTTTTCAGGCGCAGTTAGCGAGGAAGAGAGAAGCCCTTCACGGATAGTTGTGTAAGCCGAGGGCTTTCTACATACAGCTAAAAAATTATTTCAGCGCATTCATTCAGTATGTTAAAGGATATGTATCTGCTGTTCGCATCCAATTTATTATTGTAATTTAGCATGCACGATGTTTTTTTATTGAAGCGACTGTTAATTTTTATGCTTTCTTTTGTCATTTATATTATGTATAAATCCGTATCTCCGCTCTTCGAGGTTCTTACTGTGCATGTGACGAAGTGTCTGCATTAAAGCATTTCATTTTTTGGACCCATAACTAGCCTACTGCTAAGGCTCCAAACAGTGCTGGACACACTTTAATAGTGTTTTCATGTATAAATAAAGATTTTGAATTTGAAGCGCGAACAGAGAGTACCGAATGCTGTTTTACTCAGATAGCTGTGCCATGTGGCACCTGTTGCAAGCATCTGGGCCGAGTTCATGAAACGTATCGGACGGAGAGCGTTGCGTTATTTACCGGTACACGTTCGCAGGCCTATAATATTCTCTAGCGAGACGGTATTTTTTTTTTACGACCAGACATCGATAGCCATGCTTCTGTAAATGTCTGACGGAGTTTGTCTCGCTTTTCTTGAAAGGTAATCTTCTGAAAATAAGAAATAGAAAAGCGTTCATTGCTTGAAATGAATACTAAAAGGACCATTGAGGGGACGCGAAAAAGCTTTTTTGATTCACTTGAACAAAACTCCAAGCAGAAATTTCAAATGCAATATGCACAAAGGCAATGTACAAGCGTCCCTCAAGTGATCCATGCTCACTGGTTGCTATTGAAATTATACTATCTCTACCTCTGGTAATTTACCCACAACACATTATCAGACAATGCAGCCTGCAGGAATAACACATATATAAAGCTGATTATTATTTTGTTTCACTTTTGCTTTTGCTTGTTTGTATTGTTTGCTTTTTTTCCCCGCCGTCTTATTTCAGAATGGTATAAGAAACAGCGGGCTGTAGGAGTGCGGTGCCAACATTTCCTCGGCGCACCTTCTGTGGTATCCCCTTCCCAGAAGGCATCGCGGCCGCTACTTCCCGCGATAGCGCATCTCGTCGAGCGACCCAAGCGGCTTCCAGCTCCGGGTGCACGGCACACGTCATGAATCCCTCTCCTCTTGTTTAATGGAGCAGGAACTAGGCTCCCCTGTGTGGCAGCTGAAGGGCGTGACTGCCGCCCGGAGACAAGTCTTGGTAAAGGCATTTATGCTCCCCACCGCAGAAAACCGAACTAGCACGACGAGTAGAAAGAGCAAATTTAATACCACAGCGCAGCACTGACAATCGAACAGAGTAAGCATCGAGCTGATTTACTGAAGCTGTAGTTCAATTGTAGGGTACTACAACTACTGCAGTACCAAAGATGTGGTGCGTTGCATTCTCAAGAAAGCTGGAGCACAGCGACAAGACATTTCAGAGGAGCATTCGCAGCGAACCACCAACGCCCTACTGTCGCATCTATAGCTGGCAACTCAGGCGGCAGCGATGTGCGCAGGCTTCCACAGTCCTAGTTGAGCCCTTTTTATGCGTTCGTATTAGAAGGGTCGGTGTGAGCAAAAATGGCGACTGCCGACTGTCAGGAGCCAGTGGCAGGTGGCAACGTACCCACCGAACTACGAACGAAATTTGTATACACCACCTCGGTTATAACGAACCATAATATGCCACCTCGGATATAGCAGCCTTTAGTACGTTAACCTCGGATATGACGAATGTTATTATGATACTTCAGTTATAACGAACTTTCATGTTTTAACCTCGGATATAACGAACTTTTGTGTATCGCCTGGGATGCAAATAACCTAAGCATTCCGCCTCGGACATCACGAACTTCAGTGTCTGGATATCTAATGTAACGAACTTAATTGTGTGTTCACCTAAGATATATGTGCCACCTCGGATATAAACAATTTTCGTGTGTTCACTCGGATATAACGAACTTAACGTATTGACTCGTATATAACGAACCTTAGAGTGCAATCTCGGGTATGAGGAATTTCAATGCGTCGACTACGAATATACCGAACGTTTGGCTGCTAACGCTTGGTGGTGGTAAAACTTTATTGCCATAAAGACAAGGAGGGTGATGGGTCATCTTGAGATATCGTGCGGTGGCCCTTACCATGGCGTCATGCGGCATTCAAACGATAAACAGAGGATCGCAGAAATGCTTTATTGATTGATTGACGAAAACAACATTTGTCTCTGAAAACATCCGAAAAATGCCCCTCGAAGTGTACTGTTTCAAGCAAAGCTACGCGGCCGAAAGGAGGATGTCGTATTGCAAGATGCACTGTGCACTTTTCTGCGCCTGCGTGCGTGGTATCTTGTTTGCAGTGTTGGTGGAAACGCGTTGCAAGTAACGGCGTTACCGGTAACGCGTTATTTTTTTCGGTAACTTAGTAACGTACTCGTTATCATTTCGGAACTGTAACGGGTAACGTACTTACGTTAACATTTTTCGGTAACGTGATGTGTCACGTTACTGGTTACTTTTTTATTCCAATTGTCCCCCCTCCGCCCCCCTTTTTAGAAAAAAGAAAACGCAGAGCACATAAAGTGATGTTGCAAATGAACAAAATGCACAGGTGCTTTCGACGACCCTTGTTGCATGGCAGAAAACACCTGCCCTTGAAGACGAGTCCAACTAAAAAAAAATACAGAATGTCCATAAAGCACGAAACACGTGCACGAACACGCATTCACACACTGGCCTTCACCTACCTCCCCTTCCAAAACCACTCGCACACAGAACCCTCTAAAGAGTGGATTCAGGCAGATGGCATTTTGGAGTATCGCATCTCTCAGAATTACTGTAAATTTGTTGAGAGTTCAGCGATGTTTCCTTTGTGAAGTTAGAATTGATGATGAAGTGTCATTTTGTGTTTAATGTGTATGTGTTTAATTCAGAAAATGGCTTCAGCATGTGCCATCGAGTTAGAAGCCATGCCATGTAACTCTACAGAGAACTTTAGGCCACTATAACATTGGTAAGCTCCTGCACATTTGTGGAAAGTATTCTCGTTAAATCAGGATTTCGGGCAAAATTGTTGCTTGGGCTAGAAGTTCTATGTGAAATATGAGCTTTATAAAATTGTTATCGTAAGTTCTTGCAGCAAAGACGCACTGAATAAAATTTAGGGCCATGGGGTAAAGTGAAATTAACGTGCGATACTTTTTTCGGTAACGATAACGGTAATGCGTTACTTTTTACTGCAGCTAACGTAGGGCGGTAACGCGTTCCTTTTTTCTTAGCGTAACGAGTAACGTATTTAGTTGCTTTTTTGCGGTAACGCATACAACACTGCTTGTTTGTTTCTTTTTCTAGCGATAGCTACATTACGGTAGCATTTCGAGTCTTCAGCGTGGCGGCGCAGCCACAGGGCCCGTGGTTAGTCACGTGGTGCGGAGCAGCTGACGGCGGCGCGGTGCCGTGTTTTATCACCTGGTTCGTTACGTGGTTCGTCACGAGACCAAGTTCCACTCAGCCAGCTGTAGCTATCGCGTCACTCCACGCTTAACCAGAGCTAAACCACCGCCATTTTTTTTTTATGGTAGATGAAAGTTATGGGGTTAAAGGGCCCGAAGCGACTACGAGGGACGCCGTAATGGAGGACCCCGGATCAGTTTTGACCCCCTGGGGTTCTTTAGCGTGCGCTGACATCGCAGCGCACACGATCGTTTTTGTACAAGTGTTTCGCCTCCACCGAAATACAGCCGCCGCGTCCGAGATCAATCAAGCTGACCAGCAGCCGAACGCGAAAGCCACTGAGCCACTGCGGAGGATATTAGTGCATAGGTGATAGTTACAAGCGCGCTGTCCGTTATTTGTAAACTGGTTGCATGAAAAATGAACCACTGTGTGAACCATTACTCACTGGCATAACATGTAGCCTTTTTAGGGAAAAATTATTTTCCCTACTCATACCGCATTATATGACATTACACCACATCTTTTTTGTGCAGGTGACTACTGATCGTCCCATGTTTGTATTTCTGTTGTGTGAAATCCTTTTTCATTATTTTTTTCCTTTTCCTTTTTGACTTGTCTAGAACCATCATGTTGTAACCAAATCCAGCAACAGCCTCGAAAGAGGCTAGCAGTATGTTGGAAATAAATAAAATAAAAATAGATGTTTTGCGAGCAGAGCGTGGTGTGGTCACCCTCACTGGTTTACCCATGACCGATCTATCGAGCTCCGGAATGGTGATTTGGCGGTACGCTGAAAAGCCCACGCATCCCGACGGCGCTGAGGATGGAGATGGGGGGCCACCAGTTCCGAAGAAAGCTGCACAAGGAAAGATAGCGCTCAGTGTAAGTTCTAGCCGTTCGACAAGCTGAAACGAACGCGGCAGTGTTTGCACTTCCCCCGCGCGCTTGCACTCTCCAGTCAGCCTGGGCAGCAGCAACCTACGTTGCACGCCACCTACACGAATCGAAACGGTGGGAAACCGTGCAGCTCGCGCGTAAATCTCCGCGCGACGCTCGAAATAACCCTTGCGCAGGTAACAACAGGTCGGGAAGGAGGTTTCCCCGCATGGCTCTGGGCAAATATATCGGTCTCGGCGGCCTATACATAGCCCCGGAGAGTATGGATCTCCTCCTCAATGGAACGCGCCGAGAGCATCGGGTAATCAGGCCGGAGTGGTGCAGTGTATGGCAAAGGGCTTACGTGGGCGGTCTTGCTAGCCCCTCCTTGCGTCGCGCGCTGTATTGAATTTCGCTTAACGTTCCGATCGTGCCGGCGCTGACGGCGTCGCCACGGTGAGCGCTCGTCTCGTCTCGCGAGAACCCGCACAGCGCGCCGATTTGACTAATCGGGCGCGCGTTGCAGCTTGGGCTGCAATACCGAGCTGCGCCGCGGCGGCAACGTGACGCATATCCGCCAGTCGCGCGCGCTGGCCCGTCACTGCGATGCCGCGCGATTGGACTCTCAGCCCGAATGGGCGATTGCCAAACGAGCCCGCGCGACGGTAAGCACGAGATGCGGCCGCTGCGTTTCGCCAAACCGGAGGAGCGACGTGACGCGGCAGGCAAAGCACTCGGCGGCGCTGCGGAGGCGCGTGCCTGACGTTGCACCCGAGGCAGGAAGCGGAGCTAAGCGTGCCACGTGGCGCGTTCCGCGGTGAATCGCCTGCAGCAGGGGTTCGTTATGACGTACATTACGGAAGGCAACAGTCACCGAAGTCAAGAAGCATAGTATATGCCTTTTTTTTAATTTGTGGTGTTCATCAATGGAGGGTTAATTAAATAATCATTTCAGGGATAATTTATTTGTAAAAGAGAACAGAAAAGACAACCACATGTTGCCGGTGGGAACCGAACACACGACATCCGAATTTTGCGGTCGGTGCTGTACCAACTGAGCTCCGGCGACGGCTGCCCAATCTTCTGCATTCGACGGTGTTTATGTGTAGTGCAACCGAACCTTGATAGTGCTCACCATAGCCATCCTCGCCCATAGCGGCGGACATAGTACGTCCCGTATTACCGCGAGTGCCACGCAGAAACGTGTTCGATCGGTGAGGGCTGAAGCTGTGCGAGAACCCTCTTACATGCTACGGCATCAAGGCTGTCAGAATCGAGTCCCTCGTTAAGCCACTGAGCGGACGAGGTAAGAAAAGAGAGGGGCTCTTTATGACATACATGACGGAAGCCAACAGACACCGAAACCAAAGATCATAGATGATGTCTTTTTTTTATTTGTGGTGTTCCTCAATCAAAAATTAGTAGGGTAATTATTTTAAAGATAACTGATGACAAAGCAGAAGAAAAAACAACGACATGCCGGCGGTGGGATCCGAATCCAATGCATTGCGTAGCATTACATTGCATTGTATTGCATTGCATTTCATAACTGCGAAGTTGGTTTCAGCTGCTTAAGAACAGTCACGAAGTGTTATTTACATGCGTGGTAAAAACTGCTCATTTGGAGCAATGCAAAGTCGCGACGAAACATTCTAAAACTATTGAGTTTCACTGAATGTAATTCATCCAAGGCCGTGACCAGTGTGTGCACAGAAATCTGGGAAACTATCAAGAACACATGAGCGTTATGTAGGAATTTCATTCTGACGACGAAAATAATTAAGAAAGTTGAGCAGGCCCTATAACGCAGCAATCGGGACCAGTTTCTTCAGCTTCTTCCTGTTTCGCTTTTCGCATCGCTTCGTCTAGTATTGCCAGGCGTCTGTATCATTGAGGCCAGGACCTCTTAAGTCATCATTAAAGCTTTCGTTTTGCAAGTTTTGTGAAAAATTCACGTTTGTCTCATATAAAATCAGTCTACTGCCGAAAATTGCAATTGAGGCCATTCTGAGTGACCATGCCGCCCTTATATGAGTTCCTTTTTCAAGCACGAAGCATTGTTCTAATTCTTCAAGTGTCTCGGTATCTGTTTCTATTTGTTTACCCTCATGGCGAGGTACATCAGTGAAGGGAGTAACTGCAGGACGAAACGAGAACGAAAAGCTGCAGTGAAGGTAAGATGAAAACTTGTCTGATTATATATATGTACACTGTAAAATTCCTGTGCGCCTTTATCACCCTTACCTGGAGTGCAGCCTACCACGTAGCTTATACCAGGCCACTAACATCCCCAGCAGGGATCATTAAAGAACATCTCCTCCTCCCCTTCTCATTAATTTTATGAATGCACCCCTGTTGTCGTATCCTATATTCCGACGCTTTCCGTGGGCCTTTGTTTACCTGCCTTGCCAGTGGCCAACTTACCCCCCAAAAACGAAGCCTGCAGCCGACATTGCTGGCTAGCTAAGCTCAGTAGTCACATTCGGTCGCTGCCAGTCACGGAAGGCAATATGGTTTTTAATCTGGAAAAGAATTCTTCTCGGGATACGACAAGAACTCGCAAGCGTCCTCTATGCGCAATCAGTGCTGCGCAATTACGTCAGCGAGCTGGCCAGGCAGCGCATTAGTCGGCGTGCACCTGCGAACGTGTCCCCCAAGCTCACGCGCGCCCCGAGCCCGCAGCCGACGCCGCCAAAGTAGAGCTTCGAAGGAGCCGTGACCAGTCGCGTCGGTGCTGAATGGAGGCGTGTCCCAACGCGCAGGCACGCGAACCCGCAGGCGTGCGCACAACACCTTCCAGCAGCCGAGAGCGGCTTCGCCCACAAAAGCGGCGGCCACTCGACACAGCGGCGGGCCCTTTGTTCCGCGGGACGAAATTGGCGGGAGCGCTAAAGACGCGCGGCCCGCGCGAAAGCGTGCGCCCGCGGGGGGTGTCGGTTGATGCGTCGACGACGGCGCCGAGTTGGCCCTGAGCCAGAGAACGCCGCCGCTCATAATCTTGACGTCTTCATAACAGGTCGCTCGTCAGAGACAATAAAAGATGCCTCGGCCGTCGTTCACCTGGCGCCTGAGGTCGTCGTCACTCGTGTGCAGGAGTCGCTCCGGCCCACTACGGCTTCTGCGCCCGCATGCATATCGCGCGCTGTGTTTTTTCTTCTTTTTTTTTTTTGCTGTAGCTAGACCACAGAAGAAGTTCGTCTGGTTAGCTAAGCACAGTTTGTACGCCTTCTAAGAACCAAAAGACTAAAAAATTCAACAGAAATCTTTCTGGTTGGGGGAGCACGATTAAGAAAGAAAATGCCAACCTAGTTCGAACAAACCGGTGAGGAACCTGACATTTAGCAAGGAACCCCTTTCTTAAAGTTCAACTGCAAGCGAGGTGCGGCTGAATACTTTAAAACCCAGTCGCTCCGCATCGGCAGTCACGCCCTCAGGAAGTAGTCGAGTTGATATCGAAACGTAAGGTCCTTTACGTGTTTGTTTGACCCAGGTTCGTGTCGTTTTCTTCACTTACTTTACTTGTAAACCTTTATCTAACGTTACTGTTCACTATTCATAGACAATCTGAAGACTGATAGCCATAGGTTGTCTGAAGGCCGTGACCTATAGCAGGCCTTGAGGCAGCTGACAGCCGACTATAAGCGGCGATTTCCTCAATATATGGACTAACGGATCGAGTAGATTTCATGTAAGCGATGGTCTTTATTCTTGGCCTAAGGGACGAACGTCCATAGGCTGCTTCTCAGGATACGAAGCTATCCGGCAAATGCGCTCTTTCTCGAGGAATCAGAAATCCTTATCTCGCGGAATATTCTGCCAGGCGGTAGACAGAGCCAAATAGACATCCGATGAGACGGATATGGTGTCGGTCATTATAAAGTGCATACATAAACTGTGTCCGATACAGAAGTTCCTGGCTTGAACAGTTGTTGATTGTATTAAGAAAAAAAAGCAATCAAGCGCCTGCACGGGCGGGTTCGCGCCTTCGCTGCTGCTGAGTAAACAACACTGCCTGAGCGGCACTGCTGCGAGAACACGGTGCACTGAAATGCCGACGTTCCACGGATAAAAAGGGTTGGCATTTGTTTCTCCTTCGAGCCGTGAGACGAGCCTCTATACTTGAGTCTGCATTCCCTCCGTCGCCAGAAAAGGTCTTCTGTTCGCCCGCCGAGCAAAGAACTCGCTCCCGTCATTTCTACAGAGTTCCTCATCGAGAAAAGTATATCTCCACGGCGATTTTCTACTGTATAAGCGGTCCTTGAAAAGTTAGCAGAGAGGCGTCGGCCAAGCGAGGCGCTTCAAGGAGTTGGAAGATCGTCTGCCGGACAAATATAGCAGAATGTGGCGCGACCGTCTCGGGAGGCCTACAACGTCCCCTGCGAAGAGATTTTTCAAGTTAAATATGACAAATCATTTCAACGGCACATTTTTTGCTTGTGGTTTTTGAGCTCAGGGTATCCGAAAGGATTGTCATATATGGTCACGTCTCCCAAATGGACTGCAGGGGTAGGTGCACTGAACGAGAATGAGCGGGCGGGGGTAGAGCTATTAACAGCATAAAATAGCAGCGTGTTGTTGCTTGAGCCAAGCGCATAGACCGATCAAAAAGAGAGAAATGGAACTGGATCATTATGTCTGCACTGCCACACATTTCGCCGCATACAGAAAAAGATAGCTGAGGCTAAATTTTTTATTATTGAAACAAACAAGCCAAAAATGGTTGTGAATTATCCCTTGTCATCGTGTTCTGTGTAACGTCTGTGGCCAAAAATAGAGGGGACTCTTATGTTCCGCCTTGAGGGTAATAATGCGCAAATGCCTATCTATGCGGAGTTGGTCATTCTCTACTTTGCACGCATTGATTTTTTGGAGTCCTCATATCGCTCCTGGCGCAGTGCTGCAGCGGTTGCAGAGGTTAAGCGATTCACAACTGCCTCAACAGGCGGCTGTTTCGAACACAGCCACAGGCAGAGCTTATGAAACCCAGGTTGCTCCTGCCGCGCAGCCTCTCCTGACCAATCATTAATTTGACTCCCACCTGCCACGGCGGGCAGTTTTCTCACAGTCCGGCAAGTAGGTTGGCGCTTGTCACAGTGGGCAGGTAGTGATGACGTCACAAGGTCGTGATGAGGAGAAGACGGTTGGGTAGGGGAATACAGTGTACGTCCTTTAATGTGGACAAGCCGTCACGAATGGCAATGAGTTCTGCGATGATAAAGAGAAGCGGCGCCTCTGTGATATAGGAACATGTCTGGCGTACATTAGGTTGAGCTGGACACAGGAGACTGGTGTGCAACGTATGATCTTCTGTGATTGCATCCATGTAAGTTTGCAGCGCGCCTATGGAGCCTGCAGGGAGAGGAGGTTCTGTTTCTCTCACTCAACGATGAGCGTTGCGCATGACACTTAGGGGCCGGTTTTTGGTGACCTGGGGGACGCTGCCAAGGAGGGGGTTCCAAGGGCGTTGCGTGAGGAAACGGATTGGTAGGATCAAAGTAATTTTCTAGGGCAGATGCTGCATGGGGTTGGTGATATTTTCAGGCTGTGCGCCTTACGGCGCTGCTCCACGAGCTCATCAATGGTTTTCAGCTGAGTTTCCGCTTGTAGTGTTTGAACAGAGGTCAAGCGAGGAATGCCAGCGTGCCCCAGACAACGCAGATGATCGTTGTGTGCAAAATGTGTCTCCATCATCTTCGCCAACAGCCTGTCCGTGAACTTCATCGCAGTCCTACCCGCCCACAAGACCTTCTGAATGACTCGCTTGCAATTCTGCGGAAAACCTGGCCCTCTTGAATGTAAATGCATGAAGCGTCGTCAATAAATTTGTCACTCTAATCTCGCCCATGTTGTTTGCATCACTGTAACTTGGCTGCATGATGGCATCTACGAGTGTGAATTCACTCCTCCTGTTTATGCTGCATTCCGGGCAGATAGGCAAACAGGCAGAGGAGGGGTGTTACTCTGCTTGTCCGATCAGATAGTAAGGTCTTCCGCCTAAATCCCCGGATACGGAATACGCTTGGCACAGAATCATCTTCTCTAAGTTCTCCACCGTTATTTGTGCCTTTTATCGCTCGCCCGCCTCTCCTATCGACAACTTACATAATCTCTATCAGTTCACGTTTGAAAACAACTTCGCTGGCTCTAGCCTCGTGTGCATGGGTGATTTTAATGACCATGCTATCTATTAGCCATCCCTAAGTGCTACTGGTAAGGACACTTCTATTCGTACTGAGCTATTGAATACTTCCACAACCTTAGTTCTTTCACAAATTGTCGATTGTGAAACTCGGAATGACGCATTGCTAGATCTAGTTTTCCTCATTTCTGATCCCGCAGCGGAAGGTCGCAGATGTTAAATAATAGACGGTATCTCGGATCATAAGACCGTCCTAGTTTCGATTACTTGTCTCATTCATAAGCCGTGATATGTCTTCACGTCCTTTCCAGACGTCAATAGTAGCGACGATGTTTCTACCACTGACTGTCTTGCTGATCGTTTCGATGAATTTTCAGTATTTTGTAAGCAAGTGACGTTGATACTGTTACTGAAGTCAAGCAACAAGCAACATCTTGACAACTACATGCCTATCTGGCTTACATCGTCATCATGGAAAATGCTTGAGCATATCACCCTCACACACATCGCACAATTTCTTGAATGGAATACAGTTTTATCTATTGTTCAGCACAGTTTTAGGCAAGATTTTAGCACATCTACCCAATTATTAGAATTCTTGCATGGCATTGCTCATAATTTGGACTGTGGTTGTTAATTTGAGGCGCTTTTAATTGATTTTTCAAAAGCTTTTGACACTGTGATTGATTCTAAGTTAATGTTCAAATGAAATTTCATAATGAATTCAACTTTAGTAACTTAGATCTCTAATTTCCTCTCTGAGGGTTTACAGTTAACTACAGTTCAGCCCGGTCTTTTGTCGCCCCAGAAACATGTGGTGCACCACAAAACTCGGTCTCGGGATTTTTATTACTTCTATTATATATTAACGACCTGCCTTGTATCATCACCTCGAACATTCGCACGTATGCTGGTGATTGTGTTTTGTATGCCATCATTCACTCTTAAGATGATCATTCTCGTATTAATGAATCATTTTCTAGCTTCTGTAGGTGGTGTGAAAGTTGGCAGATGAATATTAATTTCCGCAAAACTGTTGTCACGACATTCAGTAATAGTTCCTTTTCATCGATTTATTATCACTTTTTTCATAATATACCTCTTCCAAGAATGTGCGAGTACAAGTATCTAGGAATTGTTATTACCTCCCACTTATCACGGTCCAAGCATATGGACTTGATTTGTAATAGAGCCCTAAAAAAATTAAGATATCTTATGCGAACATTAGCCCAGGCTTCGAAGGACACTATGATACTAATGTATACTCCGTCCAATTCTTCTCTATGGTTGTCTTTGTGTGGAATGCTTCCAAAGTAACAAACATTAGGAAAATTGAAGCCATCCAAACTAAATCCGTTCACTTCATACGTAATAAATATCGCCGTGGGTTTTCACTCTCTTCTGCCCTGAAATCATTAAAATTAACTACCCTCGCCGCTCGCCAGCAACTAGGATCGTTAAAATTTTTGCACTGTGACGTTCATTCGCACTGATGACTCTCAAGCGGCAGGTACATCACGAGTGTCATACCATCGTCAACAAGAAGCTATCACAATCTTAATCTCTCACCTTACTTTGCTTCTACTAATGAGTTTAAATACAGTTTCTTTCCGCGTACCATTGAACATTGTAATACATTACCCGGTCCAGTGCGTTCTTTCCAATAGACAGATTTATGCATGACATAACTGATTTATAATCTCTTTATTTACTGTTCCCAAGCTCCAAATTTGTGCAAGGTTCAATATGTTTTCAAATTTAGAGTTTTAAGCTTTGCTGCCATTTCTTATTGTTTGACTGTATCTACCATGTTTTGTATATGCCATTCATGCAATAGTCCCTGTAGGGGCTGTATTATGCATAAGTAAATAAATAAATAGATAAATAAATAACTAGCATGGCCGCCTCTCTTTTGACTGCTACTAAGCGGTCCCAAACTCTTAGGGTAAGGCGTTGGAACTGGGCTCGATAAACGAGACGAGGCTGCAACACAGAGTGGACTAACGTTCGAGCCATATTACAGCATGCACCACCCGTTTTCGGAGCAATTCGGCAAAATAGGTGTAGCCTACTGGCGGCGTTCTTTCTTCTTTAACTCTCAGCTTCCTGCCTTTCCTCACGGCGCGGTTGAGGTATCCACCGCGAAGTGCGACAGTTACTGCGCCACTTCCTTTCCTCAGATACTACTAATTAGCACAGGACAGCTTCCTTTCTAGCGAGACATTTAGTGCTAGCGCAAAAAAAATAGGGGGAGCAGAAGAAAGGAACAACCGGTCGCTGCTTGAACAGACATGGGGAAGAGAAGAAAAGTCAGTAAGACTGGCGAATGATGACCAAAACCACAGGCTCTTGCTGAAGTATATAGCGTCTGGGTTCCTGAATATCGTTCTTGCTTCTCGTGGGTGCAGTCATTCACAACTCGCGCAACTTGAAGCGCGCTTTCTCTTAGTAAATTCATTCTTCTAGTCTTGTATGAGCATGACCCAAAGCCGCCCCTTCAACCTTCCTTGTACAAGGCGGGCAAAAACCTCTGCCCAAATTTTCCAACCTGCCCCAACGGCCTTCTTCACATCGCCATAATTTTCCGGCCGATCAAACCGGTGTACGCGTTTCATTAAGTAACTAACCATCTTTGCAACTACACAGCGAATCCAGCGTAGCTCTTCGGCATGATTAACCTAAAATCGACGGGGCTTCCACCTCGGCCAACCCGCTAACGTGGACGGAGCGATCGCGTTTATTGATTTTTACCGCTCTCTCCGTCCCTGTACGCAGGCCAGCTTTTTACCGGCGCTCACCGGGCTCGCCTAATTTGCGCGAGGCGAAGCACGCCGGTTGTGCGGTACACGTTTCTTCGCGAACTGCGCTCTTACTCGGGGGCTCAGCATAAGCGTGCGGGGCCGAGCGGGAAAGGAGAAAGCGGCGTCCGCAGGGACATGAGCCCGCCGCTCGTGTGGCATGCAAATGACCATATCGCTCTCTTCATTAATTTATGCGCCCTGCCTAAGCATGCGTCACGTTATCTTCTCTCGTCTGGACCAATAGAGAACGGAAGAGGAGCGCCTCTTTCTTTCGCCTCCTTTCTTTCCTCATTTCTGTGAGCTGCCTGCCTTCTCTCTTCGTTTCCTTCTTGCAGAAGGAGCTGAACGTGGTTGTTTTCCTGAACACTTCTTCTCTGGGCACCCTGGCTGTTAGAGGTATTCAACAGCTTCTTCCTATTGCACCTCTCTCTGTGATGCAAACCCAACTTTAAATCCACCCAGCGGCGACCAGTCGTGATCACGTTTTCCTCTCCTTCGTAGCACAAGCAAAGCAGCCCGCACTCTGCATGCATGCTTGCGCTTCCTTACGCGAGATGTGACTTGAGAAATAGTGACGACGCATGAAATGCTTAAGTGATATGCCCCACGAATGCAGGGGAAAATCAAGCGACGAATGGACAGGTTCTGTCAGTTTCTGAATCTCTGAATGCTTTCGTGCAGGAAAATGGATCTCGTTTGCCCGCCCCAGCAAATCCGAGCTGTTACTCATCCGGTATAGCCTGGTTCACCGGCCAGTCCCCGACTCTCAAGAGCCGATCACCCTCCACGCCCACCTCATACCCCGGTGCAAACCATCCGCGTGTTAGGCATGCTGGCACAGAACAACACGCAGAACTCGGAAACTAACCAACGCCTCTGAACCAGCGGCCACCACATCAATGGCCTCGCCGCAGAGGCATGCGGGACACCGACCTTATCCTCCTTCCCTATTACCACCTGCGCTGCAAAGACCAAGAGGCGGTAAATAGCACCATCCGCTCGGCGTACAAGGCGGCAATGGTACTTCCCCAGTCTTCTCCAGCTCGGGGTACACAACACCCTCACAGAGCTTATCGAGGCCCACGAGACTACCCAGGCACACCGCCTTTCTTGCACCAAACACGGTCGTTATACATTCTCGACCATCAACCCTACAGGCAACATCCACTCCATTGCTCTCCTTCGGACTGGAGTCTACAGTCGTCGTGGGGTCAGTTTTATGGCTTTTCGCCCTGAGGACTGTTGAGGGATGAAGCTCGCGTGGAAGGCTACTGGCTGGCCACCCGCTGGGTGCACGTGCGCACGGTCGTGCTGCTGGATGGCAATTCTGTGTTTGCTCTGCTTCTGGCCAGAGTGGCCCAGATGACACCCCACATCTGTGTTTTGAGCCACGACTGGCGGAAATTGTGCTTGTGTGTATTTTGTTCTCTTGTCAGTGCTGTTTCCGGAATTTTTGGAAAAGCCGAAAAGCGAGGTCGACTTCTTGGAATGCACGCGGTCCTTGCGAACAAACAAGCTCATGGGCACCGGCGTGCCATTGGCGCTTTCGATTGGAGAGAAAATGCTCCGATTGGTCTCTAAGAAGCTCATTCCTGATTGGTCGCTAAAATGGTCCCCAGAATGCTGGGGAAACTTATTTAAGGAGGCGTTTTGGCGCCAGGAAGGGGAGACTTGGGCAGGAGCTCTTGGTGGAGAGTCAAGTCGCGAGAGTACGGACAGGGCCAAGCTTTGCGCTGGCCACGTTCCGAAGAACAAGGAGCCGCTTCGATTAGCGCGAGTTAGGTCGGTCAGGCAGGACAGAGATTCGTAGGGGCGAGCTTTGGCCTGACGCTCCCGATCGTTCTTGATGCTAGCGACCACCTTGGTCGATGTGTATACAGTGTATAATTAAGCCCAGCTATACGTTTTTGTAAAGAAGTTCGTCTACGCCTCATCGTCCTCCTGCAACGCGCCCAAACGGACCCCCATCTCCACCGAGCGAGGACACGAGTCTCCCGAGCCGTAAGCAACCGGGCAGCCGGCCTCTCGAAACCGGATGCTCTTGCCGAGGCCCCCCAATCCTATGCTGAAATCGTCAACTTTTACAAGGAGACAAGACGCGTGTACCCCCCTCCCCCACAACCTCGACCTCGACCGAGCGCAAGCCACCACATTTCGCAGACTGCAGGCCAATTCCATTCTCAGTCATTCCAGGCTACATCTCATCACTGGCGGGGAACATGACCCCGTCTGTTCTCCACCGAGTGTTCGCCACTCGGGCGCTCCTCTGGGGATGCGAGGGTAACCCGCCCCCACAAACATTACTGACGGCCCCACCTGGGGGCCACACTCGGCCCACCTGTCCTAACTCCCGTCAAGTGGCAAATAAAGTTGTTTATCCCTTTCTCTCTCTGCTTCTGCAGTGCCGCGTTCCTGTCACAACGTTGTCAACGCCACCTCATTCAGCACACACCTCTTTGTCAGTACCACCACGTACTTTCAAAGCGCCATTGAGGTGTCCACTGATCCAGGGAGCCGGTTATGCTTCTTTCCTTTTGTGACTATATATATATATATATATATATATATATATATATATATATATATATATATATATATATATATATATATATATATATATATATATATATATATATATATATATATATATATATATATATATATATATATATATATATATACGTCCACAAGCGGATTTTTCCGGGTGCGAGGCTAACAGTGCTTTCGCACTAAGAAATCCGCTTGACACGGTATACAGTGTTTCGTTCTTTTGTTATTGACACATATATTCTATTGTTGACGTTGCTTTTTGTAGGTTGTATGTTTATACTAACCACTTGATACACTGCTTGGCATTGTTTGCGATTTTACACCCTTTGGTTTGCTCCAGGAGGTACTCCCGACAGTCGTACACTTTGGGACCTCCTTCTGTGCTAATGTTATCGTATGCGTTAATGAATAGCCTTGAACTTAAACTTGTTTGGATTTGATAACTAGGCCTGGCGTGCGGCCTTATTCTTTGACTGCACCAGTCCCCAGTGGCTGCAGAGTAAGTAACCAAGGCAGTATTCAGACCTGTGACGCAGCGGAGGGTGCTAAGAAACGCTGGCTCCGGACAGGTCGCCATTGGAAACTGAACCTGTCAACGTTCAACGTTAGAACCTTATCCAGTGAGAACAGTCCAGCAGTGCTGTTTAAGGAACTAGCGGGTATTAAATGTGGTGTCATAGGGTTTACATTAGTAGGCAAGATTAAGCACATATAGTGCTAAAGGTGGGCACGTGCTACACTACCGTTATTTAGCGGACAGTCTAAATCTACGTGTCGGCTTCCTGGTCAATAAGGATATAGTTGGCAGCATACAGAAATTCTGCAGCATTAACTTGAGTGTGTCAGTTATCGTAATTAAGCTTTATATGAGGCATAAATTTAAGATTACAGGCATAAGGGCCTAATTTCAGCATTTACGACCACATAGTCCAAATCTTCTGCGAAGGCGTACAATCGGCCATGAGCAAAGTAAAAACACAGAGCACTGTACTTACGGACGAATTCAATGGCAGGGTAGGCAACAAGAAGGCTGAAGACCAGGCAGTGGGTGAAGACATGAAGAAGTGAAGACGTGCGCTCTAGGGAGGGGGGATGTTTGGTATCGCTCGCAGGGAGAAAAAAATTACGGATCATGAATACCTTCTTCTGCAAACGGAAGACCAGGAGATGGTGAAGTGGAGGGGAGATCGATGGAGGAGACGGAATAAGCACCGAAGGGTAAGTTTATTCGAACTGTTGGCGCTCAGATGCACCACCGTATCGTGGTGCAGGTCAGAAATAGAATTGGCGTACTCCAGCTAGGGGCGGACACACGTTTGCAGAGTAAGCTGTTTAATGGGGGAAGAAGCGAGGAAAATCTTGCGGCGTATGAAACCTAGAGCACGGCTAGCAAAGTTCATTATGTGGTTAGCATTACGCGTACGAGTTGGATCTCGCTATAAATATGCACATCGTGACACTTGAATGATTCAGTTGTTGCGGTCTGGATATTACTGAATTTAATTATACACAACGTAATTATGAAGGCGGTGAATGGAGATGAACACAGTTTTAGACACATTTAATCACAGAAGCCAAGCACTGCAGCAGCCCTGCATACGAGTAAGGTCATTTTGTAGCGCGAAAAGGTCGATGGAGTTTGTTATTGCTCGGTAAACTGCACAATCATCGTCGAAGAGACGGATATGAGAAGAAATGTTACAAGGCGGGCCATTATCGCCTATCAACAAAAAAAAAAGGGGGGGGGGCGCAAGCAGGGTATCTTGTGATACTCCTGAAAGTACGGGTGTTTGAGTTAGTAATAAGGATGAAGAGTTTGAGTTAGTAATAATAATAATTGGTTTTGGGGGAAAGGAAATGGAGCAGCATCTGTCTCATATATCGGCGGACACGTGAACGGCGCCGTAAGGGAAGGAATAAAGGAGAGAGTGAAAGAAGGAAGAAAGAGGTGCCGTAGTGGAGGGCGCCGGAATAATTTAGACCACCTGAAGATCTTTAACGTGCACCGACATCGCACAGCACACGGGCGCCTTAGCGTTTTTCCTCCATAAAAACGCAGCCTCCGCGGTCGGGTTGACATATACGAACTGCCGACGATTGGTTAAAAACCCTCGTATGCAGCTTAAAACAAACGGAAGAATGCCAATGCGCGATAACTTTGATACGGGACGCCCATGGGGCCCTTATCAAAGACTTTTTTCGAACCTAAATATATTGCGTCAGTCAAACAGTCGGCACGGAGCCAACGCAGATGTTCAGTCGACCCGACGCGCTGGCACACAGTGACCACTTGAGGAAGTTTTCCTTGCGCGGCTCGAGGGGCAGTACAGAGAGTACCGTGCCCCCCAGTTGTTGCTGGCACGTGCTGTTTGTATAGTCTTTGAAAGAACTGCGTTGCAGGCGCCGCGCTTAGTGGCCGTTAAGCTCTTGTCGGTCACGAAACACGGCTGGAAGTTCCCACGTCCGACGGCGAGCACGCTCCCGCTGCATAGCGCGCTGAGGCGCAAAAGCCTTCTCGGCATGTGCAGCGCAGTCTGCTCCTGTACCTATGCCCTGTAACATCAAAGCAGACCGCATACTAATAGGGCCGTAGAACGCTCAATGGCCGAAATCCTCCCCCCCCCCCCCCCCCCCTTGAGGTGCAAAATGTTACGCTGAAACTGAGACCAAGGGAACGACCGAAAAAGCAAAATCATTTGGCAACGGCAAGCGCATACGCTTATATAAAGGGAATAGCGACAACGGAGCGGGCAGCGTGCAACAGGTTGGCGCTCCCCCCGGCCGGGCAGCTGTCAAAGCGTGTCACTTGGGAGCTACGCTTGGTCCCTTCCTCCCTCGGGAATCTTCTTCCGCTCCATTTTTCCTGTCGGCGTCTCCCCCGCTCTGCTCTGCTCACGCCTCGGGCTTTACGGCAGGACCTTTTCACTTCCACTCGGAGAAGTCCCTTTCTCTCTTCCTCCGTTTCGCCAAGCAGCGAAAAAGTGGCGCACTTTTCCGCACGTGCGGAAAGCAGGTTCCCTCCTCTCCCCATTCCTTCCCGTCCAATCTGCATCGATCGGGGCAGATGCGCTGGAGGGTCGCGAGAATCCAATTACACAGCCGCCGCACCGCATTGCGCGCAGATTTATAGACGACGACAGAAGCCGTGTGTTGCGAGCTTCTGTCGCTGCTGTTCTGGCAGACCCAGAGCGCGCGGTGAAAGCGAAGCGGGAATGTGCGCACTTTACATCTCAGCAGGATTCTCTGAGGCCACCTGCGGCCATACATGGAAAATATGGGAGGGAGGAGAGAGAAATGAAGTGGCATGCCCTCAAAACCGCAATCATAGGTTAGAGCCGAGGTACCGTGTCATGAACCTTGGGAAATATTTCTTTTTAACCGTTCCGCCGATTCCGTCGCCACCTCCTATACACTGCATGCGTGTCCTTGCAAGACCTATTAGCTGTTGCAAGAATGACCTCAGCGGGATGTTTGGCTGAAAATAGAAGCCAAACTGGCACGAATGAAAGTGCTCTATCTGCGAATTGTCACCCATAAAAAAAATTATTTATTTGGTATTTACATATGCAGAAAAAAAAAACAAGTTATCTTGTTGTCTGCAACCCGGAAATTTTACTTGAGGGGAGGTTTGTAACGCGACAAAAAATAGACACGGGACAGAAGATGAACGGGACAAGCGTCACTCTCAACTGGTTTTATCGAAAGATCGATCGCACACATTTATACAATTTCCCTTTTCCTCCAAGAACACAATCCCCAGAACACTGATGCAAATGACACGCAAACTGCACACGCTTGCATCAGATCAGGCCATCTAAAAACTCACACTCGTGGGGACCTAGGAGCGCGATCCGCACACAATGCTTTAATTAAACAGGTTTTTCGCTGGCTACCTACCATTCCAACTGTTTGAGTTTTCAAAGAAGTGTGTGATGAAACAGAGCGTAAGTTTCTGGAAAAAAAAATAGAAAACATCTCCTAACTCGCGCCCTGACAAACAACGCCAGGCATACCCGATAAAGAGCAAGTTTTATGAAAGCACTGCATGAAACACGGTCTGAGCATAACGCCCAGCTTGACCTTCGTGTCTGTCAGAACACCGCTTCAGCTTCGTTCGTTCGCTAACCGCGCAAGGCAAGAAACGGTTTCGTTTTCTATTCACAGATGCCTTCGTAACAACCTAGACTGGTTTGGTTTTGCAGTCGCAGGAAATGCCAAGGATAAAGAATGACATCAAGCACACATTTTCCAACGACACCACGCATTTACGTCGTTGGGGGTGCCCATAGTTGGAATTTCGAGCAACCTTCTGATGAAAATTCAGGGGGGCACTTTGTTGACCTAAATTGCGGTGAGGCGAAAGCCTTTAGCGCGGTGTTCCTGCTTGTGTCACTGATGTGTAGTTAAGATGTTAAGTACACAATTGTTTGTGACTCTTAAATGCTGCAGACACTGGAGGGCGTTTGGGAGGCATCCGTCTGATTCGACGCCCTTTTGCAAACACTCTCCAGCGTCCTAGACAAGGAGAACTACATATGCGTTGGCAGGAAGTAGCGTAGTCGTTAGCACGCTCGGCTCCGGAACGAAAGGATGGTGGTTCGAATCCTGCCGTGTACAAGGATTTTTTTTCCTTATCGAGTCATCGGTGTGACACGACTTGAAACCGGACATGACCTCAGAGACCGTACAAGGTCATGGCCGCAAGTATGAGCCATTAAAGGCTTTCGCCTTAAAATGATTGGCTTCCCTAGGGGACACTGGTTTAAATCCAGCTAAAGGAACATTTTACTCCCTATCTAGATCCACAACTGGTTTTTTATGCAAATTCTGTACAGATGGAAACGCAGTTAAACATTTTTTTTCCGTTACCTCATTATTACAGAAGCGTCTTCTGGCGGGCATCATTTTCAAACTGCGCGAAACAGCGAGGGAAAGCACTTTGAAAATGAACTTATTAACTTACGTCGAAGTAATTCGAAAGGTGCCTTAGTTGTGTCCGTATGTGAGGTGAGAGAGCCGTCGACAAAACCTCCGTGCACCCGTTATGGCATATGGCACCAGCAGTGAGAGGTAAGGAAATGACCTCCATTCGCGCACCTTTGTAGGTGTATAAATTAAATAATGCCACTTCTTGTTACGAACACTGTTTGACATCACCACGCCAGAAACACGCTGCTACATGAGCCACTTTACTCGGCAGCATGCGATTAAGCCTCAGAGGCCCTCTTACAAATACGCTGCACCACGCGCGCATGGCTGATCTGCGGCGCACTTCAGCTCTCAGAAAGGTCAAGCAATGGGTTCGAGTGAAGCCAACTTGCACAATAGGCAGTATAGAATCACGGCGCCAAGTATACGAAACATCATCTCTAGCTCACATTCAACCAGATTGCGTACCACTCTGACCCGTTCTAAAAGGCAACAGAGTGGATCCCCAGCAGCATAAGGCAGCCATTACCCAATGCGGGCAGCCATCGAGAACAGTCATCGACGTTACTGGCTCGCTCGCACTCCGCACTGATGCGAGCGCAGCGCAGCCAAGCCAAGCCGGCAGATTGCGCCGGCCCGTCCCTCGTGTTTTGGGAAGGGATCACGCGCTCGGGGCATAAACTGCCAGTGTGCGCAAGACCGATTCGGAAGCGGCGGCGACGCAAGTCCGTGCGGCGGAAAGCGAACGTTTCGTGGGTGGGATGGAGAGCGAAGCCGGATTGCAAATCCCCCGGGCAAATCTGCGCTCCGCGTGGTCATTAGATGCGTGAGGCCGCATTCGAGGGCCAGTTCTGCGCGCCATCTTTCAGCCCTCAGCGCGTCGTGCGCATGGCCTGCTCGGTTTAAATGTCCCCCGCTTGTGGCGCGACGCTCTTCGGGGAGAGGAGGAGACAAGCGGGAATAAAGGCGGGAAATGGGGAGGCACTGGACACCGCTTGGTTAGCATGAACCTACGAAGAAACCGCTATTTTGCGCTCTTCCTCCCACCAAGAACGATCCAGCTTTGGCGAACGCTAGCTCGGGCGGGCACCGCAGCGCCACATGACGCCCAGTTCAGACGACTCTTGCAGGAGCTGCAGTGGCGTTTGTCTCTCTTCAAAGAAACAAACACCGAGGCACTTCTCCTTTACATCGCGCGCTTCCAGCATCGTAAGCTGCTGACGAGCGTCGCCCGGCCTGGCTTCGACGGCGTTGCGTGGTCTCCATGAGAGTGCATTCACTTCTTTTTTGCGTTGATTGCCAGAACACAAAGCGAGTGGGGTGAAACACGGCAAAGCCGCCGCAATGGCTCAGTGCTTATGGTCCTCGGCTGTTGACCCGAAAGACGCAGGTTCGATCCCGGTCGCGGCATTTCGACGGATGCGAAATGCTAGAGGCCCGTGTACTGACTGCACCGTGTCAGTGTACGTTAAAGAACCCCGGGTGGTCAGAATTATCCGGAGCCCTCCACATGGCGTCCCTCACAGCCTGAATCGATTTGGGACGTTAAACTCCACAAAGCGAACCCAACCGAAACACGCCAAGGAGCTTACCGCACAACGGAACGAAATTGCTGATGTAGGAGAGTGCCACGAACACGAACAAGCTGCGCACTTCCGTTGCCGCCCCGACTCCTCTCAGCCAACTGCAGTTCAGAATTACGCCCCCCTTGGTGCCGTTCTTCCAACACCAGCGTTTGGCGATGGAGGGCATAGCCCTTGAAATACGCGCATTGGCTGCTCGAGCCCGGATTAGGCCAAGCGAGAGAGGAGAATAAGGATACGTATACGTCATTTCTCGAACTTTTTTTTTTCTACAGGCCTCTCCATCTCTTCTCTTCCCACTTTATCGGGACCCTTTTGGTCGTAGCTACTGGGCCAACTCGCATATTGGTGCAGGCCTATACATTAAGTCGAGCGAGCGTAAGCAAAGAAATCCAAGAAAGGCTGCCTGGAGAACGGATCCATGTCGCTCGCATCGTGCGTGCGTATGCAAAGCAATGAGCAAAGAAAGAGCCGTTCGGGTGTGCCATGGCAAGCGGTTTCGGACGCCGGTTTGGTCATTCTGAGAATGGCCTTGCTGCAAATTTGGAGAGGCCTTGGCAGAATTAGGGACGTCCTGCCTGTCCGTCTGCCCGCCCGCCCGCCATTCGTATTATATAAAACTCGCAGATGCTCAGCAGTGTCGGGATTCAAACCCGATACCTCCCACGTATCAGTCGGACGCTTTATACGCCACTGGGCCATCGCTGTGTCCTGACAAGCTCTTTTTATCGAGCGTCCGAGCAATCTCCCACTATAGCCGAATTTGATCCTTCAGTAACGTTGCACGATACGGAGAAAAGTCCGAAGCATCGTCACCTACTTTCGCGGAGTGCAGGCGGGGACAATAGGAAGCGCAAATGCGGAAGTGAAACGCGGCCGTTCTTAATGGCGCAACTTCTCCTCTTATCACTCGCTCTAAAAGGGCTCCCGCCGCAGCGCCAAGGCCAGTAAAGAACACAACGGCATGATTCGATTATCGGCTAGCATTCGAGAGTTGTATAGCTCCGCCTGGGTCTTGGTGCCGAAAAATCGACGCCGACACTCGAGCAGTTTCCGAGAAAACGCTCGCCGAGCAAAGGCACGCTGTTGCTGCGTCTTGCACGTTGCAGCCGCGGCGTATGGCGTGTTCTGTGCACCATAATGGCAACTATACGTTCCCCAAGAGCGCCGAAGTACCACTTAATGCTAACCACTAGGTCGCAGACTGTAACCCGGCAGAGCAGGGGTTGCATTAAGACGAAAGCGAAATGCAAGACGCCTTTGTCCTGTGCGATGTCAGTGCACGTCGAAGAACCCCAAGTAGTCGAAAATAAGCCGAAGCAATCCACTGCGGCGTCTCATCTGCACCTTCGGGACGTAAAACTGCAGATGCCAGACGACGCCATGTAACATGCAGGCTTCCGCGACTTTACCATGGACAATTAGAACGCACTCTAGCATATTTATCAGTTTTCTAAAGCAGAGACAGCCTAATGCTGACAGTGATGGGGACGATGCCACAGTATTCCTAGCATATGTGCATAGCGCCTTTGTTGTAGAACTCGATAACAGAACGCAGATGAAGGAGACAACGTTCCAAGTGTTCCTTTTGAGTGCCTCGAAAACGTTATCACCGCGGCACTGCTCACAAACGCGCATTAGAACCAGTGGTGAAACTTTTATCGATCGTAGATACCACTGCGAATCTTGGTCCATTGCAAATATGTCTCAGGCTAGGCCTACAGGCTAGTCCTACAGGCTAGGTAGAGTAGCTCGGAGTCGCCAACCATGCGCCCCATAGAGTTCGAACGACGATTACTTCCGAGCTCGAAAGCTTAGGCGGTATCCAGCCGTCACAGAGGGTAGGCTGCGACAGCCCCACGGACATCCCGTTACTAGCGAGTATGCAAGAGCCTTCCAACGCACCGGCGGCCCGAATGGCCATCGGGCGCGTTCCACGCTGTCGTAGCCAACAATCGGCAAAGAAGCGGCCGCCGGTCTGCGATGACGCCATCCCGGCTGACGGTTGTTTACAATCGACGATTCTACTTTTATCGCCGTCGCCGCCGAGCAGCGGCGCAGCCCTTTGACAGTGAAGAGGGGCGCCGTGCGCGCTATCTGGCGCGCCTTCCCCTTTAAGTCGTCGGCGCCGTAGCTGTATGGGAGCGGCTTGCTCTCTTCGCAGACATTTGGCTGCGCGCCGCCCGTCTCGGCTCCTCGCTTGTCGAGGGGAGGAGGCTGCCTGACTCAGCCGTGAGCGCGCGCCACTTGGAGCCACTGCGGCGGCGAGCGCAGCTGTCTCGCATTGTCTGCTTTGCCGCCGTGAGAAAGTTTCCCCCTTGGCTACGCACCCCAATCACGTGCGTCGGGAGCGCACAGCGAGAGCCGTACGTGCGTGGGTGATGAACAAGGGCTGTCGCTTTTGTGTGAGGAATCGGCGGAGCATTGTCTATATTCAAGATACTGATTCAGGTTATGCGCCAGTTAAAGCACAAAAATACCCGCTTTTGTTCATATACGCTTGTTTAGGTGACTGAATGCGTTCTTAAGTTGGGTTAGGCCTAATGCTAATTAATTTAACAGATCTTCGAAGGAGGAGGAGTTTGTAGAGCAGACAGTTGTTCAAGAGATCCCAGCCCAAATTTGGGTGGGCAAGCTAATTGATATTATCTGAACGGCTCACGGCTTACATGCGTGCAATGACGATAAGTTGGCGCCAATGACTCAAACACAAGGTACGACACTCAAAACTCAGTTACGTTCTTTGTTCAGTTGCCCTCTGTATTGTATCTGTGTCTTTCCGCAAACTTCTCAGCTCATTCCCCGACACGGTGTTCTTGGCTGCATGATATGCGGTTCATTGTTCATTGCGCTGTGTGAGTGTGCGCACGTTCCCGCATACGTCTGTCTCTAACCTTGCCGTTTCCTATTTTGCCCTTCATAAAGATGCATTGTTGGCCTACTTTGCCGAGGGCTACGTAATATTTCTTCCTCCAGCCGCCGAAGCAATATCGAGCCCGCGGTACCACAGCATCACTCACTATCGCATGTGTGAAGCGAATTACGCAAGCTTTACTCCTCCTCAAAACGTGCTCGCAGTGGCTTCCATAAGCCATCCGCATAAATCTGGGAAGCTGTCGCACTGTGCCCGCTAACACGCCACTATCAAGAAGTTCTGGAACAAAGCAAAGTACTGTGTGCAATTTTCTCGTACGAAGAGGCCAATGCTCGAACCACTACAAAAGAACAAAAAAACACAAATTAGAAACCAACGCGCCAAAGATCTCACTAATCGTAATACTAGGAGTTGCATTGATAGTAATCTGCGCGCTCTGAAAACGCACCTCCAACGTCTCGATTTTGTGCGCATTTTCTCCTGAGCCCACATATGAGCCCACTCCGTCAGCTAACCGTTCGCATCAAGCATGCAAAGCTTCCGTTAATAATCAGTGACAGAGAAAAATAACAGCGTGTGCGATTGGCAGCTGACGTCGTCGTACAGCATCATCAATCCTAGAGCTGCGTAGGAAGTCGGGCCTACAAATCTTCTTTCTCTTCTTTGTTCCTGTGGCTGAGGCGCCTCTCTTTGTCCGGAATTGCTCAGCCTTGCATCAGGACCCCAGTGCGACGGGGATGCCTGCGGGCGAGCTTTTGACGAGCCCTTCTTTCTCCCCTTCTTCATCTAGGGGCCTTCTGTAACAAGCCTATCGTTTTTCCGGGGCGCCCTCCTTCGTCGACAACTGCTCAGCCCGCATTAACGGCAGCTGTGCGACGGGTATTCACTCAGGCGAGCTTTTTACGAGCCCCTCTTCCTCTGGTTGCCTTCTGTATTAAGCCCATTGGTTTTCGGATGCGCCCTTCTTCGTCGACAACTGCTGAGCCCGCATCAACGGCAGCTGTGCGAAGGGTATTTATTCGGGCCAGCTTTGTAAGAGCCCCTCTTCCTCTGGTAGCCTTCTATATTAAGCCCATTGGTTTTCGGAGGCGCCCTTCTTCGTCGACAACTGCTCAGCCAACATTAACGGCAGCTGTGCGACGGGTATTCATTCGGGTGAGCTTTTTACGAGCACCTCTTCCTCTGGTAGCCTTCTGTATTAAGCCCATTGGTTTTCGGAGGCCCCCTTCTTCGTCGACAACTGCTCAGCCCGCATTAACGGCAACTGTGCGACGGGTATTCATTCGGGTGAGCTTTGTACGAGCCCCTCTTCCTCTGGGTTGCCTTCTGTATTAAGCTCATTGGTTTTCGGAGGCGCCCTTCTTCGTCAACAGCTGCTCAGTCCACATTAAGGCAGCTGTGCGACGGGTATTCATTCGGGCGAGTTTTGTACGAGTCCCTCTTCCTCTGATGGACTTCTGTATTAAGCCCATTGGTTTTCGGAGGCGCCCTTCTTTGTCGTCAACTGATCAGCCAACATTAACGGGAGCTGTGCGACGGGTATTCATTCGGGCGAGCTTTTTACGAGCCCCTCTTCCTCTGGTTGCCTTCTGTATTAAGCCCATATTAAGCCGCATTGACTTTCGGAGGCGCACTTCGTCGACAACTGCTCAGCCCGCATTAACGGCAGCTGTGCGACGGACATTTATTCGGGCCAGCTTTGTACGAGCCCCTCTTCCTCTGGTAGCCTTCTGTATTAAGCCCATTGCTTTTCGGAGGCGCCCTTCTTCGTCGACAACTGCTCAGCCAACATTAACGGCAACTGTGCGACGGGTATTCATTCGGGTGAGCTTTTTACGAGCCCCTCTTCCTCTGGTTGCCTTCTGTATTAAGCCCATTGGCTTTCGGAGGCGCCCTTCTTCGTCGACAACTGCTCAGCCCGCATTAACGGCAGCTGAGCGACGGGTATTCATTCGGGTGAGCTTTTTACGAGCCCCTATTCCTCTGGTTGCCTTCTGTATTAAGCCCATTGGTTTTCGGAGGCGCCCTTCTTCGTCGACAACTGCTCAGCCAACATTAACGGCAGCTGTGCGACGGGTATTCATTCGGACGAGCTTTTTACGAGCCCCTCTTCCTCTGGTTGCCTTCTGTATTAAGCCCATATTAAGCCGCATTGACTTTCGGAGGCGCACTTCGTCGACAACTGCTCAGCCCGCATTAACGGCAGCTGTGCGACGGACATTTATTCGGGCCAGCTTTGTACGAGCCCCTCTTCCTCTGGTAGCCTTCTGTATTAAGCCCATTGCTTTTCGGAGGCGCCCTTCTTCGTCGACAACTGCTCAGCCAACATTAACGGCCACTGTGCGACGGGTATTCATTCGGGTGAGCTTTTTACGAGCCCCTCTTCCTCTGGTTGCCTTCTGTATTAAGCCCATTGGCTTTCGGAGGCGCCCTTCTTCGTCGACAACTGCTCAGCCCGCATTAACGGCAGCGGAGCGACGGGTATTCATTCGGGTGAGCTTTTTACGAGCCCCTATTCCTCTGGTTGCCTTCTGTATTAAGCCCATTGGTTTTCGGAGGCGCCCTTCTTCGTCGACAACTGCTCAGCCAACATTAACGGCAGCTGTGCGACGGGTATTCATTCGGACGAGCTTTTTACGAGCCCCTCTTCCTCTGGTTGCCTTCTGTATTAAGCCCATATTAAGCCGCATTGACTTTCGGAGGCGCCCTTCTTCGTCGACAACACTCAGCCCGCATTAACGGCAGCTGTGCGACGGACATTTATTCGGGCCAGCTTTGTACGAGCCCCTCTTCCTCTGGTAGCCTTCTGTATTAAGCCCATTGGTTTTCGGAGGCGCCCTTCTTCGTAGACAACTGCTCAGCCAACATTAACGGCAGCTGTGCGACGGGTAGTCATTCTGGTGAGCTTTTTACGAGCCCCTCTTCCTCTGGTTGCCTTCTGTATTAAGCCCATTGGCTTTCGGAGGCGCCCTTCTTCGTCGACAACTGCTCAGCCCGCATTAACGGCAGCTGAGCGGCGGGTATTCATTCGGGTGAGCTTTTTACGAGCCCCTCTTCCTCTGGTTGCCTTCTGTATTAAGCCCATTGGTTTTCGGAGGCGCCTTTCTTCGTCGACAACTGCTCAGCCCGCAT
This sequence comes from Amblyomma americanum, assembly GCF_052857255.1. NCBI lineage: Eukaryota > Metazoa > Arthropoda > Arachnida > Ixodida > Ixodidae > Amblyomma > Amblyomma americanum. The sequence goes on along the minus strand of NC_135500.1, from coordinate 219,742,553 downwards.
TAACGGCAGCTGTGCGACGGGTATTCATTCGGACGAGCTTTGTACGAGCCCCTCTTCCTCTGGTAGCCTTCTGTATTAATCCCATTGGTTTTCGGAGCCGCCCTTCTTCGTCGACAACTGCTCAGCCAACATTACCAGCAGCTGTGCGACGGGTATTCATTCGGGTGAGCTTTTTACGAGCACCTCTTCCTCTGGTAGCCTTCTGTATTAAGCCCATTGGTTTTCGGAGGCGCCCTTCTTCGGCGACAACTGCTCAGCCCGCATTAACGGCAGCTGTGCGACGGGTATTCATTAGGACGAGCTTTTTACGGGCCCCTCTTCCTTTGGCTGCCTTCTGTAATAAGCCTATTGGTTTTAGGAGGCGGCCATCTTCGTCGACAACTGTTCAGCCAACATTAACGGCAACTGTGCGACGGGTATTCATTCGGGTGATCTTTGTACGAGCCCCTCTTCCTCTGTGTTGCCTTCTGTATTAAGCTCATTGGTTTTCGGAGGCGTCCTTCTTCATCGACAACTGCTCAGCCCGCATTAACGGCAGCTGTGCGACGGGTATTCATTCGGGTAAGCTTTTTACGAGCCCCTCTTCCTCTGGTTGCCTTCTGTATTAAGCCCATTGGTTTTCGGAGGCGCCCTTCTTCGCCGACAACTGCTCAGCCCGCATTAACGGCAGCTGTGCGACGGGTATTCATTCGGGAGAGCTTTTTACGAGCCCCTCTTCCTCTGGTTGCCTTCTGTATTAAGCCCATTGGTTTTCGGAGGTGCCCTTCTTCGTCGACAACTGCTCAGCCCGCATTAACGGCAGCTGTGCGGTGGGTATTCGTTCGGGCGAGCTTTTTACGGGCCCCTCTTCCTTTGGCTGTCTTCTGTAATAAGCCTATTGGTTTTAGGAGGCGGCCATCTTCGTCGGCAACTACTCAGCCTGCGTTAACGGCAGCAGTGCGGTGGGGAGGGCTTCTAAATTAGGTCTTTCGTGCGGTGCGGGGCAAAATTTTTGCTTTATCTGGGCTGCTGAGTGCATTGTGGCCTCTACTTGTTCTGTATGGACTGGGTGGGACAAGTTCGCGTATTTATACCAGCAGCGTCGAGGTTTTTTTTTTTCAGCCTCTCTGCGACAGCGGGAAATGCGTCGATAAGCATGTGCCCGGGGGTCTGGGGGAGGGGGGGGGGCAACGTTTTCTGTGGCGTTTTCTAGGGAGCGTCTGCTATGTATTACTAATATTTTTCAACGCTCCAGAAGCTATGGCGCCCAGTCTAGTGAATCAGAACTGACCGCGATTGGTCAAGATTTACTGTCGTGGATGGACCGCCGAATGAAGTAGTGGTATGACTCGCAGGTCGTCAGCGAGCTCGCCGCCTGACTCGCTTTCTTCATCCCAATAGCTTCCACGCCGCTGTGCGATTTCTGGAGCTGAGCGAGCGATCTCAAACTTCGCTCACTGACCGTGGGAACAAGGTTAATTTAGCGACAGCGTCAGCCAAGAAAATACCGGCACTATGACAGCCAAGTTCACTAGCGTAGCATGAAATGCGCGTTTTAACGTATACATTAAAGGTTAGCTTTGATCGGTGTGCTGTAAATCTGCACCTGCAAAATCTTCTCCAAATTTCTGGGACCTTGTTGGCTTGCGGCTTCACTTGTCGCGGACTGCAAGCAGTGTCTACGCATGCTAAGCAGTGACGTGCGAGATGTTTTTGCTGATATTAATGCGTTAGCATTACTACCCTCTTCTTCGCAAAATCTGTCCATCTGGTGTTGTGTGTGTCTCCGCCTGCACGCACCAGAAGGCTTTCGCCCACTACTCACCCACTTTCCTCCTTCTTCCACCCTAGATAAGCCTCACCTGCCACCTTCCACTCGCTTCCACCCTCCAGACGCCTCCACCCACGACAAGCCCCCGAAGCACTGCAGAGAAAAAGCAACGTCGAAATGCTATTCAAAGGCGCTACAGAAAGGCGGTCAATGTGCAAGCAAACTATGAAGCCAATACTGCTGATGCAGATTGGTCGCACATCTTACGTTCGCCTGCGCATTATATTTTAAAACCCTATTGTCTCTAAACATCTATGAGCAGGAGACCTGGAGGCCTCACTGCGTCAAAGAAGTTTGTTTCCTTGTACGACGAGCCGTAATTTGCCAGCAGGCGCCACTAATCATAAGATATTACAGTCGGCAGCAAAAGTACAAGGGATAACGGTGAGCTGGACACAAGTTATTTCGGGGTGAGTGTGCAAGCTAGTACCGTCAAATGGCTGCTGTATGAGGAGATGTGCGTGCTCATCAGTTGATAGCAATGCCAGGCGACGCCGCCGCCAGGCAGCCCTTTAAAGATTTGTTCTCGAGTACACGCATCCCGTGAACGTGTGTCCCCGACTGCATACGTGCGCCCAAAAACCAAAGATCCCCATCTACAAAGTGTGCTGTTCAGCTGCGCGATAGGGCACTTGTAGCACCTCTAACTACCAGGTGTCTAGGGGTCGAGAACACTTGTCCTCATTCCGCCGGACCTTTGGAGATTCGACTACACGGCTCAACTGCAGACTTAGCGGACTGGGCGCTTTTGAACGGGCTTGTATTAGTTATCTGTTCTGCTGGGCGAGCATAATTGGGGCAACTGGACTGCTTTGCAAGAAAACACACTTTTAACGATTAGAAAAATGAAGACGACGAGGAGGAAATGCGAGCCGTATCCTGATCCCTGCTTTTACCTCTCGTGCTAATAAGACGAAATAATATTCGTATCAGAACAGAACTTCGCCTTCTTCTCCCGTTGTCTAAAAGGCGTTCGTAGCTTTTCAATCCTGGGGATCTGCGAGTGCAACCGCGATACGTCTCGTCGTCCTAATTGACTTTTCGGGAACCGCGCGGCTGGCTGCGCGCTTTCGGTCTCCGGTGCTCATTTCGTCGGCGGTGCTGCGCAAGCACCCGGCCCCACGGCAGCATCTGCGCCCGTCTGGGAAAGAGCGCGCGCACGCACATACGCGGGGAACCGTTGGAGCCTCGACGGCGACGAGCGGGCAACGCACTGGCAGCCGCCATCCTGGATGGCAGCAGCAGCGCCTTCGTGCCCTTGGCTCGCTAAACGGTGCATCGCGGCAAGGACTGGAGCTTTGGCGTCGTAGGGCGTTTGCAGTCCAAGGACGCGATGCTTTTGGAACGCTATAGAGTGGCCTTAGAAATGTTTACCGTATGGTATGGTATGGTATGGTATGGTATGGTATGGTACGGTACGACCGGGCTCGGCGCGAGTTTATATGACATGTTATGGCGTCGCATTGTACGGTATGACACGGTGTGACATGGAACGGTAGGGTATAGAAACTGGGCTATAATGTCCCGAAGATGTGTGAGAACTACACGAGACAGCGAAAAGGAGGAGGTATCTGGACTGATTTCTACCGCGCGGGGTTCTTTATCGTGCACACGCTGAGGCAGCTTTAGCCCCAGGTGCGCTGCACAGTTTTAGAAGTGCTCGCAGCCCTCCGCGCCCACGCCGCGCCCTTGAACTCAGTCGCCGTCGCGTAGTCGCAACGCCTCAATGAACGCCCGACGTGGAAATGCGAGTAGGTTTTTCTTATCTCTCACGTTTCCTGTTTCTTCTTTTCTGACTCGCCCGTATTTCTCCGGTCGCTACGCGACGCGCGCATAGTGCACGCTACGCACTGCCAGGAAACCACGTTGATGCTTTTTTTTTTCTTTCGAAGCACGGCTTCATTTGAATGCGTGGGCAACGGGCATGTTCAGCAAAGGCGGGTGCCCTCGCTCCGAACGCAGCCTCGTCTTGTCTCTGCTCGTACGAACGAAAGCAGCTAAAAACAGCTCTTAGACGCCGGGCTATCGATCGTCGCGTGCAGGAGTCGCATGTCATAATTGATCAGGATTTAGAAGCGCTTTCCTCGCAGGGTTACATGAGCGGCGTGTTTACGGGCGTCGTTAAAGGACCGAGCCGGTTCCGCACGGATTGCAGTGACTAAGGAAAGCGTTCTCGGCCGTTGCGGTATTGCGCGCGCTTTACTGCTTCGGTACGAGCCCACGTTAAAGGCCTAATTTCTTTCGCGCACGTTGTTAAACTTGCCGTTTTTTTTTTCTTATGGTCTGTATGCTATATGGCGTCATGACTTCCATTAGAAGCTAAACTGAGAGCGCTAAATATATTTCTGTTGTAAGTTGTTCGTATTTTCTTCGAGAACAATTGGCAAAGCACAAAGTCCTTAGCCCTTGCTTTAGATCCAGCTCTTCGTTGTTTTCGGGGCAAGATGTAGCCTGCGAACCTATCCCCAAGCGTTCAAAACCGCGTCATTGAATGAATGAGCGAAGGTTCAGTGTCGTAAGGCTCACGAAAACATTAAATTTATTCATCGTAAAAAGTTTTCCCCGGACTGTGTAAACTTCGGCAGCTCCTCGTGTACTCTACTGATAATTCTATGTACGCACATGTACCTCACATTGAAAACAAATATGATGACGGAGGATGGGTGGAAAGGAATCATAGGTATAGACGCCACCAATCGGGGAACATTGAGAACAGATGCCCAGCAACGGTCTCGCATCTCGGAGTCGATGAAAGAGAGCGAGACACTCTAGCGGAGGACTCCTTAATAGTTTGCGCCACCTGTTAGTGTTGTCGCTGACATCGCACAGCGAGCGGGCGCCCTCTGCAGTGGAGAGGAGGAAAGCAGCGCGTGTCAAGATGGATGCTCGGGGCGCGATCGGCCAGCCGACGAGGAGTGGCCGAGTGGGCGCGCATGAATGGACGTTGACCTCGCGCGCGTACTACGCACGCTCGTGGCGGCCGCCTCGTCACCCGTGGGTGCCGTAAACAGCGGCGCCCCCCCCCCCCCCCCCCCCCCCCCACTCTTCGGCGCGAGCCGTTCTGGTTCTCGGCCCACTCTGCTCGAGGCTGCAGCTGCGGCGGCCGAGTTGTGGCACGAAAGGGGCTGCTGCTTGTGGCCGGACTCAGTTCGAGCCGTTGCTGTTTTGCCGGGGCTGGACGAGAAGCCGTTCAGACTTCTCTGGTGTTACGGCTGAATGAGCACGCACAGTGGTTGCTGGACGCTCCGAACGGGGCATATTTATAACGCAGGAATCAATTCTTGGGCCCTTAGTGTAGCGAATTTTGCACGTCAACAATTTTGTGCGCCCACCGCAAATCTCCCCTGGTTACAGACCGAGTAATAACTAACAGGGAGGACTCGTATGTCCTTATGAGCCTATGAACGGCTGCGTGTTTGAGCTGATAGGTTATACGTGCTGTCCGGGAGAGGTTGGGAGAAGAAGATTTAACGGTAGACGAAGAGGAAGGCGGCCTCCTCGAGGGTTCTGCGGCAAGAAGAAGGTGCAGAGCAGAGGAGAAACGCACGAATTCGTGGCAGCGTCTAAGAACGTTTGTTCTTATTAGCCGTGTAGCCTCAGTCGGGGAATAAGGCACATGCTGAGGCCGATTCATATTGCTCCGAGCCCAGAGGTTGATTCATAGCCAACGCTTTGAGGGCGGGGTATACATTGGCACTAGGCATTAAAAGTTCCTCGTCGAAAAAACTGCGGCCAGTCCGGTTATTCCGCAGAAAATAAGGCCTGTCAAACATACCCTTGCTTTTCAACCTGTACCAAAATGCACTCCACAGAACGGCCACCGTTAGTTTTCTTTTTTGCATCTACATCGCTGCCAAAAAGAAATAACTGCAAAATGCGCAGTCCTCAGATATCCATGAGCTCACTACTTCCTGGGTGTCATCAAGCAACTTGAATGTATCGCCGGGCAAACTCTCACTTGATTTAGTCAGCACCCAACCCAAAGTGGACTGAATGGCGCGGGGAGCATGCAGGCTTAGACCCTGCGTTGGATGAAGAGGTGAGAAACATTTCGTTGCGCCCTAAGTGCAGGAAGCGCTCCATACACGGGGAAGTGTGCGGGCTGCGGAAGCACCCGTACGGTGGCGCTCCAGACGTGCCATCGCCACTGAGCAAGTGGCGGAGCGGGCAACCTTCCATCTCGGGGAAATCTCGCTTCCGGCTCGTCCGGAAACTGTGCTTTTAAAAGCCGCGCGAGGGTCCCCACTTCGCAAATCCCCGAGATCTCCGCTGGGCTGACGCAATCGTCAGCAGCGCTCTTTCTGCATCGTGGATCGGTCGAAAACAAAACGCACGAAACGGGCACAGGACGAAGAAGGAAAGTGACGCGGCGCCCGAACCAACTCGCCCACCACTCGATTCTGAGCGCGTTGTAGATAACGGCTCTCTGTCCAACCGGACCGAGACAGGCGCTTAGAGGGACAGGCCGACAGGTATGGGCAGTTTGTGAGCGTGCGTGTGTTCCTTCTGAGCGTTCCTTCTCTCATTTGGTCCACAATGTCAGGGGGCAAAATGAAAGAAAGGAAATTAGAACAGCAAGATGCGTTCAAAAAGAAGAGGTCCAGACTGCGCATCACTCCACCTTGGGCGCACCTCTTTGGCGGCGGCCAGCGGGGCCCACGCAGCGCGGCCCAGTATCGTTCCTCCGCCAACGCGGGTATTCAACCGAAACGGCCGCCCGCGCCGGGGACTGCGGCGCCGGTGACTGATGGAAAAGAACCACTTTCGCGCGTAAAACTGCGATGCACTCCGCGCCTCTCTCTCTTTTTTTTATTTGCTCACATGGACGCCGTATTTCATTTCTTTTTCTTTTTCCTCTGCGCGTGACTTCCTTCCCGGCGAGCAGCGAACAAAAAGGTCGCCCAGCGGCTTCCTCGCGCCCCTCTTCCCCCAAGCTTCTCTTCGGCCGCCCGTTTAATAGAATGGCTGCGTGCCATGCCTAAAATGGCGTTTCGTGGCTGACTTCAAAACGAGGCGCCGGCCCGAGCGGAGTTTACTGCAAACAAGCGACGAGCCAAGGCAGAAAGGCGGGGGAGAGAAGGGTTTTGCGTGGCCACACAATGCGCTCCTTGCCAGCTTTGCTCAGCTCCTCTTCCACTTGTACTGCACAGCCTCATTTCTTTCTTTTGGGGACAGCGAGGATGCGACGCCTTCCCCCCCATCCCCGGAGCTGCGTAGCAGAGTCTCACGTGGCTCAACTTCCCGAGGCGAGTGACGTCGAGGTTGCATTTTTCACCGCCTCGCGACCAGCGTCATTATTCAAGCCGCGTCGCGCAGAGCTCGTCGCGCATGCTTTTGTCGGGCCGCTGCCTCCCGAGCCGGCGTCGCGAACAGCGGGCCCCGGCGCTTTCCCTATCACCCGGCTGACAAGAGCCCTATCGGTGTCGTCTGTTCAGCGGCTGAAACGCCGGAAAAAACAGCCGAGCTCGTCGGCCGGGAGGAACGCGTGCGTCACCCTTTCTTTTTTTTTTTTTGTTTTGCAAAGCTCATGATCCATTGTGGGAGCCGCCCTGTTGACGGCGACGTTGTTTGAACGCACGAAGATGCGTTTCCGGTTTGGTCGAAGCAGTCAAAACAAACTGTGCGAACTCGTAAGCGACGTCGAAGTGCGCGCTGAGTAACTTCCTAGTGTAACTTGCACGTGTGCAGTTTAGTTTCCAACGGCACTACGTCGCATATGTATACGAGCCAGCGAGGCGAGAGACAGACACAAGCGGCAGCGTTCCAGCACGATGGTCCGAAGAAGGTGTCACCGGTACGATAACGTAGTTGACCAGCGACGTACGCTCTATGATGCGGTAAGGGCCGATGTGCTTGGCCGAAAATGTGGACGTAGCCGGAACAGAGAGCCAGACCAGTGAGCCAGTGGAGAAATGAACAGCGGGCGTGTCTTGATCGGAATCATGGTGGCGGCGGCCTTGACGTTGGGCAGTGAAGGAGCGAGCCAACTGGCGGCACTGCTCAACATGGCGGGTAATGTCAGAAAGGGAAGCATATTCCCAGCTGTCGGGGTTGTAGGGAAGGATTGTATCCGACATACAAGAAGGTTCGCGTCCGAATAAAAGAAAGAACGGGGAAAAGCCGGTGGTTGCTTGAGATGCGGTGTTATATGCATATGTTACGAACGGAAGAACCTGATCCCAATTAGAGTTGTCGGAGCGAATGTACATGGCGATCATGTCCCCAAGAGTCCGGTTGAAGCGTTCGGTGAGGCCGTTGGTTTGAGGGTGGTAATAATAATAATAATAATAATAATAATAATAATAATAATAATAATAATAATAATAATAATAATAATAATAATAATAATAATAATTGGTTTTGGGGTAAAGGAAATGGCGCAGTATCTGTCTCATATATCTTTGGACACCTGAACCGCGCCGTAAGGGAAGGGATAAAGGAGGGAGTGAAAGAAGAAAGGAAGAAGAGGTGCCGTAGTGGAGGGCTCCGGAATAATTCCTGCCACCTGGGGGTCTTTAACGTGCACTGACAACGCACAGCACACGGGCGCCTTAGCGTTTTTCCTCCATAAAAACGCAGCCGCCGCGGTCGGGTTCGAACCCGGGAACTCCGGATCAGTAGCCGAGCGCCCTAACCACTGAGCCACCGCGGCGGGTCCGCGGCGGGTTTGAGGGTGGTAAGCGGTAGTGGTGCGGTGGACTGTGTGGCACGCAGCGAGAAGCTCGTGAAGAACTTGAGACAAGAAAACACGGCCACAATCACTCAGAAGTTCTCGAGGAGCGCAGTTGCGCAGGACAAAGTGATGAAGAAGGAAGAAGGCTACATCGCGAGCAGTAGCCGCAGGTAGGGTAGTGGTCTCAGCATACCGAGTGAGGTGGTCCACGGCGACTATGATCCAGCGATTCCCAGCGGTCGTGAAGGGAAGTGGCCCATATAGGTCGATGCCCACACGATCGAAAGGGCGGGCCGGACACGGTATTGGCTGTAACGGGGCAGTCGAACGGCGAAGTATCGACTTCCGCTGCTGACAAACAATGCAGGAGCGAACGTAGCGGCGAACGAAGTTGTACGTGCCCCTCCAATAGAACCTCTGGCGTAGTCACTCCTACGTTTTCAGCGAGCCAGCGTGAGCGCTCTGAGGGTCGGCATGGTAGCGTTCACAAATCTCAGATCGGAGATGTCGGGGATCACGAGAAGCCACTTTCGGCCGTCTGGACGACAGTTGCGGCGGTACAGAAGATCGTCGCGGAGGGCAAAATGGGAAGCTTGGCGACGAAGGGCCCGAGGAAAGGAGGCCGTAGAGTGCGCACGAAGTACGTCGAGCAAGGACGAAATCCATGGATCTTGGCGTTGTTGAAGGGGCATGTCCATGGCAGTGAGCACTGCGAGTAGGGGATCAGATAATGGCGAAGAGGGCGCAGGAGAGGGCAGTGGCGAGCGTGACAAGACGTCGGCGTCGGAGTGCTAGCGGCCCGACCGGTAAACTACGGTAATATCGAATTCCTGAAGACAGAGGGCCCAGCGGCCAAGGCGCCCCGAGTGATCTTTGAGTGAGGCCCACCAGCACAAGGCGTGGTTATCAGTGACGACGGTGAACGGGCGGCCATATAAGTATGGGCGGATTTTTGTGAGAGCCCACACTACGGCGAGACACTGGTGAGGGCACGGCTGGCGCATGCAACGACGTATTCAGCAAATTCGGGCTTGCGATGGACAAGGACAGAAACGAGGCCGATTCCGCTTGCGTCGGTGTGCACCTCACTGGGAGCATTGGTGTAGTGTCGAAGGATAGGTGGTGAGGTTAGAAAACGACGAAGCGCAGCAAAATCGTCGTCGTAGGCCGAGTCCCACGTAGACAGGTCGGCGGGCCCGGACCATTAAGGAGCTTCGTAAGGGGCGCGACGATAGAGGCGAAATTGGGGACAAATCGCCGAAAATAGGAGCAGAGACCCACAAATCGGCGCACCTGTTTTGTAGAAGTCCGTTTATGGAAGTCAGCCACAGCACAGAGTTTGTCGGGATCTGGCAGGACGCCATCTTTGGAGACGAGGTGGCCTACTATTGTCAGCTGCCGGGCGCCAAAGTGACATTTTTTTAGATTAAGTTGAAGGCCAGCACTGGTGAGGCAGCTCAGTATCTGGCGCAAGCGCTTGAGATGCGTCGGAAAATCGGGCGAAAACACGACATCATCATCTAAATAGCAGAGAAAAATGTTTCTCTTGAGGCCGCGCAAGATGTCCATCATTCGTTCAAACGCTGCGGGAGCGTTACAGAGGCCGAATGGCATCACGTTGAACTCATAGAGTCCGTCAGGGCTGAAGAACGCCGTTTTAGGACGGTCGGACTCTGCCATCGGGACTTGCCAATAGCCGGAACGGAGATCTAGGGAGGAGAAGAACACGGCGCCTTGCAAGTAGTCAAGGGCGTCGTCAATAAAGGGTAGCGGGTAAACGTCTTTGCGCGTAATTTTGTTAAGCCGGCGATAATCCACGCAATATCGTAGCGAGCCATCCTTCTTTTTCACCAGGACGACTGGGGATGACCAAGGACTGGCAGATGGTTGAAAAATGTCGCGTTGTGGCATGTCGTCAACTTGCTCAGTTATGACGCGGCGCTCGGGAGGCGACACACGGTAGGGGCGCTGACGGGGAGGAGCATGGGTGCCGGTGTCAATGTGGTGCTCGACAGTGGTCGCACGGCCCAAAGAAGTGGACTGGTGGTCAAACGATGAGCGAAACTGGTTGAGCAGGGCAAGGAGCTGCGCGTGGTGAGCCCTGTCGAGAGCGCGGTCAATGGAGCGGTCGAAAATGTCCGAAGACAGCGGGTGATCTGGAGTAGCGCCACGTGGGGTGAGGGCAGCGACGTCGGCACTGGAGGAGGTCACATCAGTGTCCAAGGAAGAGATCAAGTCAGCGGTTTCAAAATGGCCGAGGCACTCGCCACGGAGCAGGGAGAGTGTGGAGAATGAGGTGTTAGAGACGAGGATGGCGACAGCACCGTGGTTAATGTCGATGACGGCGAAGGGAAGAGATAGGTGTCGGCGAGAGGCAAGGACCGGGGAAGGCGTGAAGAGAACGGTGGCGTCAGAAACAGAGGCGGCGCAAACAGGGCCGAGCACGGCACTGTCAGGGGAAATGTCAGTGTCCTCAGCGACAACAAGCTTAGCAGCACGGCGAATCGGAGGGTCGTCGAAGGGTGGATCGCAGAGCGGAGAGAATTAGACGACGTGCGCACAGGCACAGTCAATGACGGCACTGTGGAGGGATAGAAAATCCCATCCAAGGATTACGTCATGGGAGCTTGCACGGAGGACTAAAAATTCGACAACATATCAAACATCGGCGATGACGACGCGTGCTGTGCAAGCGGCAGAAGGATGAACGGGCTCGGCGCTGGATGTACGGAGTGAGAGTCCAAGAAGATGGGGTGGTAACTCTGCGAAGCGAGCGGCAGAAGTTTTCGTGAATTACAGGAACGGTGGCCCCAGTGTCCACAAGCGCAAGTGTCTTGACAACATCTACAAGCACATCAAGAAGACTCGGCGGAGAAAGGCGAGGACTTAAGCAGGGCGATGAGTGCGCAGTTCGTGCCCCAGGAACTGCGGCTGCTAGTTTTCCGAATCGGTGAGGACACTGCGACGCATCATGGGTGACAATGAGCGGCGGCGAGGGGAAGACGAGCGGTGGAAAACGCAGGGCTGACGACCGAGCGCGCGGTCAGGAGAGGTCCCCTAAGGTGGTGGTCCGAAAGGTGGGCGAAAGGTGCGGACCATATCGGGGTAGTACGGCAGAGTGTGGACAGGCGCATGCAGAGTGCGTCGACAGATTCGCGCGAGGTTTCCCGGAAGACCGCAGGCGTAGCATATCGGTCTTTTGTCAGCTGTGCGCCAAGGGTTGTAGGTAGCGGGCGTGAAGCGGTTTCGTGGAGCAACAGGCGCAGGCACCGCTGGAGGAACGTTCACATAAGCCTGCGGTCGCGGTGGTTGTGTGACAGCTCTGGCATGCGCGAGAGGCACGGGAGCGGAGGCAGGCGGAACTGCAACTGGAGGACCGTAGCTCAACGAGGCAGCAACAAGTGTGGGCGGGATCGGGGGAAGGCCGACCTGGACAGCCAAGGGAGCTGGCTGCCGAAGAGTAGGGAGTGCATCGGCGACCTCCTGCGTGATGGCGTGCCGGATCTCAGGACAGAGGACGGGCGGTGAGGGACGGGTGTTGGCTCGATAAGAGCGAGCGCTGCCGGCCGACCTCGTCCCGCACGAAGTCTTTGATGGTAGCAAGTAAATCGAGGTTGCTGGCCAGGGCGGAGATGGAGTCGGCAGGCGGAGGAGGCCGACGAGCGCAAAGACGTTGCTTGCGCAACTCGTCGAAGCTGTGGCACAGGGTATACAGGAAACGGTGGTGGGACCCCTCGCCAACGACAGCTGAAAAACATCGTCGTCGATACCCTTCGTGATCTGCTTGATCTTGTCAGCCTGACATAGCCGGATCAACACGCTTGCAGAGGTCAACTACATGTCCAACGCAGCTGGTTAAAGTCTCCTCCGCGTGCTGAGCTCGGACGCGCAGGCTTTGCTCAGCGCGCAGTTTCCGCATGGCGGGATGGTCGAAAACCTCCGCAAGTGTGCTCTAAGAACAGCCCAAGTGGAAATGTCGGCCTCGTGGTTGCGGAACCAGAGGTTCGCGACATCGCTGAGTTGAGTTGAGTTGAGTTGAGTGGTTGTAAACTACCGGTGTGATTAGCCTTGCAGTTGCTGCCGGCCATTGCTCCACCGTAGCGACACTTAAATAGAAATCACAGAAACACTGTCCGCAAAAACCCAAATAGACACTCCTGAGGTCACCATGTGGAGGCCAAATCCGTGTCCTGCAGGTAAAGTAGAAGAAGGCTAGAAGCATCCCTTCTACTCGACTGGCTCCCGCGCGGGAAAACAATGTCCTGAAGAGAACTGTGAGGAACTCCTGCCTTCTTGAGGGATCCGAATAACACAGCCCGTTCCGCGTTGTACAAAGTACAGCACAAGAGGTAATGTTCTATGTCACCACACACACCACACGTTGAACACAATGGTGACAACGTTAGGCCAGTCTTATACATCCACGCCGGCGTACGAGCAGAATCCGTGCGAACGCGGTGCAGCAAAGTGGCTTGGTACCTTTCGAGACCCTTGGTCACACATGGCTGATGAGGAGAGCTCCACAAAGAACTGAAGTGGCACAACACCACATCTCTGGACATTTGCTTGACTTCATGAGGGACTCCATGTACTGGAATCCCGGAGAGAGCTGTATGGGCGAGGTTGTCTGCTATCTCATTGCCTAAGACACCTATGTGCGAGGGCACCCATTGAAAACGTATAGAGAAGCCTTTGCTATGTAGATTCTGCACCAAACGTAGGGATCTAAGACTCAAGGCAGCAGTGGGGAACCCGTACTCTAACCTTTGAAGGGCAGATTTTGAATCCGTAATTATGACAGTAGGTTGAGGCGTACAACACCGTAGCTTCTTTAGAGCTGCCTCAATGGCAACGCTTTCGGCCATTGTGGAGGACACGACTTCAGTAAAACGAACAGACCAATCATACTTCAAAGACGGAATATGAAAAGCAGCTGCACTAGATCCTCTAACCTTGTCCACAGAGCCGTCTGTAAAAATTTGAAGATGACTGGCATATTCGGTCTCAAGATGTTCCAGTACGAGCGAACGCATTGCCGCTAAAGGAGAATTCCGCTTAGCACGAACGTGGGGAATTGTCAAGGAACAATCGAGGCTAAAGGACCAAGGTGGCTTAAACGTATTAGGTCGATCTCGAAGGTCGAGACCCAGAGAACGAAGAGTATTTAAAGCCAAGTACGCCCGGGACTCAGATCTCTTTCGAAGGCGCTGTAGAAGCGCTCTCCCGGCAGCAGTCTCTCTGAGGCGGCCAATTTGCAGCAAAAGTCTTTGTGAAGCGGCTATCCGAAGAGGTTTCGATTGAGACTCATACAGTACTGCATTGTTTGGAGCAGCCTGCGGAATGCCGAGAGCCCTCCTTAGTCCCATTCTGTGCAAAACCTCAAGGCGTTCCAGCTGCGATACCGAGGGGGAAATTAAAGGGAGCTGGTACATTATGCGACTTGTCACCAAGGCATCGTGAAGCCTGATCATTGAAGCAGGATGGTTTCCCCATTGCTCACTAGCAACTCTACGAAGCACGTTGAGACGCGAAGATAGTGAAGCCACAATCGAGTCCACAGCTCGTCGCCACTGTAGACGTGAGTCAATAGTGACGCCCAAAAAACGTATGTGGTTAACCTGACGAAGGCAAGACTGATCAAGGTCTATGCTCAGCCGCGCATACCGTCGTCCCCTACCTGGAAACAGGACGAAGCCAGATTTTTTCACCGAGAGAGTCAACCCAACACCTTGAAGGTAACTTTTAACTGAAAGCACGGCCTGTCGCGCTAATAGAGCTAAGCGTTTGTGTTGATATCCGGTTAGCCAAAGACAAATGTCGTCTGCATATATCGACATATGGACATGCCTACAATGTTTTTGCACTTTTGCGGGAAGACCAGCCATGCGGGAAGACCAGCATTAAAGAGCGTTGGGGACAGGACACTACCCTGCGGTACCCCTCGCGATACCGCCCTTTCGAAGCTCATTGTACTGCCTAACCGCACTCGAAATTTACGATCACTGAGAAATGAGTGAATGAATCGCAGAAGATAGCCCTGTACGCCTATGACCTGCAGACTATTCAGTATTAAGCTCTGGAGGACGCTATCATAAGCCTTTGATACGTCTAGGAAAATAGCTAGTGTTGAAAGTCCAAAAGCACTCTGATGTTCAATGTGGCTTATCAAGTCCAGGACGCTATCTTGCGCGCTTAAACCTGTGTGGAATCCAGTCATGCATGTTGGTAGTGCCCTTCTATCCTCAAGCCACCAAGACAAGCGCTTACTTGCCATCTTCTCCATGAGCTTAGCCACACACGACGTCAGCGATACAGGACGATACGAGGCCGCGTCTGTCATCTCTTTGCTGGCCTTCAGCAGTGGGACTACACAAGCCACCTTCCATGAAGGGGGAACGTCACCAGACTCCCACACTCGATTGAGATAGGTTAGGAGCATCTTCCGGTGTTCCAGAGGCAGGTTCTGTAACATTTGATTGGTAATGCCGTCAGGACCTGGTGCACAGCGACGCCGCAGGCTGCGGAGCGCTGTCTGTAGTTCTCGAAGTGTGAACGGGGCGTCCATAACAGACGGAGATGTATCAGGCAGAGCTCAGGGATGAATGCCTGGTCTGGAATTTACAAATGCGACATCGCTGAGGTAGAAGATGGCATTGGTAAGCTTGACGCGGTCGTCCCATTTGTTATCACGGCTCACCCGTTCGTACGATTCGAGCCAATCTTCCACATCCTGGTATTTGTGGCCGCTGAAAACAGCGGGGTCCCGCTGCCGGACGGCACCGGAGCAGGTGACTGGCTGCGGCGGGGCGGCGGGCTGTTGTCTGGCCTTGGTCTTTGACACCGGGATGGTGCGGCTGCGAAGGTCCACGGTGATGGGGAAAAGGGGAACGCAGCAACCTCCACCAATTCTAGAGCGGTTTATTGGCACGTTGGAAGCGCCGGCGACGAATACCTCAGCACAAGTAATCTACTGTCCAGCGAGGCGAGAGACTGGGACACAAGCGGCAGCGTTCCAGCACGAGCATCCGACGGGCGGCGCAAGCGCTTCGTCGTCGTTGCCGTCGGTGCTGGACCATCGTATCTTCTTCATTCCAATATATATATATATATGATTATTCCGGACAGGTATTTAAAGGGGTTTCAAAAAGGCTGCTACAATCCGCCCGAGTTAACCCCCCCCCCAGAAAAAAAAAGCAGTGCTACAAAACTGACACCTAAGGGCTTGGCGCGTGATGAACCACAGTCCAGAAGGGTGTCCACTGGCTGTACTTCGGGCATAGCGCATAGCGCAAAACGCAAAAGCAGAAGAATAACAACCACATGACACAGATTGGATTCGGATTTCGCGTGCGGTGCTAGCTCTGCCAACAGAGCTACGGCGACAGCTGTCCAACCTTTTGATTTCAGGGGTATGTATGTGTAGTGTAACCGAACCTTGAGACTGTTCGCCAGCGCCACCCTCGTCCACAGCGTTTCTGTTTAAGGACTTGGTTGATCGATCGATCGACCGATTGAATAATTAATTAATTAATTAATTTTTTAACGATTGATTGATTGGTTCTTCTACTACTACTACTACTACTATACCACTACGCATAATGCGCACTGGCCCTTCTCGACAGCGTATAAATTGTGTATATTTCAGGCTGAGAAAACTCAGTTGAAGAGAGAAAGAAATAACTTTAATTTGTACCCGTCAAAAATGACGGGGGACAAGGCTATAGCCTAAACCCTCATTCATTGCCCAAACCGTCGGCCGGAATCCCTTGGAACTCGGCGGCGGTCAGGGTGAGACCGATGACTTTGCGTTGTTCTTCTGCTCCGTGCACGATTGAGCAATAAGGTCTCCCAGGATTGAACGCTTCTATTCGGGTCGTTGTAGGAAGGGCAGGTCCAGACCATGTGGACTAGATCGGCAATGCTACTGCGGTGCGTGCATCAAGGATGAAAGACTTCTTGAGGCCATTCACTGTACAATTGAGGGTCTGGAAACACTCCGGTTTTCAATTTCCTCCACATGATTTCCTCTTTCCTTCTGAGCTGTTTATCTGCTGCTGGATAGGTCTTACGACCGAGCTTATAATGAGAAATTATTTCATGGAATGCTGTGAGTTCGTCACCCGATGGGAGGTGTTCCTCGCGTGGAGGCGGCGCGTCAGCGGCGATCGAGCGGAGAGTGAGCCCTCGGGCGGTCGCGTGCGCCTTCTCGTTTCCCCACCGGCCCCGATGAGCCGGGGACCAGATCGGTGAGATAAGCTCTGATGGTACTTGCCCTTCTCTCAGAATTTTGGCGCCTGCAGCAGAAATTCTACCCATATCATAATTCTTAATGGCTGCCTTAGAGTCACTCGCTATCACCCTTGTATCGTTGTGTATTATTGCTAGAGTAACGGCAACTTCTGCCTCAGTTGCACTTGTATCTTCAACGGTGCAGCAAGAGACCGGGGCTCTACTCTCACGAACCGCTACCGCTATGTGTGCTGCCTTGCAATCGTATTCGGCAGCGTCTGTGCACAGAGCACATCGGATCCTCGAAATTTTCCCTGTAGGGCCACAGCCCTATCTTTGCGTCTACCTTCGTGAAATGTGGTTTGGTTGGTTTTGGGGGGTTTAACGTCCCAAAGCGACTCAGGCTATGAGAGGCGCCGTAGTGAAGGGCTCCGGAAATTTCGACCACCTGGGGTTCTTTAACGTGCATGGACATCGCACAGTACACGGGCCTCTAGAATTTCGCCTCCATCGAAATTCGACCGCCGCGGCCGGGATCGAACCCGCGTCTTTCGGACCAGCAGCCGAGCGCCATAACAACTCAGCCACCGCGGCGGCTCTCGTGAAATACCGAATAACGTACCTAGAGCAACCGGGGATATTTTCAGTTAAAGAGAACAATTATACAGACTCGTTGCAGCCATCCTGCGTGGAAAGAGTGCTGGATGATTCAAAGTAATGGGAAACGAATGTTTATGTCTTGACGACGTATTACAAACCTTTCCTTGTTTGGGTAGACGGCTTCAGCCTAGCTGCATTAACAGAAAGACAAGTAAGCGTTCATTTTAATTCCTTCGGAATTTAAAATAAACAATTTTATCTTATGGTGTTTCAAAGCGCTCAACACAAGGACCTAGATCATCACCATGGCATGGCTTACTCTTAGATACCGGATATATTTTGCAATTTATACGCCAGTTATTCCGATCACCAGACAGAGCAGGGTATTTTGTGCGATCATTAGAACAAATTGCTCTGGAATTATATAGTCTACATTGATCAACAGCGCTCCCAAGCAAGCAGGTAAGAAAATTATTACCTGGGCATGGTCGTAATCGATCGTGCAGATCTCAACCATAAAGTGCGTGCATTAATTCATCTATACTGATATTTCTGAAATGCTGCTGAATGCCATGCAGCCGACGACCAGCTAAAAAAAAAAGACAAAGTAGGTCTGTTAGAAAAGCAACCGACCTCTATTTTTTTTTTTTGCGAACACCTGATCGAAATGAAATGAAAATTTAGAAATCTACTTCCTTTTTCGTTAACTAGCATTGATCAAAATCCCCGTCGCAACGACACGCGTTTTGCTAATAACTTTAACTTTTTACTCCCTAAACCTAACACTAATTATGGAAAGCAAACAGTTCGTTTCACGGCCACCACATTATGGAACTTATTACCAGTTAGCATTAAGCAATCACCTAATATCTGTGCCTTTAAATCCGCTCTCCGTCAGATTTTACAATCCCCCTAATAGTATTTTACTTGGTATATGGTACTAGTTTTGTCATTTATATTATTCAATGAGTTGTCTTTTGTATTGGTCTGTATGATGTTAGGTGTGTAATCATTTTTCATTCAAATAAGGGTTTGCATTATTTCTCTTATTTCACTCACTGCTCATTTATGATGCCAAAAACTTTAATTTTTTTTTGCATCTGCTGTCTGTAATTCATTTTTACAATTGTTCTTACAGGAGGTCCCGTCCACAGTCTCTGACTTTGGGACCTCCTTCTGTATTCCAATGTTTTCCTCTAACCTTGTACCATAAACATGTAATAAACGAACCTTGAACCTTGAACGCGCTTGCATCAGCCGACCTTGGACCGTCGTGCGCATGCGCGAATTTTTTCCCGGCTGCCGATAGCGTGAGTCGCTGAGACGCAGCGTTTGATTGAGATAGTGCGCAGTGCTCTCGTCGGTTTTTTTATTGCAAAGAAAATGGCGAAGTGACTAGAGCAAATTTTGCCAGAAACTGGACGACAGCCAAGTGGAAGCCATTCGGAAGATTCAGACGGCTTTCGGTGACGATGCTATGAGCAGCACACAGCTGAAGCAGTGGTACAACCGGTTTAAAGACGGCCGCACACCACGCTCCGGTCGGCCATCGACGTGCCGAAATGACCGGGTCATTGCCGAAGTGAACGCTGTGGTGATGCGGTACCGTCGTGTGACTATCCGAGAAATTGCGGAAGAGGAGGGCATCAGCACTTTTTCTGCACATTCCATTATCACCGAAGATTTGGCCATGAAGAGAGTTGGGGCGAAATTCGTGCCGGAGCTGCTCACGGTGGAGCTAAAGCAACTTCGCGTTGAAGTCTCACAGGACGTGCTGGATTCCATAAACAGTGACCCCGACTTCATGAACACCATAATCACTGGTGACGAGTCTTGGGTGCATGGGTATGACCCGGAAACCAAATCCCAGTCGTCACAATGGAAACATTCCACATCACCAAGACCAAAGAAGGCCCGCCAAGTGCGCCGCAACGTCAAAGTGATGCTGACTGCTTTCTTTGACTCCCGCGGTGTGGTACACCACGAGTACGCAGCACAGGGTGAAACAATCACCAAAGAGTACTGCAGGGATGTCCTCCGTCGCCTACGCGATGCTGTGCGGCGCAAGAGACCGGAGCTGCGGTCAACGGGAAATTGGCGCACCCATCACGAAAATGCTCCTGCACATTCCTCGCACTTGATTCAGACTTTTTTGGCGAAAAACCAGGCTCCTGTAGTTCAACAGGCTCCTTAGTCTCCTGATATGGCCCCTGCGACTTCTGACTGTTTCCCAAAATCAGGAGGCCATTAAAAGGAACGCGATTTCGGACAAGAGGGGACATTGTGGCTGCAACGACAGCTGAGCTAAGCTCCATTCCGAAAGAGACCTTCTCGGAATGCTTCTAACAACGGCAGCACCACTGGGAGAGCTGTGTGGAGTCCCAAGGAGACTGCTTTGAGGGTGATTAGGTTTCCAACGCTCCAGTTATGCACGTTCTTTTTCTTCGGCCAAAGGTCAGGTACTTTTCTAGCCGACCCCGTATATGACCCCAAGATGCGACCACGTTTTATGTGCCATCAACAAGCCTGTCCTGAGCAGCAGCATCCGACCGAGGGCGCTATCTGGGCGAAGCCAAACAGCACCGTGATGTGTCACCGTGTGTCACGGCGCATGCTGCGCTCCATACATTTAAGCTTCCGCCGCTTTTCAAAAGAGTCGCGTCACAGTAGTCAGCGTGTCGACATGAACGTCGCATGCTTCGGTGACAGAGTGTACAACATTCCTGCGCCGACTTCGCGAAAAGCGGAACTAAGCTGAACGCAACCTGGGATACAAAGGAGAGAAGAAAAGGGGGGAAAAAATCAAAGAACGGCTCGAACCGAAGCAAGCCCCGTGGTTTCAAAACGGGCCGCGTAGTCAAGATGAATACACGCGGAAAGCTGCAACACAACGTTTAAAGTTCTCCTGGCTCCGAATATGTATAAATGAACGGGGAAGAGCGTTGGAGAGCTGGACGCATAACCGTCACATCACCGCCTCGCCTGCGCGCGAAAGTCCCGCATGCCGCTTATGCCCCGGGGAAAAAGAAAAAGAAAGCGGGGGAGAGAAATAGTTGACATAGGACGTGGCAGTCTGGAATCCCGCCGCTCAAAAACAACTCTGCCGGCAGGTTGGCGCTGCTCGCGAGTGGAGAAGGGCGAGATAAACAGGAGAGCAGTCGCGGAGGTGAAGCCGGGGAACTCGTAACGGCGCGAGGCTGCGGAAAAATGCGAGGAATGCGAGGCGGCTGCTCCAGCTTTGACTCCCCTATCGCAGGTGCTCTCTCTTGTTCGCTCCTTGGTGAGTGCGAAGGCGCGGAAAATTACGACATAAAGAAAGAGAAAAGCGGTAATGCTCCCCGCTGATGCTGAAGATACCCTCCGGCCAGGCGAGTTGTGTGGTGCACTTTCCCAAAGCCTTTCATGGGCGTACTGTTTTCTGCTTCTGCGGTTACATCGAGACGAAAAAGAATCACGATTATGAGCTCCGTATAGCAAGCACTGAAAATGCCCAGAACTATGCGCGCATCCGCTACGCCTATGGGCGCATGCTACTGTACTTGAAAGCTTTACTTTTCAGTCCAAGTGTACAGGGGAAGTTTAATTACGCGACTTTTGTGTTGCTACGTGCGGGGTGCATTTACGTACATACTGCATGTACGGGATGGCCGTATTTACCTGCGCAAAGTAGTGTTCGACCACCACGGCATCGCTATCAGGCTCCGCACTGTGCGCCCTTTTGAGTCCGTACATGGTTGAAGGGTTCAACGTATCTGCTTATAGTTTCAGCTTAACACGAGGCTCGGCCATCTAGTCGCCGAGGTTTACGGGCATATTAAAGCGCTGCAGGTCTTTCCAAAGTAAATTCCTGGCCGTGAACAACCGCTTCTTTTGAGGAACATAATTTTCTATAAAGGCAAATGACCACGCATAGAACGGAGCAGATGTTGTGCACAGCTCATCCCAAAGATGTGCGAGCTATGCGCGCATTTGAGCTGGTCTCTGGGGCAGGCCGATTAATCTTGCGGCAAGACCATGCGCCAAGGTCCAGACTGCTCAATCCGCATGTCTAAGATTCTTGTGTTTAGAAGAAGTAGGTAAGTGATGCAGTTCAAAAACGAAAATAAAAAAACGAGTTCGCTGGCGATTTTCTCCGTTTACGATTTTCTGGTGGTGACAAATACACTGCCACTTAATTTTTTTTTCTTATATTCTTAGCTAGGCCGCGCAGGGGGTGAAGGATTGGAGGGTGCGCAATCGCTTGACTCACTGACTTCTAATCAGGTGAGGCCACCGCAGAAAATTCGAAATGGCGAAGAAGGGATTAATGCCCCACGCTCGCCTCAGGCCATCGGCGCAAAACCTTGGCCCACATGTTCGCGCTGCGTGCAAAGGCATTAGCCGTGAACTGGGCCACAACGGCGGTGCGCGAGCGTTTCCGAATTCGCAGAACACCCCGTGGCACTGCCGAGCCATCGATGAAAGGGTTCGATAAGAGCCCCCTTTTTTTCCCTCTCCCTCTGCCCGTCTGAGGAAGGATATACGAGCGCGTTGCGCGATTTTGGTTGATTGCGTCTTTATCTTGGAAAACACCCTGTATCCGAATCTTTGCCCCGCCTTCTCCTTCCATAGCCTCCATGTTCTTTGAAACCTGTCATGTCTCCGTCTACCGCCACAGCCTAAATAATGCCTGCTGTAGCTCGCAGTGAAATCTGCATCGGCGCGTCAGGTATTGGCGACCGGATTCGGTAACAGTCTTGCGAAAGTGGTCGAGCACCGGTGGCGCCCGTGCACGAGGCGGTTTCTCGACCTCCTCAAGCAATGCGTGCGGCTTATTCGGGCACTCTGCGAGTCGTTGTTTACAGGAAGACAAAAAAAGCCTGTGCCAAGTATGAGCTCCTCAAGTGCAGGCGCCTTGGCTCATTGTGTGTGTACAGTTGATCCGAAATGAAGGGTTAGTATATAGGCATTACAAGACAGTTCGTACCCCTAGATTCAGTACCATGGCGAGACTTATGGCCCAAGCTGCTTGGACAGGGTCGGATCAGGCCCGAGGTGGCCGGAGACGGACTAGCGAGAGAAGGATGGTGCTGAAGAGTACTGTGCAGTTAATTTTGCATTTACAGCCTTTCGAGCATATGACCACAAGCCGTACGACTGCTTTTATAAGGTCTGTGTCCCCTGCTCCCTAGCTGGAGAGTGTAGTTACATAAGAAAGGTCCAGTCGGCTGAACGCTCGCCCTGTCTGCGGTGGCCGCCCACGGCAGAAGGCGTGACCGGGACCAGTGGCGAGGGCAGCTCTTCTGACCGCGATGGCTACGATGCGACAGTTACGCAGTACTTCTGGCGGCGAAGGAGGTTCTCCAGCTGGCTCCACGATCAAGCTTGAAGCATTTGTCCTAGAGAGGTCACCGCTTCCGAAGAGGTCGTTGTGCTCTGCCCGCAGCGACAAAGTACTGCGGAGATTGGAAACTTTGTTTTCCGTAACGCCGACCGGCTGATGCAGTGTCGCTCTTTGCGGGCGCCCCTTCAAAGCGGCCTGCAGGCGATGTGGGCATACGGACCCCTTCCTTCCCGAAAATAAGGGGAGACGCTGCCGGCGCCGCGCTGTCGGAAGATGACGGCTTCGCCACAGAGCTCACGGGTCCAGCGTACTCTGGCTCGCGTTGCTCCGAAGACGGTCACAACAGGACCAGTGGAAAAACTTTTTCCACTGAAAAGAATTTTCAGGAAAATATAACTAGTGATATTCAAGTAAACGTCGCCGCAGCAGCGCGAGAAGGCGCATATTTCTTAGCAAATCTCGCAAGCGTGAACTACGAGCACCTCTTGCGCCTGTCTGTAGAAGCACTCTCGTTCATTCATCACTAAGATGCTAATGGCAGATAGAAATGACTTTGCCGCCTCCCTAATATGGCCCGTCGTTCGCGTAACAGGTAGCAGGCCTGCTACTGGGCTTTCATGCTGGAAGTGATGTTTTTGTTTATAAACTTCGCGAATAAAAATAGGGCCGATGGTATAGCTTTGTACATAACTTTTTTCCGGTGAGCGTATGTTCATGGCGTTCGGATTAAAGTGGTGACAACAGCGGCATCTTTTTTTACAGCGCTAGACAGTTCTAAAGGGCCGTCCGTTGCGGCCTGAACGCGAAACATGCAGCTGGGCCTGTCGAAGACCAGGGCAAATTAACAGAGAGCAGCGCCGATGCGGAAAGCTTGGCACTTGCTCTGCCAGGCCTTGTCGCGGTCCGAGTTATAGCAGGCAGTCTTTGTGGTAACGCGGATTTCGCTGGCACGTATGGTGGCCGTTCCCTGCATTTAGCCGTTGCGTGTTTTGCCTGAAGCCTGTTGCGGGCAGGTTGCCCACCTCAGGCCACTGTGGGCAATCTGCCCAGGTGTGTGTGTGGGGCGTTGTGTGTACATGTGTATATATAGGTTGAGCGAAGTCTGCACCTCTCAAACACAAATTTATTGTGGACGTTTCGACTGCGGTGGGGTCTTCTTCGGTCCTGAAGATGACGCCGCAGCAGTCGAAACGCCGACAATAAATTTGCCTTTGAGAAGTGCCTACTTCACTCAACCTTTTCACTGCGGAAGCCAACAGAAGCTACTTTCGTAACCTTATATATATGCGGTTGTGACGACGTCACGACGACATGCGCCATATATGTGGCAGGTGAGCCACCTGCTCGCGCGGTGGTGTTCGTTCAGCACGCGAGTTCACCTTCAGGTGTCGTGCATTTCTGACATATGTCCTGGGAAGCCTGCATTTAAACGTTCGAGCATCTTTAGGAGCATGTCGTTTCACATTTGCATGAAAGAGGACGCACCACGACAAACACCTCAACGTACCAATGTTTACTGATGCAAAAAAATCGCGAAACTATAGCGCACATATTCGCATTTCGCCTAACTACGCAAGTCGGCTGCTGCTTTTTTGTCTGTTTCTAGTGCGAATGCGAAGTACACCGCACCAAGCAGCGTTACAAGCAAATTTCTTTAAACAGCGCTTCGTTGCTAAAGACGTCGCGTAAATCGGCCATATCTTTGCTTTATTATGATATTTGGTTCAGAGTAAAGCGGTGAAAATAGCAGTGCCTTTAGTACAGCGGTGGCCAGTTCCGAAACGTCGTCCGCTGCGGCGTCGATGCAAAACAGGTTAGGCCTATCCACGACCAGGGGAGCAGTGCAGTTCGCCCTTGCGGGAAGCTGGCCACTTGGGCTTTGCCGTGGCTCGAGTATAGCTGGCATTCTTTGTGATAACATGATTCTTTTATCTTTTCTGGCGTGGACATGAACTACACCGAGCCAAGAAGAGCTCAGACACCGGTGCGCGATGGCTATTGGATGTGAGCGGAGCCTTCCTGAGAAACGATCTTGGGGACGCTCTTGACTATACAACTGAGTTTGCCGTCGGTTCGTCGCTGCGCGCATGCTTTGCTGGGTTCAGCTTGGCAGGTCGCAACGAAGAGGCGGCTTGCCAGTGCGTATACACGCATTTCCCATCAGCCCATCCGCGCACATCTATGGCGCTGCAGCGCCTGAAAGAGGTCTGTCCATACTTGAAAACAAGACGGGGAAAAATGTGCATCTGGCTTACTTTAATAAAGCTCGCGCCCGCCAGCAGGAAATACGCTGCACCTAGCGTAGTAAACTCGCCAATCTACTACGGCACAAATCATCCACGCGACCGGGCCTGCGGGCGCGCTCGCACGAAGCTTGTATACCTATAGCCGCCACTCAGGTACACCGTTTTTCGAGTGATGAGGAGGGCGGTAAGCACAGGAAAGACAGTGCTGGTGCGATTTAAAATAAAAACAGGGGTAATTGGCAAGTAGCACCCCCTGCCGCCTGAGGCAGCAAATCCAGTCTCATCAAAAGACAGATAAAGAAAAGAAACACGGTGGACAGAGCCTTCCCCAGCAAGGCAGGATGCGTGGGTTGGAAAAACCACACTTTCCAGAGCGTGTGGAGGCGCCCGTTCCTTGGCGAGCGCTTTCCTAATAGGACGGCTAATCGACCGCCTACGTATATAACGCCGTCCGCTGCTGCCGCGCCCCATTAACGGCGGCAGAAGAAAAGACTGCCGAGGGAATCGGATCAAGCTTGGGCGGACAACGAGCCAGAGCGCCGTGCAAGAAGGCCGCTCATTCGTCGGGCGAGAACGGGACCGGCGAAACACGAGCGGCTTTCCGCCCACGATGTCAGCCTGCTCTCTGCTTGTCTGCGTCGCTGCCTGTTCTGTCCCGGCCGTGCTTCTTGGTGGATGCGGTTGTGTGAGACGAGTGTGCAGGGCTGTACGGGAACTGCTTGCACAGCGAACAGCACAAGCACACCGTCGTGTATACGTGTGGTTTATTGTCATGTTTGCCGCTGATCGAAAAGTGAGCGTGGGGGGAAAACTAAAAAGAGCGCCCTAAAGCCACACAGACATGAAGTCGCTCTCATATTCTCTGTCTCAACGTACCAAAAAATTAAAACGCCCTAATTATATTTCAGCCGTAAAATGGAAAACTAATAACTTTTCCAATAATATAGAGAACACAAATTTAAAAAAAAAACACATTCCCCTATGCTTTCCTTGCTTTCGGTGACTGTTGGCTTGCTTTAAATGAATGGCCTTGCTTGTAACGCTGCAGCCTTGTGTTTGGCCCTTCGAAAAATGAAACCAGAAGCAAACACTTAGCCTCTGTCTTAAAGCTATGACACGATGATGTAAACGGTTCCCTTCGGATGGCTGGGGTCCCCTTTGCGTATTACTTCGTAGACACGGTCACTTCCTACTCGACGTTCATAGTCCCCACACCAGTGCTGGTGCAGCGGTTAAGCGATGCGCCACGGCCCCGGCAGGTGGCTATTTCAAACACGCATCCAGGTTGCTCTTCCCGCGTGACCTCTCGCAAACAATCAATAACTTAACTTCCACCTGCCACGGGGCAGTTTGCCCACAACCCGGTGGCAAGGTTGCCACCTGCCACTGTGGGAAGGGTGTGATGACGTCACAAGATCACGTGGCCTGCCACCTGCTTTTTCGCTCAAAGCACAGACGCCTGGTTTACTGCAGAATGGGAGCCTTAATGCTGTCGCGTCAGAATTGAATGCGGACGAAATCCTGCACTGCCCTTTCCTTAGGAGGCCACAGCCGACGCCTGCAATGAGCGGGCACGGGGATGCAACGCTCGCCCGTAGCCGAGCCAGCCGTGGCGCTTTACGAGCCACCTTCAGCGAATCGACATCGCGGCAACCCCCGAGCTACGGCTCGTTAGCGGGCGCTTCAGAGAAATTGTTCGTTCCCTTTAGTGCGCGTCGCTCAGCGCTA
This sequence comes from Amblyomma americanum, assembly GCF_052857255.1. NCBI lineage: Eukaryota > Metazoa > Arthropoda > Arachnida > Ixodida > Ixodidae > Amblyomma > Amblyomma americanum. The sequence goes on along the minus strand of NC_135500.1, from coordinate 219,715,944 downwards.
GTACACTCCGCTTGGCTTTGGGTTCGGTGATACTGCCGAGCGCAACAAGCCATGAACGCGGCGGCTGCTAACTCGCCCATGGAGCGCGCGCCCTGTGTGCTATGAGTCATACCTGCTGCTCCTTTTGATGACGTCCATCCCCTTGCATGCTCCTTTTGTCGGCGCCCCCGGCATTCGATCCCCGGTGTGGGATGCGGTGCATTCAAAGCAAACGAAGCTGCAGGCCGAGCAGACGGTTATTGTTGCGCCGGAGCACCCCTCTCGACGTCGGCCGTGTAGGGGCCAGGGCATGCGAGGGTAAGCGCGCGCGCGCTGGTGAATTAAATGGCTGAATTGATAGCCTCGCTTCTCGATTGCTACCCACGGCTGCACTCGAACAGCTTTTAATTGGTTTCTCAAGATAGTGCAAAATAAAGAAAATTCAGTTTTTTTTCCCACTAATATATAACGGATTGACCCTTGTTCCCGTGTGATATTGCGCATGGAGAGAATGCAACCAACATCTCTCACCGTTCATAACTGCAGCTCGAAAACCACAAACACACAAGGAAGGAACATCTACGCACCCGCACAATCGCTGCACTGACAACTTATTTATTGTACCAAGGCAAGGCGAATATAAAGGCTGCATAGCGCATGTGCGCAGAATACAGAAAGAGACGTGCCAACGACACATGGAAAGGTACGTCTCATCTGGGGGCCGAAAAAAGGTGGTACTCAGAACTATCCAGGAATATCGAAGGAACGCTTACGCAGTTCCCGCCCCTTTTCTTTATATGGTAGGCTTCCAGACGTTCGCGTAAGGTCTGATTACAAGTCCTGCGATGCTCAACCAGGCGCACGTGCGTCCTCTTCGTTTACTAAATTTCATCCGTGCTCACTTAACAGGTCGTTCACGCATCTGCCAGTTTGGCCGATATACACTTTTCCGCACTACAAAGGTACCTCGTAAACGACTCCTGATTGACACTGCACATTGGGCCTGGAGTGCTATTTTCAACATCCTACTTTTCGTGGTTTCTTGCCGGAGATACGAGGGCAAAGTTTAGCGAGCTTTACCAGAGCCGTAAAAACGAGCGGCACCCCGAACCTGTTCGCAACCTTCTTCATGTTATGCAAAATTTTGGGCAGGTAGAGGGCAACTTCCGGTCGCAGCATCCTTTCACCTTCCCTATAGACTGCAGGTTAAAAGGCGCTTCACTTTTTCAGAAGGGTCTCGACAGCAGCCGTCACGACCGACTGAAGGTTACCTGAAGCCAAAACTCTTGCCTGTAGGTTATCAAATCAGACCTCCATTTCATGCACGCACGATTTCTTAAGTTGTTAATCAAGGCGTTGGAGAATCAGACCCAGAACTTGAGACTCACAAAAGGCTGGATTCCGGAAGAAGTTAGCGCCCTTTACGGACCTGTTACATCTCCTTGGAGGAATGTGAAGCGCGTGAGCAAAATTCTGATTTCGGAGGCTTGGCGTCAAGTGCGTATGTACTACCAGTACTGGCTGTCAGCGACGCGTTACGCCTAAAACCGCCAGTGGCTGGCTAAATCCAAACTGCCCTACTGCTGACGGCTCACGGGTAAACTGACTGAAGTCTGGCTGAGCTACTAGCTGAGACAAGCCCCGCAAGGCCCTTAGAAGACACAGGCGAAAGAACAAGCCAGTGGAAGCGTCGTGGTTTTGGGTGGCGTAGAATTGCCGCAGAATATACGCGGACTCCACAAGTACGGACTACCATGCATCGTCTGTACCCATTCAAGAGCTGGCAGCGCTGAATCGCTGCACAGCAAAGAAAGCGCGAACAGAGCAACGAGAACGATGCTTGCTGGAAGGTGCGGACGGTCTTTTGAAGAAGAAGAAAGGGAATTTTAATGAAAGAAAAGGCGGAGAGGTCGGCCGGTGGTAACAGGGCCCTGGCCTGCTACTCCACACAGGGGAAAGGGAAGAGGAGGAAAAGGAAAGTGTGAATGAAGGCTGATGATGGCATAATACAATGAGTTTCACGGGTGATGTCTATGCACACGCACACACACACACACACACACACAACACTGGCTGGCGCTCGCATCGCGGTTACTGGACACACATAAAACTCAAAACTGGTGTCTGCAACACAACACCGACACATGTCATTAACCATGTAGGTTGTGCACAGGCGGTCACAAACGAGTATCCAGGCCTGTTTCACACAAAAAGTTGAGCAGGGCTTTTGTCACACGCCACCAATCAGAACGTCTCGTCCTTGCGCCCAGAAGAGTTTCCTCAGAGAGAGGGCGAGAGTCCAGGTTTTTCACGGTCGCCTCCAATGTTGTTCTTTCAGAAGTATACTTCGGGCACGCGCAAAGAAGGTGTCCAATAGTCTCTGGTGTGTTGCACTGTGCGCAATTTGGGTTACTTTCGATGCCGATCTTGTGAAGATAGTGTTTGGTGTAGGCAACGCCAAGCCGTAGCCGGTGGAGTAAAGTCCCATGACGTCGCACCACCACAGATGGGAAATGTAATCGTGAGCCAGCGTCAAGCTTACACACGCGGTCCTGTTGATGACTCGGATCATGCCAGTGCGACTGCATTGCCGCCTGCATTAAATGCGCCAACAAGGCTCCAATGTCTGATCTTGAAAAGGCTATCTCAATGAAAGCACCATCACTATGTGCCATCCGAGCCTCGGCGTCAGCACGCTCGTTTCCCGCTATGCCGCAATGGCTCGGTATCCATTGAAACTTTATGATATGGCCGCGGTGGAAAGCCTCGGCTAATAAAAGCACAATCTGTTGAACCAGCTGCTCGCATGCTCTTGGTTTTAGATATGTTTGTACGACCTGTAATGCCGATCTCGAGTCGCAGAATATAGTCCATTGCTGCGCTGGCTGGTGACCAATATAAAGGACGGCTTCTCGTATGGCTGCCAATTCGGTTGCTGTAGAGGACGTTTTGTGCATGAGCCTGAAACGGTGACATGAGACATTTCCTGGCACTATCACCGCTGCAGCTGAAGAAGTGGTCGTAACGGATCCGTCCACGAAAACATGCTTGGTGTTAGTATACATAGATGTAATGTATGACAGCGCCAGCTGTTTCAGTCCGACTGTTGGAATGTGCGTTTTCTTTGTTATCCCTGGGATTGTTGTCCGTATAGATGGTTTTGGTACTGCCCAAAGTGGCACCTCCGCAATCTGGTGTGGCGCGTAGTTCGAAGGCAGCGCATTGCGCTGCATCCAAAGGGCTCTGGAAAAGGCTGCATCTGGACGCACCGCAGTAATGTTAGTCAGGGGGTGATGACGATGCCTGGTCAGATGCCGCAAATGCACACGAAGTGGCTCCTGTTGAAAATAAATTCGTGCTGGGCAGGCGCGGGCCTCATAAAATGTGCCCCATGTAGAAGTTTTACATGGCAAACCCAAGCATACTCTTAAAGCACGAGCCTGCGCGCTTTCAAGCACACGCAGGCCTGATAGTCTGACCCCCGAGAGAACGGGTGCACTGTATCTGAGAAGGCCGACTACCAGCGCCTGGTACACGTGTAGTAAAGATCGCTCAGAGGGACCCCAACATTTTCCTGCCATACACCGCACAATGCTTGCAAAGCTGTCGAGCTTTTTCTTGAGCACAGAAATGTGCTTCGTCCAGGACAGGTCACGGTCTATCGTAACACCTAAGAATTTGTGATGTGTTACGTATGGAACAATTTGCCCGTCGATTGTGACCGGATACCACGCCATTATCTTGCGTGTGAAAGCCAATGTTACGCTTTTAGTTGGCGAAAGTTCAAGCCCCTGACGGCGCAAGTACGCAGACGTAATGGACACCGAACGCTGCAATCGTGCTTGCACTTGGGGACGCGTGACACTTGATGTCCAGATGCAAATATCGTCTGCGTAGGCGGATATTGAAACAGTCTTCGGTAGTTGTTTGAAAAGGCCAATGAGCACGAGATTGAACAACGTTGGACTGAGCACTCCTCCCTGAGGAACACCACAAGCAACATGATGATCTGCTGTGTCACCTTCAAGAGTCTCCATGTAGACTGTCCGGTTTGTCAAATAGCTTGCAATCCAATTGTGTAGACGTCCGCCTATACCACATTCTTCGAGTGCATTTAGTACTGCATCATGCTGAACATTATCGAATGCACCCTTTATGTCGAGGAAAAGAGCAGCAGTCAACCTGTGACGGCGTTTTTCATGTTCTACCGTTGACACGAGATCAATTACACTGTCGATGGCAGACCGGCCTTTGCGGAAACCCGTCATGGTGGAAGGGTATAGCCCATGTTTTTCAAGGAACCATTCTAGACGGGTTAGCACCATACGCTCCATCGTCTTGCCAATACAACTTGCCAGAGCTACTGGTCTGTAGGATGTTAATGTGAGTGGCGATTTCCCTGGTTTGAGCAAGGCCACAATGCGGCTTCTTTTCCACTGCTGTGGTACAGTGGCAGAGGCCCAAGAGTGGTTGAACAATGTTAAGAGGGCTTCCATTACCTGTAGGCCTAGATGGCGAAGCGCATTGTATGTTATTCCATCAGGTCCTGGGGATGAAGGATGCGTGTAAGCAGAAAGAGCTGCTTTCAGTTCTTTAATTGTGAAGGGGATGTCCAGTCGATCGTCCATCGTGGGGGGAGCACATCGATGCTGCCGAGGTAAAGAAGCGCTTCCGGCAATTCTCGAGCAGAAATCCTCCGCCACCTCTAGTTCTTGCCGTCTATCATGATGTGCCAATGCACGGAAAGGGTGTTTCTGCTGGGGAAATGTCGGCAGTGCTCGAACAACGTGCCAGATTGTGGAGAGTGGTTTGCGGGGATCCAATCTGCTGCAAAATGACCGCCACCGTTGTTTGCCTAGGTTCTCCAAATAGCGCTGTATTTGCTTCTGGGCACGTCGAGAGGCCCGGAGATCCGAGACATCCTTTGTCCTCCGGTATTTTCTTTCTGCGCGCCGACGAATCGCCCGAAGCTGCGCGTAGATCACATCCACTGGTGCTGTGGAATTTGGCGCTGAGATATTGCGTGTTGCATCGTGCATGGCCGAAATAATACGCTGTTCCACATCTGTTGGATCAGCGAGTTTCCCACAGGTTTTTTCTAGAACAATGCGGAAAGCACTCCAGTCAGTGCAACGTATTTTGGCATTTGGAAGACGGTGAAACCACCGTAGCTGCACATACGTCGGTATGTGGTCACTTCCATAACTTTCAATATCAGCACACCACGTTGCAAACGATGACAGGCGCCTGGATACAAATGCAAGGTCCAGGCAGCTGCTGTAGGTAGTCCCGCGTAGAAATGTCGGCGTGCCATCATTGAGCAAAACGAGACCTGCATTGTTCATGAACGTGGCGATATCCCGTCCTCGAACGTTCGTAACGGCGCTTCCCCAGCCGTGGTGATGCGCATTGAAATCTCCTACTATTATATGGGGTTCCGAAACGCTGTCAAGTAGCGATTGTAGTCGTAGGGCATCAAATCGACCCCTTGGTGGTATGTAGCCACCTATAATAGAGATTGTGCGCCCATTCAAAGTCACAGTGATTGCAACATACTCGTTGCTACTGCCCCCAGGAATTTGATGCCGAACGTAAGTGAGGTCACGACGGACGCATAGTAGTACCTTGCTCAAATGCCCAGCCACTTCAGAGAGGAAATTTCATAACCGGACAGTCGAAAAGGAGATGTGATATTAGGCTCACATATTACAAGCACCGGAAATCGGTATTTGAAGATCCTCTGTTTGAGATCTGCTAGGCGGCCTCGCAGACCTCGAGCATTCCATTGTAATACTGCCGATCGAGAGATTCTCTCCTGCAGTGAGGGTGCTGACGACGGTAGAGCGATAATTTTGACTGCTATTAAAGGGTGGCAAGCACCGGTTCAATAGCGTCTAAAATTTGGACAGCAGCCTTAGCAATTGGCGTGTCCACTCCAGCAATTATCAGCCGTAAGGTGCCTATCAGCTGTTTCAGCATCGCCCTGATTTGATCATCTGTTGTCGACACAGCCGGCGGACGCACAGGCGGACGTGTCACAGAGCTTACAGTACGCGATGGTAGAAGTGGCCACTCTGCGGGGTCCTCCTGGGGGGTTGTCAGTCTTGGCTCTTGCGGAGCTGGAGGCAGTGGCTTTTGCGCGGCAGAGCGGTCTCGGTCCTCCTGATGTGTTGACACGTCATTTACTGAGCTCAATTTCTTCTGCCGACTTCGTGTCCTCCTCCTGGAGCGACGTACTGCGATTGCTGCTTCTCAGTGAGTAGAATGGTCTCTCACCATTTTCTTCAAGATCTTCATCTCTGTTTTCACCTTCGGACATTCCCTAGATGTTGCCTCATGAGGACCTTTGCAGTTGGCACAAACTGGAGACTCAATCGTACATGTAGGTCCATCGTGCACGCCACCACAACGCGGACATGTTTTCGTGCTCGTACACGCAGCACTTACATGTCCAATCTTCTGGCATTTTCGGCACTGCACCGGTCGGGGCACATAAGGACGCACTGGGTGCCTCACAAAACCCACTTTCACATGCGATGGTAAAGTAGTACCCTCAAACACTAGTTTGACACACCGTGATTTGCCGAAACGATGGATGTCAGTTATGCGAACAGAACTTGATAGCAGTTGCACCAAGTCCATAGCCGTGATCTCTATGTCCACGTCAGAAATCACACCAGCAGTAGTGTTAAGTCCATGAGCGAAGAACGAGCGGACTCGTATGTTGCCAAGGACAGACACGGTCTTCAACTTATCCAGGGTTGCCCGGCTAGAGACATCAACAGAGAGGATATTCCTTCTTGCGTTAATACGCACTTCTTTGACTTGGCCCGGAACCAGTCGTTCAAGAAGAAGAGTCAAAGTCTGCCTGTTGATGGAGTTGAGATTCTCTTCCTCAACAGGCATGTATGAAATAGTGTAAGTGAGAGATTGCTCACTTACATTGGCCTCGTTGGTTGTTTTCTTGCTCACACTGGATTGGTGAGGCATCTTCGCTGGCACAATGGACTTGTTAGCCCGCTTCGTACACACACTGGGCCCACACTCAGTCGGGGTTTTGGAAAGCTTCCTCTTCAGGCGCCGACTCACAATCTCGGTGTAGCCTCCGTCGAACTCCATGTCATCCGAGTCAGAGAAACTGGACGATCCCGGGAGCTCTGAGGGGAGATCCATACTGCATCCAGGCTGATCTGTGCAGTTCACACTGCTAGCCACAGAAGGCAGCAGAGGCGGCGGGTCATCCGCCATCGCCAGGGACGGCGAGGTTGCCTTGAAGGCTACAGAAGCACAAAGTATTTCAAAAAAACAGGAGCTCGATCAAGAGATGCTGCCGTTCGCAGCGCTCTTCTTCTTTTGAAAACAGTCGTATCGTCTAGAGGCAGGTGGCATGGTGCAACACCTTTGCAGGAGGCGGTGGCATACGTTCAAGAGAATGAACTGTGAAGCGAGCTGTGAAGAACTAAAGCGCACAACGAGCCTGAAGACTAGGGGCGGTGAAAGGAACCTGCGACCGGATATTGCCCACTACCTGCCCAAAGTTTCACGCAACATGAAGAAGGTTGCGAACAGGTTTCGGGTGCCGCTCGCTTTTACGTCTCCGGTAAAGCTCGCCAATCTTTGTCCTCGTATCTCCGGCAAGGAAACAACGAAAAGTGTATGGGGGAAAAAGCATTCCAGGTCCTGTCTGCAATGGTTTACGAGGTAGTGCCTCTGTCGGGCTGAAAAGCGTGTGTCGGTTAAACTGGCAGATGCCTCCACGACCGTTTTTGTGAGCACGGATGAAATTTAGGGAACGAAGAGGACGTGCGCTTGGTTGAGCATCGTAGGACCTGCAATCAGACCTCACGCGAACTTCTGGAAGCCTACCGTATAACGAAAAGGGGCGAGAACTGCGTAAGCGTTCCTTCGATATTCCTGGATAGTTCTGAGTACGACCCTTTTTTTGCCAGCAAATAAGATATACCTTTGCATGTGTCGTTGGAACGTCTCTTTCTGTATTCTGCGCGCATGCGCAATGCAACCTTTATATTCACCTTGCCTTGGGACCATAAATCAATTGCGAGCGCAGTGATTGCGCGTGTCTGTAGATGTTCCATCCTTGTGTGTTTGTGGTTTTCGCACTGCAGTTATATCTCAAGAAAGTCGCCAACTCGCCCAGAGGCTCGTTTTACTCAAACCTTGGCGAATAACCAGAGTGTGAAGCTTCACGGATACAAGAGCCGTGACTGCTAGTCAAGAGCAAGGCCGAGCGTTTCCCCAGTTTTGAAAAAGTACGATTTTGTGAACACTGTTTCCATTTTATTTGTCTCGTGGTCAAGTACGAGAGCAGGATCTAGGTTCTGACATCGCACTCACATATACAATGGGTGAAACGCTGTGAAAGGTAAGGAAGTATAGTCTGCGTGAGAAAATAAACTAACGCGTGTTACTCCGTGCTTGTTTTGCGGCCGCGTTGTCTGAGGCACGAGAAAGCGATAGCGTATCGTGAGCAGTTAGGGGGCATTCAATCAAGCTGATGTTAAATGTACCAACTAATAAGGCAGCTGGCAAAGCGTTTTTTTTTTCGCTCACCATAACGAACGCAGTGCATTTTGATCCCGTGCGTAGGCAGCGCCAACAAGAAAGCAGGCTTCAGCTTTCCGCCTGATGGCTGAAACGGAGCATAGATTCCCGCCACTATGGCTCATCGGTTGTAAAGATCGGTTTCTGCTGCCGAGGTCATGCCTTTAATCCGGGCAATGTCTACTGCTGTACTGCGATTTCTGCGAACGTTAAAGACTACCAGGTGATAAAAATCAGTCCGGAGCACTCCACTACGCCTTGCCTGGCAGCCCATGACTCTGCGTTGGCACCTAACAATCAGTCAATAAATAACATTTATATCCATATTTACACGGTTCTTGCCCATCCATCCGCCTTAAATACGTCACGGTTCGATTAGACTTGCATGCTCTAACCTCTGGCAACAATATCACGCGACTAGGTAGCGAGGTAGATCTGCAAAAGACTTTCCCGAAAACAAGCGCCTCGTAATACTTTGGTCGCATAGTACTTTTCAACGAGTTCCCACTTTTTTTTATTAGTTATCTTTTTTTTTGTCGCAAATCTCTTGCCTTGGTCCCCAAATGCCTGCCGACAGCACAGTACTGAAAGCGACTAGTGTGAATTTAGGGATATAGTATAGCAGGGGTGTATCTACTCATAGCCAACTACACTTTATTCGATGTGCCCATCGCTTTCTCGGTTCCTGAGTTGTGGAAACTTCGCAAGCTGGCTCTGAAGAGTGCGAAAGAACCTAATAATGTAACGAGCTGAAATCACCGTGAACGACAAAGATACTCCTACCGCGTTAACCGGTCGCGCTCACGACCTTCGTGCCTGGATGGCAAGCGGCGCGAGAACGACGAATCAAGGCAAGGGGACAGAACCAGCCGCTTGTGACGGAAGAGAACGCTCGTCTTGTTTCCGGACTGGCGAAGAGAAGCAAACACAGCAGATGAAGAACGCTTAATTGTCCAGCACTTGACAACGAGAAGCGAGGAGGCGCGGCGTACAGCGCTCATTAAAAACCCAGTCGCACAGCAGCGGACGGCCAGCTGTGCCCATTCCGAGTGGGCAGGCAGACAATGAGCCGCCTTCGCCTGCCGCTCTCCTACAGGCCGGACCGTGTGTAGGAATGGAGCGCGCGGTTGGCTTTGTGCGCGACACGTAAAACGGCATTCGTCACGCAGTTGTCAATCGCCGAGCACAACAGCGCGGTCCCTCCGTCCGAGCCGCGAGGTGGCGCACTGCCGCTCTCTCCCATTGTGCGGCCACTTCTATTTTCCCCCTCCCTCTGCGCGGCGTCCAATTACAAGCAAAACGGCGCTGTTCGACAGCACCGCCACGTTTGGGGACAACAGCGCCGACGCGACGAGCTCATCAGTGCGCGAGCGAGGAGGGCACACAGCCGTGAAGGAGGGCGCTTCTGAGGGACAGCAGCCACTGCCGCGATTTCTCGACTGCATGCCTCGCGCGCCCTGCGCGAACAACGCGGAGCGAAGTATAATATACGGACGGAACGCGACTCCACGTGCCGTGGCTCATGCTGATTTGAAATGAATGGAATTAATAAGGGCACTATTTTTTTTTTCAGCGCTGGCTTAATAAAGCACCTGTTCCTGAGTTTCTCGCAGATGTATTAGTAGTAGTAATAGTGCCTTAAGTTTTCTGTGGATGGTGTTTAAAGTACCAAAGAGACTAAGGCTATGAGGGGCGCCGATGGAGAGTCTAGGCGATTTCAGCCACCTCCAGTTCTTTAACGTACACAGACAACACGTAGCACACGGGCCTCTAGCATTTCGCCTCCATCGAAATGGGACAACCGCGGCCGGGGTCGAACCCGCGCCTTTCGGGTCAGCCGCCGAGCACCATAACCGCCGAGCCAACGCGGTGGTGGTGGTGGTAGTAGTAGTGAGCGTAACCGGTGGTTGCGGACAAGGAGGAGGGTGTGGCTAGAGCGAGGGGTGTGCAACCGGAGGGCGCCTGCCACGGCAACCATCCGGAGAGCATGACGGAGCAGGGCAGCAGGGTCCGTCTGCTGCGACGTGCGCCTCCCGAGGAGAGGCTCGGTGGCTCTCGAGAGCAGCGCTTATCGAGAATGTTTAGCAACTACAGAGGTACGAAGTTGGTGTCATATTCCTTACCTCAGTATACATCGTGAAATATAAATGTCTTACACAGGGGTAACCGTCCCGCAAGTTTTCCCTTAATTTGTTTTTTTTTTTTACTTCCAAGCGAACTGCTCTTCAACTGCGCATGTGTGTATGCTTAGCCTTTTCGCGTGCGTTGCTGTGTGGGCGCATTAAAATTTTAGCTGATAGTCTGCGCCTGCCTCGTGTGTCTTTATAATGTCCGGGTCTTTCTTCGTTGTTTGCTATAATTCAATTAATGGAGGCAGTATTGCTAATTGCGATGCCTCAAGCTCCGTTTTCACCCTCTCCAGCCTGCCTGCGATGCTCTGTTCGGCTTACGCCCCTTTATTTTATTTTTTTAAACAAGCAATCCCATGGCCAGAGCAACGGCTATGTGCAGCTCATCAGCGTCTAAATGTACGAGAGAAAAAAGCTTGAAGAACCCATTACAATACCTGCTGTGACTGCTTGAAGATTTGTATTCGCAGCTTTCCTGTTGCAGTGCGGACCACGGGCTCTGATCACAAGTTTGATTATTCCTAATTACCAGAGCGTGCGAGTTTCTGGATTCCTTGTCGCAATTGTCGGATGTGGCAGGACGTTGGGTCAAGGTCGTTTATTGCAAAGTGTTTGCACTCGCCGCGACCCAAGAACGACGCCCCCTGGCTACTTTGGCAGCTACAGGTGTTTTGCATCACTGGTAGCACTCTAGAGCATACGAGCGCGGCCCTCTGCTCGGCATAACATGCAACGCCACGCTTGGCCTGAAAACCTCACGAAGAGCTACAATGGTCTGTACAATTTGACTAGGGAAGAGCAGTGCTCAGCAGGAACTGCGCAGCCACTGTACTCAGTGGACGATGGTGGCGCGCTCGTAAAGTATCCGAGAGACTTTTGAAAAACACTGCGCCTAAGCCTCTCCGCCGCCCTCCCTCTCACTTGCAAAGCCAGTGGTCTTGTTACAGGAAGGCCAGCCGGAGCTGAGAACACCTTTTGTCAGCTAGCGGGGACCCGCTTAGCGGGGCCACAGAATGAGCTGATGCCAAGGCTCTAACTGGCGGGTCGCTCGACCCCTTCACAGTCCCGAGCTCTGGCGTTAAAACACACTCTTGAGACCCTCTCCAATTAGCACACGAAAGATGTCGGAAGGCGCTTCATTGTTTCCACGTGTCGCGTCTTTTCGATTCCGTTTCTTACCGGATGCAAGCGTCGCGAGCTTTGTTCGCTTCACAGCGAAAGTTGCGGACCTCCTGGAGTTCGCTCGTTGTACGTCACCGTTCCAACCAGTGTACTTTTGTTTGACGAGATCCCGTCACGGCGCCTGTCCCGCCCTACTTGGTCATTAAGAGGACAAAGGTAATGAACGCGCTGTTCCTCCCTGAATACCAAGTGCCATTGCGCTGCTAAATGAAGTTGGGGAACCACGTTATATCACTGCAGGGAAAGACACGCGTGCAGCCTCACCGACGCTGCACAAACGTTATCATCCATGGCGGGTCGTGGCGTTTGCCAAAGACAGGCCGCGTTCACGACCCGTTAAAACCGAGGCCGGCCGCAGTACGTGACCGCGGCCCAGCCCCGAGGGTGAGATGTTTGAAGACGGTGAATGCGCGGCCGGCCTCCGCTTGTTGGCAGCGGCTAGAAGTGGCTCATCCTTGGAGAGAAGAGGGCAAATAGGGGTCCCTTGAAGAAGGCGGACAAAGGGAACAAATTAGTCGCCACGGTTCATTAGCGGAGCCGAGGAGAAGTCGGTGTGTCTCGGACAGACCGCTCCGGAGAAGTCACCGGCTGCTGCCGCTGCGGCAGTCGCCCTCTTCCCTTGGCCTTTTCTCTGCACACTATGTTGGTGCTGCAAATGGAGCATCTGTCACTAGAAATTTTGGGGACTCAGCTCTGTCGGGAGCAGCGACTAAATTCTGTCGACATTGAAACCGAAGTTTTTAAAGCAATGCTTTTGCGACGAAGGAAAAAGTCAGTCGACGCAGGTGACATGCGAGCGTGTTTGTCCGCTTTGAAAGGCCTACGACCGCCCACTGCAATGTCGGCTAAGTAGCAAGCGGGGGGCTTGTTTCTACACGGCGACCGGTAATCATGCATTAGGGAAACGGAGCGAAGGCAAAGGTTGACTCAAGCCGAGCGCTCGGCTCTTCCTAACCGCGCCGTTTTCTTGCTCTCGCACCGATTAACCCCTCACGCAAGTCGATGAAGCCGACTCGCATTCATCTCGAAAACCTGGAACGAAGGCGCTCTAGACAGGCACGGCGCGCAGTGTACACAGAAATGGATAGCAATAGTATAGTTGCTTCTTTGAACTGGTAGGTGCACCTTCTTTGTGTTAAGTGGACGTCTTACCAACACTGTTTGTGCAGCTTTCAACGAACGAGTGTCATGACGCTGAATTGAGCCAAGGATGTCTCCAGTGCATGACCCTGCAGGAATTTGACGTGCTCTATGCATGCTCGTCAGCATAAAACACGCGCGTTGCGTCACGGGGACCTGACGCCTCGTGCATAGCGATCCCATCAGGCGGGACTGTTTAGCACATCCCTCCTGGCCGTGACAAATTAAAGGCGATAGGCGCCATTCGAGGCAACCGTCACAGTTCCTTCCCGGCACCTCGCAGAAGAGAGGGGGGGGGGGGGGGGGGGGAGAAGGGAGTCGATAATCGCGCGCTCAGTTTTTCCCGACACAGCTCCACTCCTCCGATCTCGAGCAGTCGAGACTGAAAAGCGATCATCGCCAAAAGAAGACTCGTTAGGCCTAACGACGCCGCCCGGATCGGAGCACAAAAAGAGATTCGGTCGCCGAGGGACCTGCCGCTGCTACACTCACCTCGCATGCTTCCCCTCGCCACCACGCACGATTATAGCGGCGGCTCCGATAATGGCTCACGTCAGCATGCCATCGATACTAGCCGCCGCGGCCTGGCCGCAACACAAGAAGCATGCAGTCGGCTCTCAGCTCCGGAACAACCGCAGCAGCAGGCTGGAGAAAGGGGATGCGTTTAGGCAGATCCTCTTTTCTCAGTATACGTTAAGCTGACGCGTTCACGCGCGCACCGCTTGTACACGAGCGACAACAGGCGGCCGCCGCGGGCACACTGTTTACGCAGACGCATTAACGCAAAGCGTGTCAGGGAAGAATTTCCCCCCTCCCGGCGGCAACAACGCCGAATTCCGCGCTCTTTTGTTTTGTCGCCGACAAACGGGCCGAAGACGCCGCGGCTAATGACTGGGTGTCGCCGCCACGCGCAGGTGAATCGAATCGCGCGACCCGCGGACCAGCCCCCGCGGCGGCCTTCGGTGCGATGAAGGAACAACGCGCCGGGGGACAACACGCGCTGTCGCGCAGAAGCTGAACATGGATGGACGAGATCAGCCGCGTTCCTTTCGTGTCCTTCGTTCAACGGCACAGCTCGCGTGGACTGAGGTGCGAACCAAAGCTTCCGGCAACACTTTCCTGCTCTTCCTTCTTCTTTTTGGTTGCACATTTTTTTTTGTTGGTTTTAACTTGCTGCGCAAAAAGAGCTGCGCCCTCCTAACAAGCTTCCGGAAGCCATGGGGAGACTAGGAGAAATAAAACCACGGACCCTTAATTAACATGGCCAAACATTTTACAGGCTTCGGGAATTCAACAGCGGACCGATCGCAGGCGTGGGGAGCCGACCCTCCACCGGACCGGAGAAGCTCCGCTCCCCAGTCTCGTTGCGCATGCTTGGGGGTGCGTTACCAGATGCCGGACAGCGGGCCCCATGCATGACTGCACCGAAGCAGTTGACACCGCCTGCTGTTGCCTGGTGCGGCGCCTCAGTTTTGGTTCTTTACTTCGTCCCGCCAGCACTCCGACAACATCGTGGCTGTATTTCGCGTTTAGTCATCTCGGCTATGTTACAAACAATTACGCCTTTTCGCCACGGCTATGATTTCTCAGTACCTAATGCGTCGCCGTTATCGTGAACCTATTTTAAAAGCAGGCGACGGGTACGGAGCCGAGTGAACGATAAAGAGCGTTGAATGAGTTCATAAAGAGGGGCAGTGCCACGGGACGTTGCAACGCTGCACCGGGAGCCAAACCGCCTCCATACGCCGTAGTCGGCGCTTTTCATTAAGTTGCACGAAGGTACGGCGTATGCATACCGAACTAAGAGGGAAAGCTTGCACTAGCATACAAGCAAAACTAACTTGCACCAGCTGGAAAATGTTAATTACCTCGTACAGAGGTATTTTTTTTCGACAGAAGTGGACGATATCATGACGCACTATCGGCAATAATTAAACCTCCCGCTATGGGCCTGACCTGCACTGCACTGAGACCAGCCGTAACCCGGCGGCTGGCACTGGCGGCATCCGGTCTCTCAGTGGACAGTGCAGCATGCTGTGCCGCTTGGGACCCAATCACTGCTGGACTTGATTCGTTCGCCAAACCTTTACTCAGTACACCCCTTCTGAGGCTGTTAAAAGAAGATGTAGTGGATTATACTCATATAGAATATAGACTATGAGCTTCCGCGTCTAATCGAAGCATTAATTAATTATTTATAGCCCTCTTAGAGTTAATTATACAGCAGGGGCTAAATCACGTGTACAAATAAAACAGCATGAACAAGCAAGTTAGGGTAGCAACAGACAGAAAACGGCGGTAACAGTCTCTTAATAGCCAAGTTACGCCATTTTATTGTGCAAAAAATGTTGTTTATTTTTTAATCCGAAGATATAAGAGTTTTGGAGAATTCACAGCTTGACCCTATAGGACGTCCCATATTTGTATAGCCTTCGAAAAAAAAGTTTTCGAACGTATATATCGCACCACGCTCTCTACGACCTTACATTGCATTTGTAATGGTTACGTACCCGGCTGTAGTGGCGGTCGGGTGTCTTCAAGCAATCCTCCTTATCTATACTGAGGCCCGTATGACAATGTTACAACGAATTTTGACGGCAGGACATGGTCGGGACAAGTGCCCACGCGCATGGCTGTAAAGCTCACCTGACGGGAGTACTTCGAATACTAAACGACGGTGTTTTATTATGTACCTCTCCAACCTTCGGCCAGATACTTTTGATGCAGGCCCATATTATCCTCGCATTTTCAAGAATATGTAACACCAACGATTTATAGGTAGTAAGTTTCACATGAGACGAAACCACTGCTTGTCTTCAACGAAGGAACCCTAGCTTTTTAAGCGCGCTGTTGCATATGGTTCGACATGTACATTCCACTTCAGATCTTGTGTTAGTGCGATCCTCAAATACATCGCTTTATCTGCCCGTGGTACAGCACAAGTAGATAACGAGTAGTTCAAGGGCATGGGAATTTTTTTTACCTTATTATGTTCATGTATATTGTCGTGGAAATCTTATTCTGAGCATCCCATGTCGCACAGTATTCAGAATTTTTTTATATTGTATTTCCCGTTGATTACTAAAGCTCCTCACAGCGGCATACATCACGAAATCATCTTCAAAAGTCCAGTTCTCACACCAGGCTCTGTACAAAAATAAATGTCATTCCCTTATAAGAAACGACAAGGGGCCAAGAAATTAAGTCCGCTGGGACACCTGAGAGTTTTTTGTGACGAACTGTTTTCGGTTAACAAGATAAGGCTAACGTAAGGTAAGGTAAAGTTAAGGCCATGCTACTATATTCAAATCTATACCTATTGATTTTGGCTTCAGAATGAATTTACGATGATGTACACCCCCGAAACTTGTGGCAAAATCAATTAACATTGCGTCAGCACGCTGCCTGCAAATAATTGTCAGGGCTAGGTAATGTGTAATTTCGAGCAGCTGACAATGGTTGGCCGTTTTTATACGAAAGCCGAGCTGTCTTTCGTAGATGAGGTCATTTTGTTGCAGGTACGTTATGATCGCTTTATAAATTACTCGCTCCTTTACCCAATTACTGGTACTGGTCGGTAAGCATTTGCAAACAATTTGTCGCCAGTGGTCACCTTCGAATGGAGCCTCCAAGTGTGCTGCGTTTCCTTCCTTCCACGACGCAGTCGACTCCCCCTGCAGCGGGTACACGAGCCTCCGGTGCGAATTCACGCAGCCCCTCGGAAAAAAGTCCGTGGACGGAGCAGCATCCGGCCGCGTCCGCTCTCCCGCCGAGCGGGAAGAGGCTTAGCAGGAGGCGGCTTTCCGCCGCCCGGGAAGGGCTCAATTAGTGATCGAAGCTCTCCGGCGGCCAGGGAGTCGATGGACGTGGGAAGTCCGGTGCCCGCGACCCGATGAATTTTTGATGGGCCTCAGGGGTGATTGGCTGCGGCGCCCGTGTGCTTGCAAGGACGACGCCTATGTGCATATCTACCCATCTACGTGGTCCACGAACAAGTGCGACTGCGAGTGTGAGCGCACGTCGTTTCGGTTTCGCATGCTCAATGGCAGTGTGTCGTGAATGACGCCTTCTCATTTGTCGGTGTCGCGCCCCGTCAGGTAGATGCAACGCAGATACTGCATAGGGGCTGTAGGCCCAGCAATGAAAATAAAACACCGGTACCAGTAGATACGAAGAATTCATGCAGGCGCATCAGCTACGTTCTGTAGGCGACTATAGTCTCCACGACGCTCCATAAGTTATTTTGCAACGTATATGTGAGTCGTGTGTTTCCGCAGTTTCAAGATTTCACTGACACACAAAAAATGGCTGCCGGTTTAGCACTGCTAAGCACGACATAGACTTCAATCAACTAAACGATCAGGCACGCTTTCGTAAAGGATGCTCGACAACACACTACATTCACACTTGTACGAAAGCACAGTTTTTTGCAGGTGGACACCATCGCCACATATCTGAAAGAGCGATTGAGGTATTCACTCACCCAGTGAGCCAGTCATACGCAGGTAGAGCAATGCGCGTTGTCATTGCTGCACAAACGTGGCACTGGAGCATTGGGCGCCGGTGTACACTGGCTAAATTAGCAGTGTAAAATGTAAAAGGTCCAATGTTAAAGTTCGTGCAACAGTGTGTGCTTGTATTTGTAAATTACACTTTATGCCAGCAGGCCACTGCCGGAATAAAAAACAAAAGGTACAGGCATTGTGCAATGCATGTTACATTTTGTAGAGTGCATATATACTGTTGACGTTCTTTTCGTTTCTTTTTTTTTTACGCACAATGCAAATACAATTAATGAGGTGTTAATGACTTCCTAGTCGAAATCAAGAGGAAGAAATGGGCTTGGGCAGGGCATGTAATGCGAAGGCAAGATAACCGCTGGTACTTAAGGGTAACGGAGTAGGTTCCAAGAGAAGGCAAGCGTAGCAGGGGGCGTCAGAAGGTTAGGTGGGCGGATGAGATTAATAAGTTTGCAGGCATAGGGTGGGCGCAGCTGGCAAAGGACAGTGTTAATGGAAAGACATGGGAGAGGCCTTTGCCCTTCAGTGGGTGTAGTCAGGCTGATGATGATGACGACGACGACGATGATGACGATGCTGATGATTATGATGATGATGATGACAGCACGAACAGGTGTCAGTGCAAGTGGGTATAACGTACCAGAAGCCAAGTGTTTATGGTTTATGGGTTATGGGGGATTTAACGTCCCAAAGCGACTCAGGCTATGAGGGACTCCGTAGTGAAGGGCTCCGGAAATTTCGACCACCTGGGGTTCTTTAACGTGCACTGACATCGCACAGCACACGGGCCTCTAGAATTTCGCCTCCATCGAAATTCGACCGCCTCGAGCGGGATCGAACCCGCGTCTTTCGGGCCGGCAGCCGAGCGCCATAACCACTCAGCCACCTCGGCGGCTCAGAAGCCAAGTGTAACGCGCAAGTATAGGGTCAGCAGAAGCGGCAATACTGTGTATACTGCACAACGTAGAGAGAAAACTGAAGCTGAAATGCTAGGTACACATGCAAAAGCACGTAGACTGGCTTCGTATATTAAAAACATGTCAGCAGCGCGAACAAGACAGCATGAGCCTTGTCCCTGATTTTACATTTCCCGAAAATTTTGGCAAGACTAAATACGGGTAGAACGAAATTAAATAAATGCAGTTTCGCGAGTGCACCTTTAGAAGTGCAAATCAAAGCACATCTGTTATCCCTTGTGGCCCCCCTTTGGCTTGGCGTTTAAGGCTGCGCGGAACTAGCCCTCATCATCCTGCGTGATCCTCGTGTGAGCAGGGGGTGCACTGCGCCTGTCCGATGTGCTGCTCATGGCCGCAGGCGCGGTGGGCGCGAACTCGGAGGTAGCCGGGCGAGCAGCGCAGAGAAGAGGCCATGCGCTGCTTGTGCATGGTTCCGCAGGAGCGGACCAGCCGCCGAGGATCTCGTATTCTGAGGTCTGCCGGCAGCGGTGGCCGGCCTGAGTGGCTGCGACGCCGACAGCCCCGTCATTTGCTTGGCCTTGAGTTTGGAGTGCAGTCGCGTTGTTTCTTGGAGTGGGTAGCGTCTTTGTTTGTTTGTTTTTACCTCTGAGCGCTAGTATTGTCTTCTCTTGGCAGAGCAGATGGGAAGAAATTGATCGTTGTAGCACGTGTGTGGATGCAGCTGCGTGACGTGTGCTTGGGGTTCAGCAAAGTACCACGTACTGCTCCTTGAGCAGTCGTCAATACTTTGCAGGTGGGTCAGCCCATTGGGTTATTTCTTGTCATAGCTGCTCACAAAACAGCGTCCTCAGTCGTGACGAGTGGTACCGCAAGTACAACTTTTAATTTTACCGCTCGTGCTCGTCATGTATCTATACATAGAAAAAAATAAGTGATTTAACTGTATTCTGGAGAGAAGCACCATAAGTATGGCAGGTCACAATTATCTCATACGATACATGTAAAAACCCCCCGTGTTGAGAAGTTCTCGCACCTGAGAAATCTAAGACGCACTCTGTGCCAGCCACTCTGTAATATATCAACGCTTCGTGTTGCCTCCCATGATCTGACCTGAAAGCAGCCACTGCGTGACGCGCCCCTCCTTGCGTCACATTTGTTCAGTTCAGATGCTAATGCGCTCGTTCACAAAGTTTCTTCGCTGCGCAGGCAGACGGACAGGAAGGGGGACATCGTTCACCGCGTCGTCGTCACGGACAGAGCAGAGACACCGAAAGCGCAAGTGAAAGAACTGAGGAGGCGATCCTTTTACTTTACTGTCTACGCGGAGCCGAGACATGTGACGCATCGAAGAGGAAAGAACGAGGAAGACGACAGCAAGTGACCCAGACGCCGACGCCTGCTCTCCCGGGACCCCCGCGTCAAGTGACACGCCGGTGCGGGAGCACTTTTCCGCCCCCGACAAAAGGAGACCGCGCCGATGGGTGGACAGGGAGGCGCTCCTGCAGCCGGCGTCACGCTCGGTGATCCCTCATTCGGGCCGCCCGGATGACCCGACTCGAGCAGTGGGTCATGTCTGCGATCGGCTTCCTCCGGCGGTGATGTCCTCACGGTGTGCTCCGTCCGCCCACATAACAGCCTCCTCGCGCAGTGAAAGAAGCGGCAGAAAAGCGCCGCTCACTTCTTTAGTGCGCGCCTGCATGTATACACAGGAGCCTTGTGCGCGTAGTTCCGAACAACCCTTCTTCTTTTCCTCTCGTTCCGATTGGCTTCACTGCGAGAATGATTGAGGGTGTTCGGGTGCCGATTAATTCGTTCGCAGACGCCTATCTTTGCACCAGCAAGCATCGCCTGAAACCTTGAGAAAGCTGTCGTCGTGTCGCGCACCTTTTTTTTTTTTCCTCAGTGTATTTATTCCCCAGAGAGCGCGCTCTCAAAAGACTCGCAGTTTCTCGCCCTTTGTCCCTGCGTTAAGTCGACTGCATAGCATTGCCTCCTGCAAGCTTTTCGCGAACAAAGCGTTGCCCGTTCTTGAGAGAAAGACGGGGCTGTCGCGAGAGAAGATACAAAGCAGTGGCGCTTGCGCGATTTCGTCGCTTCTCTTCCCTGGCGGAAAACATTTCTGGTGCTGCATACAATTTCGTGGTTCAGTGCACGCAAATTGAATGTTTACGCCGGCGCCCAACCGTTGAGTAAGAAGCCCGTTCCGTATCTTCATCGCGGAGGCAGGGAGCGGCGTCGAGCTCCGCAATAGCGAAGCGAGTCCCGCGGAAAGCGACGTCAAAGCGAATCCCCTCCGTTCAGGCACCGCCATTGGTTTCCCATCTCCGAGTCGCGGTCAGCTGTGGGCATCCATCAGCCCTAGTCAAGAAAGCGGCGCTGCGTATGGAACCATTTCATTAGCCGCCGCTAATCTTCTCCGGGCCGGCGTGGTCATGAGTGAGGTCCCGGCGCGTTGGCGCTAAGCGACCGTGCGGGCCACAACGACCTCCGCCTCGGGCCGTCCCACCTCAGAAAAACGGAACCGCCAAAGGGGATGACTCTCCGCTCCGGTAGTTGCGTTCAGCGAAGTTCAAGCTCGCACGTGCCTCCCTTACCGAAGAGCTTGAGTAAAGCAAACAGTGGGTGAGGTATAGTGACCATCGCTTACTTGCTTTGACACTCTGTGTAGAGTGCTTTGCCTGGATCGAGTCATGCGTTGCTATCTCCCACTTTCTTGGGAGTACACTGCAGGTTGGCGCGGAGGGAGCCACAGCCCACTGAATATAACCTAAAGGATGCGTGTTTGACGTCCGTTCTTCCGAGCGGTACATGCTGCACACAAGTATCGTGGTAGAGGGTAGAGCCCCGGCATTGCGCTCGCGGTGGGCCTGAGCCGATCGGCGGCCACAGATAAGGCCGCGGCGTTCCGAGCGCATCGCGTGATTACAGGGCCAGACCGCGCGCACTCAGTCCATTTGCATGCGCACGGCCCCCGCCGAACCACCGTCGCTTCATCCCCGCAGAGCTGCGGGATGCAGCCATTGCCGCTGCTGGCGCAGTCATGTTCCCATGACTCCTCCCCGCCCCCTTGGTTTTCCGACCCGCAGACCATGCGAGTCGGCCGTCTCTTTTTCGACGTTCGTAAGCCACGAAAGATGAAGACTCGCCTTTACAGCCTTTCCAGTCCTGGCGTCGCTAATGCGCGCACGGAACGGTTGGTGCGCCGATCGATGCAGGCATGCAAGTCGACGTGGTACGCATTTGACTTGTCAGAAGGTGCACTGAACAAAGAGAACTTAGCAATACTTGTCTGCTTAAAAGGTTGCGACGAATAAATACACGAAGATGGGGTGACGTGTTTGGTGGCATGTTGTTGTTACCTTGTATATCGCGCATGCGTACTCTCCTAGGTACTAGACTGCATGCGCATGCGTACTAGACTAGGTTCGCAGGATACAAAGATACTAAAATTAGTTCACTTAATAAAATGAAAATAGAACCGCAGTTAATCGTTCAGAAAGAAAACAGTGATAATCGGACCAAGTTATGATGGGAGAACGGACGTTTCTTTTTAGGGTTGACTGACTGGAAGCAAGAGAATCGGTTTTCGCCTCCCGACCTAGCAGATTTCTGCCGAAGTGTTCTTGTTCCAGTTAATATCTCATAGAACTTCTCTCCATATGCCATTCGATAATATATAAGGGTATTTTAGTTTTAGCACACGAAGAAGAACCATTGTGAGCGAGACAAAGAAATAATACCTTTGCGATGACTTAGATGTAGAGATGCAAAATTTCCGCAGATTTTGAGTGCAAGAAAAAAACGAAAAAAAGTTTTTTTTTTCGGAAACATTGGAAAGATTGGGAAGATACTGCAAACAAGAATACATTGATAATTTATTTTTTATTATTATTTATTTAGTACCTACTGTAGACCCTTGTCAGGACAGGCATGCATCGCAGAAAGATAGAGAGTGCTGCAGGAAGACACAGAACACAATCAAGAGAAATGCCCATAAGCAACAAGTGACAAGTGTTACTAAACTCAGACAACGCCGTATACGTGAATCTAATCGGATACTGTAGGGGGAAAAGGAACATTTAAAACAGTGAGTTTTCGCAAAATACGGTGTTAGTGAGTGGATGTCATGATGTCGACTGTGCCGGGTAGATAAAGGGAATAAGACCTGAGAGAGGTCCAAAGCTAACTTATGGTTAAGCAAAGAACAAAGAAAATCAAAACGGTGTTTTGTTTTCGTGTTTCAAGTGTTTCAATAATAATAGCCGCCATAAGCTCAGTGGGGGAGTCGGCGATTTTAAACTTCGAATAAATAAACGAACAGTTTTTCTTTGACATCTTTCAATTTTGTTAACGTTAAGTTTACTGGACCGCCTCGATCCTCGCCCATTAACAGAGCAAAAGATCCTCGGTCCGTGGCCACGGCAGTCGACTGCCCTCAAGGCATACAAGGCACTCTTTGCCTACTTGAGAGCGACTGGATTGAGTGACATTGTGACAGCGTTGTGCGTGTGTGTGTGTGTTATGCCTTTTTTTCCCCTTCTCTCTTCCTCCTTCTAGTCCCCTAATTCATCTTCCCCAGTGCAGAGTAACCAACCGGAACACTTTTCTCGTTAACATCCCTGCCTTACCCTCCTCCTCTTTATCTATCTATCTATTAAGTTTACTAAAGGGATCACATACCATCGGAAGCATATTCTAGCTTTGGCTTATGTATGCGTATTCAAGCTTTGGCTCCAGCACACCCATATAGCACACTCCTGTATATGGGTGTGTTCGAATTTACACATTTCTTTAACTTACACTTGTACTTTAGTTTAAAACAATCAAAATGCGTATCGAGCTATGTAAACACCAGCAATAACAAAAATAAATGCTGACAAAAAACTTAAAGGATATAGACTCTGCCTATTTGATTATAGAATAGTTATGAGGGTCACTGCAGATTATAGAAGTTATTTATATGGTTCGGATTCAATATTATACAGTAGTTATTGAGCGAAATGACAAGAAAGGTGACATACAGTATACTGAGTTTGACCGTGATTATAAAGTAGTTATGGTCGTTTTTAAGATGTAGAAAGCATTTACATAAATTTTAGTTATTCAAGGTTAGCAGCATTGGCGAAGATTTTTTTTAATTAGAGTTCTGGCGTGATTTTCATACAACAGTTATAGAAGGGATAACTTGAATAATATCCTGGGTCATTTGAAGGTGTCAGTTTTTAGATGGCAGATGTGTTTCCGCTCATCTCGGTCGTAGGTCGGCCTTGAAATATCTTGACTTGTCGTTCCGCTTGCAGTTATGATGCAATGAGGCAGCTGCGTGGGACTTGGCTTAACTGTGAATCTGGGAATCTTGAAGCGGAACTTCAGACATCTTATTTGAATCGGGGTCCGTGGTGGAGAGAGGGCGGGATTCTTGGCAGCACAAGAGGAGGAGAAACAAGAGCTGAGGGGGGAGCCTCAGTGTGCATGGCCAAAGTTTCGACAAAAGTGGTCGCCCTGATGAAGGCAAGTCCTCTTGTCGAAACGTTGGCTCACCGCACACCCACGCTCCCCCCCCCCCCCCTTGTTCGCTTTGTTTTGTGCTATAAATATTGGGCACTTGTAGATAAAATTTGTCTTTATGTTCTCGTTGTGCAGCTGTATTTGTATCTATTAGTACAGCTAGGCTGTACCGGATGTTTTATATTAAAACCGTTTTTCTAAGCTGGTAGCTGTTATTTATCCGACTTTATATGCTTTTTTTTTAAATTTCTTTTAATGAAGGGACTGCAAGTATGTGTCATATTTCAGATTTTATTTATAGATTTTTATTCCTGGCAGTTGGTTCACTAAATAAACTTAACCAATAATCTGGACTTCCTGGTTAAAACGAGGTAATTTATTGTGTTTTGAGCGTATGTTGCCAAATTGGTATTGGGCTTAGTGCAACCATGCAGACTGAGTTGACCGATCGAGATAAGGTAGGCTACAGAATTGTATGAATTACTCTTCCGAATGAGAGGGTACAAAGTTATATATTGTTACACTATATATATATAAACAATTCTTCTGTTTAAGACTCTATGGAACATGAAAGCGTCGGGGGTGTTAAGCGTCCTGGAAGGCCTCACCTGGCCACATTCAGGTGTTCATCAGGGACATATTGAGCGTGCCACTCCTTATGAAGAGTTCTATGATTGCTCTAGAGCGACTGCTGACGCGCCACTGTTGCTGCACCGTCGGTGCCCTCCGAGGCCAGGGCCCAGTCAGGAGGATGTGTTCCCTCCTTTTGCCCTGTCTCAATGGCAAGAACTATGTATTAAAAAAATAAACCTCAAAACCTCAAACCTCTACCCACAGGGAGCGAATGCTTTTCCCTGAAGCACAGTGCACCCCTGTTCAGTCCCCAGTGCAGGTCTGTGCATGTGTTGCCCAGCGAGGCTGAAGAGAACACTGTTTCTCCTCGGGTTCCCCTAGAATGCCTCGGTGGCACGCAAACTCGCGTGGCGGCGGTCCGTCGAAGCCTCGACTGTTGCCGCCTCTTCGTTCTCGCTGCGATCGCTGCCTTTCTTTTGCTCTGCTCTGCCGGTCTGGCTGCTCTCTTTTTATCCCCTTACTGACGAGCAGCACTTCAAGTGCTGGAGGGTGACTCCACGAAGTGCTCGTCCATGCTGCCACCTTCGAGATTTTATTACTCCTTCGGCATTGGCTGACCGTGGTCCAAAAAATTCGGGGCCGCCGTTCCACAATCAATCAATGACCCCCAGTGCCGCCAACGGTGATACAATGGGTACAAGCTTTCCTCTGGCTTGGTGCTCAGCTTCTTTAGAGTGAACTGCTGCTTGATTTTTTTGACCCCCCCTTTGAGAAGACGAAATACACCTTGTGCCATGGCGCTCTTTGGCCACAGATGCCCTTGCGCCATAAAGTCATCATCATCAACAGTCGCTGATCAGACCCGATGCGTGCAGCTCTTTTGCAGCGGTGTTGGACGGGCGCAGAAGCGGGGAGCTTCTTTCACGCGCACATGTGCGACGCCTTAATTTTTGCCAACGTGTTTTGTTACTCTATTGCAGCCACAGATGTCAGCACCAAAGCGTGTTTACTAACAAAACTCACATGCTGCTTTCTTTTTTTTTTCGCAAGCAACACTTAACCCTGGCGTAAACACCCGGACGCTTTTCTTCAGACACCAAGCAGAAGTGAGTGTAGTATGACAATTCAGATGGGCACCGAACTTCCATGACCTGCGGAACATTGGGTTCGTTACCCCGTTGTGGGACATCAGCACGTTTATTAATTGATCCGTTGGTTACTTCGTTCGTCGATACTGAGACATTGCATGAATGGCGGGCGTTTTGTGGCAGAGAAACCGCGAGCAAAACGAGAAGCGACCGGACACATTATTACATTGTAAAGACGCCAGAGGTGTCAGCACTAAAGCGTGTTTACTAACAAAACGCACAAAATGGTTTTTTTTACAGCGAAGCTCTATACCTCTGCCGTCCAAGGAAATTTTCGTGTCGTCGTCAGCAAAAAACCCCAGGAGTGGAAAAGTACCCAAACATCATAGAAATCGTATATCATATTGATCATAAAAGACTCGTAATTTAAAAAAAATTAACGAAAGAAAAACATTATAAACATAAATGGCACAAAAACAACGCTTCGTCTTTAAGAGCGGGACGCGAGAGCGTGTTGCAGCGTTGCCGAGGAGTCCACGGAACACCATCGTCCCTTCGGCGCGACGCCTTGCCCGTTGGACAATTTAAGGAAAGGAAATAGCGCCTGTCGCACATATCTTGGTTGACACCTGAACCGCGCCGTTAGGGAAGGAAAATGAAATGAAAACTGGTTTTAAGCAAAGGATATGACGCCTGTCTCACGTTGTATCTCGGTGGACGCCCAAACCGCGCCGTAAGGGAACGAATATTTCTGACTCGTGGTGTGCCGACAATTACAACTACGTGTTTGAATAAACATTAGGTTTGCAGTTGCTTCGAAAGGGGTTGACGTCATTCGAAGCCCTCGTGTGAAGTGCAAACCGCATAATGTATGATAATGGCACCTGCAAACAATGCGAAGCACGTTCCTTCTCCCCGCGTGTGTTTCCCGGTGAAGATTACGGTTGCGTTTTCGTGTCGTCATCGTAAGCAAAAACTGCAGGCTAAAAATTGAATGCAAACAGCATAGCTTCGCTGTCCAACCACCTTCACAGCGTGGATTTGAGCCACAATTTTTTCTTAAGTATGGCCTAACCGAACCAATTTCAATTGCTATGATTCGCATGTCCTGCTTAAACATCTCCCTAGCTGCATGTAAATGTATTCTTCCCATTGAGAAACAAGACTGGAAAGCTAATTTACACGTGCTCTAAAACCGCTATCGCCAGTCAGCGTAGCATTGAGCTTCCAAGGAGCTTAACGAGGTTAACGACGGCTGCATTCACCAATAGACACAATAACACTGTTGCGATCAGGGAAAGACATTAGCTTTAGGCAACGTGACATGCGTCGGGTAAGGACAGTCGAAAACACGTAGACCTGGCATGCGAATTTCTTTGGATACGTGTGTAGGATCTAGACGTTGCCCACGTAGCCCAGTGTATAAGTTAAGGTATTAAAATGAAATTAAATTTCGGTGATGTTAGTACTGCAACACTCATATCACAATTTCTGCACGATACCTCGGCTGTCCGTTTTGCGCAGGTCGTGCAGATGTTCCCATGCGTCTGCGGAGATTCGTTAGTAGGCATGCTTGAGCTTGTCGGCGGGCGCACGCACATTACCGGCGTCACATCGGCCCCGTTCACGATTCAGGCAGCACCACGATACAGCGTCAACGGAACGACTGCCAGTTTCGCCTCTACCTGCTCCTCTAGAGAGGAGACGAAATCGAGGAAATACAAGGTCACTGAGGTGCAAGGCTTTCGCGCACTGCGCTTATATCTGCGCCGATGTCTAGAATGGCTCTGATAACTGCTTCCCGGCAGATGGTTTTAACGCCCCGGAGCGTTGGACGCGTGGTTTACATTAGCCTTTCCTCGCGCGGCGGATGCTCTCGTTTTTCACCGGCGCTCTCACCATCAAATGGGCATGCAGTTCGCGACAAGGCGCATCCAGCTTTCGCATCGGAAGCAACCACCAGACCGCGATGCCTTTTCTATTCTCCTGCTGGGTGTGACTGCCGGCTGTTCTGTCTCGTCGCTCTGCCCCAGGCTGCTGCTTGGAGGGGGGGGGGGGCTTCAGTTCTTGGTTTTTAGCGCGTGTCAAAATCCTTAAAGATGTTGGTTTTCCTAAGAGCTTCCCTTCCAATCCTGATGTGAACAGTGCAGAACGTAGACGACACACAAGAAGAGAAGCACGCACAACGAGCGCCCACTATCAACACTGTTTAATTATTGTTAAGGGTACGGACAACACACGTGTCAGACACGAACGTCATTTTACACCACGATATCGTCCTGCACACTCGATCAGAGCAAGATTACTGCAATGTTTGCTTACACATCGGTCGCTTCGTTCTCGGAGGCCTCAATAATCTCGCGCAGTTCACTGTGTTTATTCCACACTCGATGTCGTCGGAATTCCGCGGCGCATGTTTTGGAAGGTTTGCCTTCAGGTTTGATCCACGTTAACTTTGTGCTCCTGCAGTCTCTCGTTGGTGCACGTATATACCTGCCCCGTGTGTCGTCTACGTTCTGCGCTGTTCACATCAGGATGGAAGACCAACAAGCCCAAGCTGCTGTTCTGGCTTCCCTTCCCAACGGCTTTCTCGTATGTCTGTAGCAATGCGGCACTCTCATCCACGTTCAGCCATATCTCTGCTTGGCGCATCTTATTTTCTTGTAATTAAATAGCGCCACATATTTCGACGAATGCACAGAGAGACATGACAGGACGGGCGCTAACGGACGGTCAGCGCCCGTCTTGTCATGTCTCTCTGTGCATTCGTCTAAATATGTGGCGCTATTTAATTACAAAAAAATAAAACGAATCCCCAGCCAGCACCGCAACGTGTTTTATTAAACTTTCCTTCATGCAGCTTGGTATATTTGTGTGATTCTTCTGATAGCTCCGCCTTGAGCTGGTCGGCAACCAGTAGCTTCAGCAGTCCGCCAGAAGACAACGCGCATTCAGACTTTAAATAAAAATTTAAGGAACTCTGGACGCGTGCGGAAACACCTTCCAGGTTTCTTCGCGGTGCTTTGTGGCCCCAGAAAACCGTCTTTGGTGCTCTGCGGCTGAAAGTTTCAACTCGTCTAGGACCACCGCCTCCAACTTGTCGTAGCCCCTGTAATGTTCCGCGGTGAACCGAGTTGATAAGTATAGGTCACCCGCTTGGCCAGCACCGGAAGCACAAGCTGCGCCCTATGTTCCTTCGCAACATTGCAAGCCATGAGCGAGCATTCCACTCACTACTAAAACCAGATGGGTACTTCACTGTCTGCAGGCAATTTGGGGAACGCCGCGGTGAGTAGCATGGCGTCCTCAGAAGGCACTGCCTTCCGGCTTCGGGCACCGTGCACCGCCTTTGGTGCTCTGCGGCTGAAAGTTTCAACTCGTCTAGGACCACCGCCTCCAACTTGTCGTAGCCCCTGTAATGTTCCGCGGTGAACCGAGTTGATAAGTATAGGTCACCCGCTTGGCCAGCACCGGAAGCACAAGCTGCGCCCTATGTTCCTTCGCAACATTGCAAGCCATGAGCGAGCATTCCACTCACTACTAAAACCAGATGGGTACTTCACTGTCTGCAGGCAATTTGGGGAACGCCGCGGTGAGTAGCATGGCGTCCTCAGAAGGCACTGCCTTCCGGCTTCGGGCAAGCATGATTTGCAGCTCGAGCTCTATTGCATTTATCTTTTTCTCGTACAATTCCAATTCTTTCCCAGTGTTTTGGCTACGCGGAGATCTCGAAGCGTCATTCGTGCCTTTGTGTCACTGTCCCCACTGTCACCATTGTCACTAACGTTGCCCACTGTAGATGCCCTGTCGGGGTTAAGATGCCGAAATCGGGTTATCATCAACTCCGCCGGCCTTAGTGAAACAGTAACCGCCAAGATAACCAAGGAACCAGCTAGGGAACTCACGTAGAGCTGCTCTCGCGATCCTCTTTTCGGGAAGGAAAGGCGTCGACCGCTAAACTGGCGCCGCTTGTAGCCACTAGCGGCTGCCATTGCTCGAGGATGCCACTTTGTGTCCGCTTGAATATTGCACTTGCCGCCGTTGCTCATGGATGCCACTATCCGTTGAAGGCCTTGTCTTCACCGTTTCATGCCCGATGCTGTTCGAACCTTCGTACCCGTAGCCTGTTGTCCTTTAGGACTCGGAAAAGCTGAACTTCGTCGTTCTCTGGATCTCTTCGTCCGCTCCTCGGGGCCGCTGCAGTGGACCAATCCTGTCGACTACGCCATTCATATACATGCGCTCACGATTTCCAAAGAGGACCCAAGGGGGATATGAAAGCTGTGTGGTCTGCAACGGCAACCAGGACACCTCCCCAGGTCTATAAGAACGGCCACAGCGGTAGATCGTTAACACTTTTCACAGCTAAAAACTTCAGTGCAGAAAATTTTGGCTTTGAGCCAAGTCTCAGTAAGCATGCAAGCGTGTTACAAGAATGTTTGAAAAAAGAAAGCAAGTTTGAACTGGAGTATCACGAGCACAAGTTGATTGCTAAGATAAAGTTGAGTCAGCAGCGGAGGATAGGGGTTCAGCTGCGCTGACATGCACAGCATCATCATTGGGATTATAATATGCCCATTCACAGACACTGTTAGTCGAGGGATGGTAGATGTAGCCTTTTTTTAGTTGTAAACAGCTTATTGTCCTGAATTGAAAGCTGCTGACCGCTGGGTTTACCAAATTCATAGTTTTTTTTTTTTTTTGGCGGGGGGGGTGGGTGTAAGAGTAACCAAGAAGAAGTCCTTACAGACACCGATGCCTTCCGTTTTAAGTTTGCATCTATAGCGTAAAAAATAGCCTCTTTGAAGCTGGACAACTTGGTTATCACAGGACGACATTTGCCTGGATCAAACTAGCCGAGTCTGTGTGCTCAAGTAATGGCCTTAGATGCATATTCAGTATTGAAATAGCACACCAGACTTTGGTTTCTGATTTCGTCCACGACTCAGATTCTTGATCAAGAAGCACATAGAACAGGTCTTTTACGTCGTGACCAGTCCTCCAGTCCGTCAAGCCGTCGAGGAGGGCAATCGTTTCGGTGTGTAGCGTCTGACACTGCACGGCCAAGGTGGCAACTCCAAAGATAGTGTTGAAGATTATTCATTCGCTTCTCGAGGTTTCGTTTGCATTTCTTTTATCTCACGAATTTGTCAGAGGGCTTCCGAGTGACTTTTGTCCATTTTCCCATTGAGTGTTTTCAGTAAAGCGACAACATAGTTATTACTTTTGCCACAATCTCCATCAGAAGGCCCAGGGTACAGCTCAATCTCTCCACCCAAAAAGAGCAACTACAGAACATGCGCACATTCAGCAGCTAAAGAAAACGTTCGGCCATGGAAACAGCACTAGGTTTTCACTGCTTGTGCGCTCCCAAAACAAAACGGGACTAACACACGTTAGAAAGCATAAGATTTGGCGCTTACGCGCGGCAGCTGCTCTCCCGTGCCCATGCACGGAAAAACCCGGCGTGACTCCTGATTAAACGTGGTCCGGACACATGCTGTTTCCGTCGGTGGCGCTGGCTACGTCAAAGAACTGGAACGAGCAGGCCACAATGGTGGCTCCGTCATCGGCGCTGTTGTAGAAGATGCAGCAACTGGACAGCGCTCTTCTGTTTACAGCGATCAAGTGTGCATGTGCTGCAGGCTCGGTGGAATCCACGAGATGCGATCTGGCGAAAGAAAGCTGGATACGCTGAACAGTATAATCTGCGTTAGAAAGCAGATTTGACGCGCCCGCATGGCCCCCACGCCCCTCTATATTCCACGGATCACTTCCACTGAGGCATTCCGCGAAGCTGGAGTCTCATTCTGATCAGGATTGCCTGGGCGACATTGTCCTTGCAAAGCAGAGGAATTTAGAAGCCCCTATTGCAATCGGTCGGTCAGTCGGTGGGTCTATCGGTCAGTCAGTCACCAAACAGAGCACAGCTGATGATAAAACAGGCGCCAGCTAATACGATTTGTCTCCAAATTTCTTCGCATACTTCGCAATTGTTCACAACTGGCTGATGGTTGGCTATCCTACAACTGGCAGTTGAAATTGGCCAGCCGAAGGACGCCGCCCAGCCACAAACTTCGTTGTTACTTCAGACCTGCAGCTTTCTGATTTCGGCATCTGCTTAGATGAGTCGAGCTAAAATTTTTTCAGCGGCGCCCAGCTTCAAGGACGCGGTATTTTTTCCCCCTTTTCGATGCTTGTCCGAGGGTATCGAACCTTTTTATCACTGAAGTTTTCTCTCTGCCCGGGAAGCACAGCAGCGAGGGTCGCCCGACAGACCCTCGACCGCCGCGTATCAATCAGAGGCGTGTCGTCCGTCGAAGTTCCTGTTCCCGCCCAAATCATCCCTTCACCTCAGCACTACGAACACTATGCATAATGAACGATCTCATCGCGGCCCAACGTGCGCCTCAAGTGTATTGGCTAAAGCCATCCCCACTATCCAACGCGCCCGGTTCAGCTCCGTGCATCGGGGGCCTAGAGAGGCCCTAATGCCGAAGTAAAAAGGTTTGTTTTTGCCGCCTTTTAATGCAGAAACGCTTTCTACGGCTTTCAATCCAGATTTTCGCAGTCCCAATTTTTCGTACTCACTGAAGAGCTCAACTAGGTGAAAAAATGTCAGCCCTGTCTTTATGAGTGCATTATTAGGAATTGACGCCAGCCGGCATTAGGATTGGCGCCAGCAGGTCTCGAGGATTGCCACCAAGACAGCATCTCTCGCCAGGTGTCTGCGAGGTGAATTTACCGCGCTCGCCCGGTCGTGGCGTGGGACAAGCGGGGAGCAGGCTACTGATCCGGAGTTCCCGGGTTCGAACCCGACCACGGCGGCTGCGTTTTTATGGAGGCAAAACGCTAAGGCGCCCGTGTGCTGTGCGATGTCAGCGCACGTTAAAGATCCCCAGGTGGTCGAAATCATTCCGGAGCCCTCCACTACGGCACCTATTTCTTCCTTTTTCCTTTCATTCCCTCCCTTATCCCTTCCCTTACGGCGCGGTTCAGTTGTCCAACGATATATGAGACAGGTACTGCGCCATTTCCTTTCCCCCAAAACCAATTATTAGTCCCTGTCGCCGCCAGCGAAGTGGTTACGGCTGTCTTCTGATTTTCCCCGACGTCTACCGACCCGACTACTCCTGGCTTTCCAGGCACAGCACCAGTGTGAGAACGGATCGCCACAGCGGCTCGTCTGCGGGCTTCGCCGGCCATCGCTAATGGCAGAACCACTGGGGATTATCTCCCGGCGGGGCGCTCCGGCTTTGCGCCTCGTCTTCTTCGAAGTTCACCGACCGGCGGAGATCGGGCCGACCACCTGACGTCTCCTGCCAGCCCTGGCGGGGTCCTGGCCGCATACCCCTTTCCCTCGGGCTCAACTTATGCCTGGGGCGTGTTCATGTGTGCGGTGATGCCCGTTTGTGTGTGAGAGTGAAAGTTTTGGCCACACCCACCACGGCGAGGGCGTCCCCTACCTGGGGAATTTAGGGAAGACGCAGTGTATAAAACTGGACTGCAGATGCAGTTGAAGCACCTCACTCCTGAACTAAAAATAAAAAGCTTGCAAATATGTAAAATAAACCAAGTCTTCTTTCTCCACTAACGAACCCTTCCCTCAGCGGCACTCCTGTCCGGGTCGGAGCGGGCGTCATCTTGACCGAGGTTGTGTCGAGAAGCGACCCCGATCCCCACCTTCAACAGCATGCACACTGTTCGCATGGCCACGTGTAGCGTGCGCGGCATGCATGAGAATATATTGCATATATGGGCGCATGTAGTGCACAAGGCATGCATGAGCGTGTATTGCAAGCATGGCCACGTGTAGCACACACTGCATGCGTGTGCGAATTCTGCATATAACGGCACCACGTAGCGTACACTGCATGCGCGAGCACATATTGCTTGTATGCGTGTAGCGCACACAGCATCCATGAACGAATTATGGACGTATGGCTTCACGTAGCGTGCGCTGCATGCATGAGCGAATGCTTCATATATGGCCACCTCGATCTGCGTTCACTGCATGCCTGACTGTACATTGCAATATGGCTACGTGCAGCGCCCACTGCATGCGTGGCCGCGTAGGTCGGGTGACAGGTCATCTATGCCATCCAGTGGGGTAAGTTTACAAAACGAGGAACAAGAGCGTCAATGTAATGCACATGCTTGCATGAAAGCTCTGTAAGAATGGGGAACAGGTGCGGTTATCTCTGACCAATCGCAAATGTAGTCGAAAAGAATGCGGGCTGCTGCGGCAGACGCACCTAGCATACAGGAATACTATAGCTGCACACAGTGGTTCGCGAGTCTATCTACATCTTTTTTTATTCTTTTATTCTTCTTGTTCCTCCGCTCTTTCTTTTCCTGGAGCATGCAACGATGTAATGTTATGCTCAGAGCTAATATGTTATCTGGTTTCGCACATTTCAACAATCAAATGTTTTATCCTTGTCGCAGTTGTTTTGTACTTTTCAAACATTTACCTACAAAACGTGTTCTGATGGCTTTCTGCCGGAGGACGTTGGACGTTGATCCTTTTTGCTATTCATTTTAATGTGACTCCTTTTTTATTCTATGTGCAAGTGTAAAAATTTTCTCCTACTTTTACTGATGTCTGCGTACGTTATTTTGTGCACTCACTGCATGGTCCTCAACAAGCAAGTTGCTAAGAGCCCAGATGAACTTGTTTCCACTTTTCTGTATTTACACTGCAAATAAAATTAAAAAATGCATGAAAAGCAAATGAAAACGTGCGGGCTTAGCTGTGTGAAGTACAAATACCAGGGTGGTCGGCATGCACTGAACTTAACAGCTGGCGTTCACTGTTCACGGTCCCATTACCATCTTGCACTTCGTTCAATCTGTGCCATAAAAATTGAGACCCCATGCAATTTTTTTCTCATAAACTTATAGTCCCATTCTAACAAGTGTCGATGCGTTTCTTTGACACATTACACCGCCTTAATTACGACGTGATTCGTGCCCCGAAAGAAAATGGAGAGGCGATGCTACCTTTTCCCCTCTGCATATTCCCTGCGCCCTGGTGGGCGCAGGAGCCGTCATTAGGCGAGTTCGCGTGTGATATAAAGCTGCAAGCACTTCCGTAGCATGTTGGCCTTCTCAGATCGATTATCTTTACTTCAGCCATAGGTGGAAGGTTAGAGGCGCTCGCCGACTAAAAAAAATAGCTGCGGTTCAGCTGCTGTTGAATCTAGTTAGAGAGCGAAAGCTGCAGTGTATCGGTTAAGTAGACGCGGCTTGGCCTCTACCGTTGAGTGCGTTCCGCACACTGGATAGGCAACGGGCCTGCCCTGGCAGGTGGCGGTTAAATTAATGGTTGATCGCGAGAGGTTGGTCACCCAAAGAACGCTGCAGCTTAGTGGCTTAGGTCGGCTATGCCAGGATATACGTAGCGAAAGGTGAGGCATAGCATGGTTAGCCTTGGTTAATCTTGATTGCAAGTCCAGGTTAGTGTGGTTGTCTAGCTATGTTGTTGTCGTATTAAAGACGACACAACTGTGGTTGCGGCACACGAGAGCCCTCCTTTTCAACCCTCCGACATGTATCAGGCATGCGATGCAGCTGGAGAAGCGAGCGGAGACAAGCGCAACGACGAGGAATGCGGTGTGACGTCATACTAAACGGCGGCGGCGGCGGCGGCGGCGGCGAGCCGCGTGGTGAGACATCATGCCAGATGGCGCGGCGAGCGCGCAAAGCACAGTGACCGTCTCACATATCTCGGCGGACACCCGAACCGCGCCGTAAAGGAAGGGATAAAGGAGGGAGGGAAAGAAGAAAGAGAAAACTGAAAATTGAAAGTCGCACTTTGAGGAAAGGCGCGGCGCTTCGCAGCGGCGGAGCACCTGTGGCTCGGTGCTACTTGTGGAGCATGCGCAGTTGTGACTAGGGAGCGAGAGAAAGAAATGCGCCGTGTGTCGTCACTGCTCCTCGTGCATGCGCAGCACGGCTCTCCAGGAATAACGCGAAACTGCTCAATCTGCGGCCAGTAAAGCTTTCGCTTTGAAAGGAGGCGTGGAACGCAGCGTCGTCCGCACTTTTGGCAAGAGCAAGCCAAATAAAACGAATATTCCACGCAAAGTGTGTACGTCGAAGGTTTTGGGGAATTCTCCGGAGGCGGAATTCTAGAGGCCCGTGTACTGTGCGATGTCAGTGCACGTTAAAGAACCCCAGGTGGTCGAAATTTCCGGAGCCTTCACTACGGCGTCCCTCATAGCCTGAGTCACTTTGGGACGTTAGACCTAAACCAAACCATTATTGATGCTTCTTTTTCCGGGTATAGCCTTTGTCCTGGGAAACCCGAATTTTCTGATGAAATTCCCCAATCGGTGCAATTGTTTTTCTTTGGCCGAAGCTAACTGCACAATTGCCAGGAGGAGGAGGAGAAGAAGGAACAAACTTGTATTTGTCGTATGACAAAGAGGGCAGAGGTTAGGGATGATGCTTAGACAGGCGGCTGGGCCCTCGCGGCGGTGCAGGGTGGCTTGAAGGTCATGCTTCTTCGCAGCCTCCAGGGCCCAGACCACTATCCTGAGTTGTACCTCCGGGTGAGGGCTGAGAAACGCAGTCTCCTACTGGCTTTGGTTTGAGATTTAGAAGCTCAGAGGTGGTTGGTCCTCTGGGCACTCGAGTAGGATATGAGGTAAACTGAGTCTTAAACTGCGTCGCGCTTCCCCACAGGCATTCCTAGAAAAACACTCCTCTAGCCTATGATAACCAATGAGGGCTTTTTTATTTTATTGGTAACAAACAACAGGCTGGAATCGCGAGGTAAAATCGTAAATCTTAAACACCAGTAAGCCCAAGACTCTTTTGTGCACTCCGTCATCAGTGAAGAGCTTTCGCATAAGTATGCGCGCCATTTCGTTATGATTCTCTAACACTTGACACAACCTATGATAGTTGGGAGGCCAGCGCAGACCCCATTGTCCAGAAGAACCTGGCGGAAAAGGGACAAGCAGCGCTTCAGGCCATTGGGCTGACGCAATGAGATCAACACACGTTTAACTCTCAATAAAAGTTTTTCTCCTCTTCCCCATCTGGAGTAGCCCCGTCGGAAGGCATGTTACCAGCTTAAACATCCAGACGTGATGGGCAGGCGTCCAGAACAACTGGGCTTGCCCATATATCAGAGCCACAATTCTACCTAGCGGTTGCATCCCGCGCTACGCAGTTTCCGCTTGGCGAAGTTGCTATGGGGACAGGAACTGCCCCGTTTGAAGAGGGTCTCTCTCGTATTAACTACAGTTCGCGTACGCGTACCGCCATTGCTTCGTGGTGGCACTGGCAGCGGCGGTGTTGTAGTAGTGTAGCAGCCGGCATAAGCGCAGCGTGTGTGCTAACCACGGTTACTGTGAAAGGAGAATGGTTGCAGTGATATCATTCATAACGTCATTGGAACGAGCCATGGAGGCGAACCACGCTGGGTGGTCCGAACCCTGTGATGTCAATTGTGGCAGCGTAGTTTCTCTCCCTCGTAACTCCTCCTACTGCTGTGAGGGCCCACCGAAAAGCATGCATAGTCTTCGTCTAACAGATTCGGGCGTTGGTCCAACATCTCGAGCACCTGTGCTGCAACTTCTGAGATCACAAGGCTTCCCTCATGACCATATCCCGAAATGAAAATACCTCAGCAGCTGTCGCTGAAGATCACGAGTAATAACTGTCCTGAGAGTTTTTAAGTAAAAGCTTTACTCGCCTGACCAAGCCAAGGTCATCAGCGCCGCAACTTGACATACAGGGGGAGGAGCAGTGGTGGTGTGGCAGCCACGTGACGAACCACGTCACTCGCCGCCGCCGTGCCGACCGTTACGCCGACCACCGATTTGGCAGCGAACGGCTTTACTTTCTGAGCCTGTGACATAACACACGCGGAGGAGGCCGCCATTGCGCTGGCTGCATCTGATCCTACTTCCAAAACAATTATTTCCGACTCGCGAGGGGCCTATCGGAACGTCGATCCGGGCTGGGTACCGTACCCGCCTTCTCCAAAATTTTCGAGACACTTTGGCAACTAAAGCGTCAATTGAGAGGCGAAAGCCGCTTCCAGAAAGCTCCACTGCTGACACAGAACGGCTAGGGGGCATCTTGACACACCGTCTGCCCAAGGGCGACTGCTGACGTTTTTTGCATGGCAGGACGCGTCGCCATAGACGGTCTTTGCCTTTTTTTTTCTCTGACACTCAATCGCACACACCGCAGCACCTGTCAATCAATGCCAGATTTCTAGAAAGTTCCACTGCTTGTACACGTCACATCGTTCCCGTGGTTATATCGACGTCGATTGGCGCTATTTCAACGCAATTTCGACATTTTTGTCTATAATTAATCAACTAACTACTCTGCAGTCATCACACTTGGCTTCTAGGTTCATTTTTTTCCTCCTCTATCTGAAGCAACCACTCTTTTTCTGCTATCGTTTTTAGTCCCCGAGTTAAACGTGTGACACCCTCTGCGAACGGACGGACGACAGTATGAGCCATTAAAGGGTTTCGCCTTAAAACAGCGTCTACACCGAAGACCCCGCTCACTGGCATATCGTTTGGGCTCCTGCTCACATGGGCCTTGAGGAAAATGAGCCCGCTGACACCGCCGCCCGCGTGCTCTCTCACCGGGCATTCCCCTCCGACCCCGACGGTCAGGAACTCGAATTCACTCCAGCTTGCTCCTTCAAAGCCATTGTTTTACTCTATAAATCTGGCGACGGCCTTTATCCCCGCCAGCGTAAAGGCCTCTCAAAGGCGGAGGAGCGGCTTCTGCTTCACCTGTATACTAATACTTTGCTGTGCCCGGCAGTTCTCAAACACTTCGACCCTTCTTTCTCGGGCAGCTGTCCGCACTGTGCGGAGAAGTATTCGGAGATCTACCACATGGTGTGGGTATGCCCCTCCAACCCTGCTATCCCCCCTCACCCCAAACCAACCCAGGAGGACTGGGAGGCGACCCTGCTCGGTTGCTCTGACCTGCAGGCCCAACGGGCCTTGGTCGGGCGAGCCCGGGCGGCGGCCGACGCCACTAGGGTCCCGAACTAGGGATCTCCACCTTGTATTTGTAATGGCAGCCCCCTCTGGGTGGGCTCATGCATAACCTCCTTAAGTGTATCTGCACATAAATGCTTCCACCACCACCACCACCTCAACGGCAGCTGTGGCCACGGGACTAAACACGTGACTCGCCGTTTGCTAGAAAAAGGAGCCGGCGCCGTTCTCGCAGCATTCGCATTGCAGTTCTCGCTATGGACGGAGCGAGTCGGCCGGACCCGTCTGCGAGTCGTCGGGACCAGCTCGCTAAACCACCCTTAGCTGAGCTAATTAGTGCGCATTAAGCACTTCTGGCCGCCCTCCCCGGGTTTCAGGGGTCGGTCTCTGTGTAGCCCGGCCAAGCGAAACCGATGAAGAACGCCAGAGCAGTGTCCACCTCAATCACGCTGTGAGTAGGCGGTGGCGTCCAACTATAGGAGGCAGTTATGCGCCTTTCCCTTTCTTAAAACCAGCAGAAGGTTTAGAACATTGATTCTGAGGAAAGGAAAGGCGCATAGCCGGCTCCCTGGCTGAGTGGACGCCTGTCATGCTTTGAGGTGCGTGGCGGTGGTGTCCACCTGCAATAATTCTCCGCCTACACTGCTTCAGTGCTCGACTTAGAGGAACATACACGGCAGATTTTTGCTTGCGTGTTTTCTTCTTTCAAACGATGCGTTAGACATTCGTATACATGGAGCACCTTGTAGCATTCATGTACGACCGCTAAATAACTTAAAATTGAATTATTCTTGACGCTGTTTTGGTTTCTTCGACCAAATGACGACTGTGAAGTCAGTTGATGTTTAGGTCACGTGATCAACTAGAAAAACTGTAATATAATCGCTGACAGGTCATTTTTTCTCATTCCAGGTCTCGGAAAAGGCGGAATTAAATGTCGCAGTGAACTAAAACTACATATGAACGATTATATTGCAGTTTTTCTAG
The DNA here is from genome assembly GCF_052857255.1 of Amblyomma americanum. Classification (NCBI taxonomy): domain Eukaryota; kingdom Metazoa; phylum Arthropoda; class Arachnida; order Ixodida; family Ixodidae; genus Amblyomma; species Amblyomma americanum. The sequence continues at coordinate 219,676,373 of NC_135500.1, read as the reverse complement.
TGGATCAGATGACCAAAACACCAACTTGACGTTACAGTCATCGGTCGGTCGATGAAACCGAAACAGCATAAGAGAAGAAATTCAATCATAAATTATTTATCGGCTGTAGATAATTACTACCCGGTAATACATGTATTGTAATGTCTAACGAATCATTTGACAGAAAACAACGCGCAATAAAATTAGGTGTCTATAGTCCTTTAAGAGTGTTAGCTACGGGAGCTTCAAATGTTTACTTCGGTGCGCTCAGAAAAGGTGAAGACCAAATCCAAACACCCATTCTAAGACACAAGCAGCAACATCTACCTCATGGATATTGCACTACTATTGCGATTTACAGCCACCTTCGCTATATCCGTCATATTTCCTCGTTATATCAGTTAATAAATTTTATAATCCTGTGCATCACAGCACGACGAATCATTTGCCAGCATTCGGAACCTCCTGCGGCAAATGGTTCGGCCGTAATGGCCGTCTGAAGGTCCTCGGAATGCATGGTTTTGGGGCGGAAAGGTCGTAGTTGCGAATCCCACTCATATTTTGCGCTTAATTTCAATTATTAATTTCCTCATCAGGAACATGCCAACTCATATGACACCACTTCGAACATTCTGTATCAAACGGGTGGCCCCCAAATTTTATGCAAGTGGTGGTCCCGGAGATCCCACTTCGATAGGCGCCATACTGGCACATATACCAAAATGAATCCAAAGTATAGGCATTAACTGAGGCGCTACGCTCCCACGGTTGCTATGTGATATACTGTGGTCACATGGTTATTGTTATTTGGTCAATACGATCTTCATTGCAGGCAGACACGTCCTTAACAAACATAAGTGGTAAGAGCTAACGCTCTTAAAAACTGTTTTCGCGCAACATTCTGTGTTTAGCTATGCTAAACCGCGACCAATTTTTTTTATTAAGCAGCTAGAAACTGTTTTCATTGCAGCTGGGAACGATTGCTACTATCAAGGAATGCAGACATCTTTTAGAGGAAACCGTTTGCTACGCGCAAAGTCGAACGCAGAAACCGCTTAACACGAGGCGCGAAAGGCGTTTAAAGTAGCTGGAATTAACGTGCTTTCGCCTCGGAGGAGTCATGCAAAAAGCTATCATTCGCGAAATCCTTCCCTTCTTCCTTCCTGTCTAACTGTCTGGCTGTCGGTCTCTGATCCCTTCTTTTTCTATTTCCACCATTCGTTATTTCCGTTTTCGTCCTTTCTCCTTCCTTCCTTCCTTCTTTTGTTTCTTCATTTCCTTCCTTGCTTTCCTTTCTTCCCTTCCATTATTGACGGACGTGAGTGGAGTGGAAGAGGCGTCGCGATGACGGCGGAAAGCGGGGCGGCGAAGGCGATGCGAAACGTTTCGCAGGGACACGGAGAGTTATTTAGCGGTCGGGACACGGCCCCGTCAGGAGAGAAATGACAGACAATTGGAGAGGCGCTCCATCAAGGGAGCTCGTCGCTTTTCGCCGCTTGTCCGGTTCATTTGCGCCGACTCTGCAGAGCTGCCGCGATCGGGGCACGCCTGCTGTAGACGCGCCCGTGACCTTCGATCAATCCGGGGAGCTCGAAAGAAAGACGGATTTTCTCTTCTTAAGGCTTCAAGGAGCGCTACGCAGCAACCGTGTTCTGCTCGCATTTAGATGCGATTCTATCTTCAAAACGGCGGAAAAATATTATTCTCAATATTATTATGAGGCAGTTATGCGCCTTTCCCTCTCTTAAAACCAGCAGAGCGTTTAGACCGTTGATTTTGAGGAAAGGAAAGACGCATAGCTGGCTCCCTGGCTGAGTGGACGCCTGTAATGCTTTGAGGTGCAGTGGCGATGGTGTCCACATGCAAAAATTCTCCGCCAACCTCCACCGGCGCACATAAAAACACAGATGCCCAAGCTCATCAGGAAGGGACTGCGGACCAAACGTCTGCCAAATGAATATGCACCCTTCACACCACGAAGGAAGGAGGAAAGCTAGGTGAAAATCACTTAATGATATTTATAGAGAGGTTGAGAGGGAATCAGCCTCTAGTGGGCCGCTCCCATTACAATACGTAGGCGGAGTACCTTATCCAGGGACCGCCACTCGAGCTGGCTGAACCAGGGCTTGCTGGGTCGTTAGATCCACGCAGCCGAGCAGGGGCGCCTCCCAGTCCTCTCGGGTAGGGGAAGGGGTTATGGGTGGAAGAGAAGGATTCTGCTGGCATGCCCAGACCACGCATGTGGAAGGCGTCAGCCACCTCCCCACGGAAAAAGCAGAGGCCAGAGAAGGAAGGATCGAAATGTTTGAGTACTGCCGTGCACAACAGAGAGTTAGTAAAGAGTCTAAGAAGTCTTCTTTCGCCCGCTTTGCGAGTCCCGGTAATGAGCGGATATATCGGTGAATGCCGATAGAGGATAGGTGTCCTGGTCCAGATCGCTAGGGTCTACGTCGGGGGACCGGTTAGTGAGTGCGCGGGCGGTCGAGTTGGCGGCCGAGTTCCCCGGTACGTGGTCTGGAGTCCAAATGAGAAATAGCAATAGCTCTACACTAAAAGTACGGAGCGGACGAAGGAGCTGCCTGTGTAGACGAGGCAGAATACCCATCAAGCGGAGCGTTTCACAGTGACGGTGGTGGACGTGCGCAAAGGGGCTGCGGGGTCGGTCTTCAGAAACAGCGAAAGAGGCAGCTGTGGCACTAGCCACAGCTAGCACTGACGTGGATACAATATCGGATTTCAAATAGGAAACATAAAAAACCCAACAAGTGGATGTTCTCATCCTTAGAGCCGTGAAAATGGCCGCCTGCATACCTGTCTACTCTGCAATCAGCGCACTGCTTATCTCTTATCTTATCTCTTAGGTGGGAAAGGATAGGATAGGAGAACTTTTAATGTGCAGCAGAAAGAGAGTAGCTGGAGGGCTACCCACCTAGACGGCAGCCGAAAGGTCTTGGCTCTCGGCGGCGGCCATTCGGAGGAGTTGCAGCTGAGTCTCTGGGTCGGAGCTCAGTAGTAATAAGGCCTCCCATTGGTCTTTCGACTTTATATGTCGTCCCTTCCAGGGGGCATGAAGACATTCCCATAGTATGCGCTCCAAGGTGGCCCTAAGTTTGAAGTTTGGGAGATGCGTTTTTACCGGTGAGTGCCGCCGACGCCACAGTTTTGAAGAATGAGCTCAGAACGCTTTACGCTATTACAATACGTCGGCATGATTTAATGTATTGAGCCTTCTCTATCGAGGGAGTTTTTCTCTAATATCGTGGCTGTAATTTTCTCAGATATGCTCTATACAGCTGAGCATGTATTTGAATTGTATATAGCTGAGCATCTATTTGAACATTTATTTATTTATTTATTTATTTATTTATTTATTTATTTATTTATTTATTTATTTATTTATTTATTTATTTATTTATTTATTTATTTATTTATTTATTAACAATACTGCAGAGTCGATCGTATGACTCCAAGCAGGAGTGAGCACAAAAAATTGCATACAATAAAAGTTACACCACACATCAAACCACACAATAAGCGTTAACTTCATCACATCAGGGCATGAACTTAAACAAATGAAATAGGACACAGGAGTGCAAGAACATCATGAACGCATTTTCCTCAAGTTCGCAATGAATGCATCAATACTGGGGCTATCGACAATATGATTTGGTAATTTATTCCAGTCGTTGATCGTTCGAGGACAAAATGAAAATTTAAACTTGTTATTCAGAGTGGCGTACTCTTGAATCATTTTGCCATTATCAAAACAGGAGCTTGCGCGCGAGGTTTTAGCTGTAATGAGTTTATGCGTGCTCATTAGGATCTGTTTATTGTAGATTAGATATAGACACCTTAATCGACGTTCATTACGTCTGTATTTAAGTGGGCCAAGGCCGAGATACCTGATACCGAGATACCCGTCGGGTTGTCATATCTATTATATTTATTGCAAATGAATCTAGCCGCGGTCCTTTGGACTTTTTCTAACCTAGTTATGTCTTTGTCAGTGAAGGGGTTCCACCGACAGGAAGCTTACTCCAAGCATGGTCTTATTAACGCTTTACATGCTGCTAATTTAACATTTACAGGGGCTTTTGAAAGCTTACTCAAGAAGGGTTTTCTGGCGGGCTAGTTGGTGCTTCCCGTTCATGATTAAGCTGCGCGAAAGAAACGGGGACAAAGACAAGAAAACACGTACACACACAGAGCGCAGACTTCCAACTGTTATTCGAGAAACGCTTTCGAGCATTCGTTTTAAACGGAACACCCACCACGTGACACATGCAGGAACCAACACAGCAGATAATTTAACAATTTAGTAGAGCCAATCTGGAGAACCAGTCTAAAAAGCCCCCAAGTGTGTGCATGCCTTAACACTCTTGATACCTAGATAAAAGGATAGAGGAAGATAAAAACCTGACGGTGGAACCAAAAAATCAAAGAGAACGATACTGAAGACGGCCTAACTATGTATTACGAGCGAAAACTTACTAAGCAAAGGGATGAGGTGTGAAACCAGCAGTAACAACAGTAAAAGATGAAGGTGCAGGCACTAAAAAGTAGGCAGAAAAGCATAAAAAACGAGACCATATGAAAGATACAAAACAAGGTTAACAACGAGGCTAAAACCATGAAACCGAGAGTGAATTATGGAAACAACATTAAACAAAGGTAAAGGCGACGCGAAAATGGCAAAGGCTAAAACCAGGCTAAAATCTTTGAAGGATGGAAACAACAAGTAACAAGAGTAAAGGTGCAGGGTTAAGCACGACAGTTTCTTGTACGTGTACGTGTTTTCTTGTCTTTGTCCCCGTTTCTTTCGCGCAGTTTAATCATGAATGAAAGCTTACGCCGGATGAACCAGAGAGACCTAAAGGCGTTGGTGCAGATGTTATTTCTTCTTTAATAGTAACGTCTGGATATTTTACTGCCGATGATTCTTTAAACGGAATGCCATTAATTGAGCAAGAATGCTGCAAAACTGCTTTGGTGCTGCATATACGAAGAACTATGCACTTATCAGAATTTAAATACATATGCCCCATTTCGTGCACTAGTCCGAAATTTCTTCGAGACTTTTGTTGAGCTTAATTTGGTCGGTTTTCGATTTAACTCAGGTGTAAGGAACGCAGTCATCTGCGAAAAGATTATCTTAACATCACTGCGTACAGCTTTTCCGATATCATTAACATAAATAAGAAATATAATTGGCCCCAATACTGAGCCTTGTGGAACCCTTGAAGTTACTGGCAGGGTCTCTGAGCAGGACTTGTCAACTTGAACATATTGACACCGGTTTCCAAGATAAGTCCTAATAAATTTAATGAGTGTACAATTCATTCCGATGTCATAAAGTTTCTGTAATAATTTGTTATGAGGGACTTTATCAAAGGCTTTATCAAAGAATATAGCATCGATCTGCTCTTTGCTATTAACAGCGAGTGCGAAGTCATGACATACACTAAGTAGTGGTGTCACAGTCGACAAGCTCGTCGAAACCCCTGCTGAGCGTCTGATAAGAGATCATTTTCTTCAAGAAATGCAGTCAAGTGGCACCACATAACGTGTTCTAGTATTTTACAGCTTGTCGAAGACAGGGAAATCGGGCGGTAGTTAGGAACGGACATGCGATCGGTTGATTTGAATATGGGAATGGCGCGGGCATTCCTCCAGTCTGACGGAACAGAGCACTGCTCTAGCGAGGCCTTATATATATTCAACAAGTAGTGAGAAATCCGTTCAGCATAGCGGCGCAGGAACACTGCGGGTATTCTATCAGGGCCATCTGCTTTTTTAGCGTCAAGATCAAGAAGCAAGTTTAAAATACTTTCCTGGAAAAACAACGACATGAGGCATGGGAGACAAAAACCCTCCTGGCTCAGTAATGGTACTGTTATCTTTCGAAGCGTATAAGGATTGAAAGTATATGTTAAATTCATCTGCAACTGTTTTAGCATCTGAAACCGGTGAGCCGTCAATCAATAATGAAATATTGCTGGATTTATTGCCGCTTAAGTACCTCCGAAATTTATCTGGCGCTTCTTTAAGAAAATTACCTAAAGTGATGGTGAAAAAGGTGTCCTTACCTTTTCTCATCTCCGTTTTCAGCGCGGTACTTAGCGTGTTCATAACAGAATCCCGAGGCCCCGACCGGAGCGCCTCATTCACGTAAAGGGACTATGCAATAAATTAATTGAGATTGCGTAAAGCAATCTGCTGCATGGTATTATTAATAATTTAACAAACATTAATTTTGGCTCTTACATGGAATATCATACTTCACACCCAACACGTGGCAAACACAGCTCGACAATAGTAGTTCCACGACGCCGAACTAAAAAAGCTTACCAGTTTTCTTTCTTTCCAAAAACAATATCAGAATGGAACGGGCTTCCGCGTGACATGGTCAGCTTGACAAACCAAGATTCCTTCTTATCTGCTGTCGTGTCGCTGTTATAGACGCAGTGTGTTTGTTCATGCTCTTACTGTTGCATTTTTGTATTCTTAAGAAGCGCAGAGTGTTTGTTAGTGCTTCTGCGCTCGCTTTTTATTTTTATTTTGTGTGTGCTTGCTTTGTTGCATCGCATTATATCGACGATGTATGTTTGTTCCACTTCTGCCTTGGCTACCAAATGGCGGCTGGCAGTATTGAATAAAAAAAAATAGGCATTTCATCCCTGGTCACCCCAACGCAAGAATTTTTAAGCTAGCATCAATAACACCGAAGATATAGACGATTAAAAAATTACGCTCCCCCTCTCCCCCCTCAACTAGTACACGTGGGGCCCCAGACAAAATTAAAGAAAACAGCTCTGGGACTGGGCACCGCCCATGAATACGTAATCCGCTGACGTTCCCTTTGCAACCTCCGGTTGTCGCTCCTAGCACCCCAGCAGCAGCGTCGGCGGCGTGATTGCGGCGCGCGTCGGGTTTCTTTGCTTGTCGTCTGTTGTAGTCAGCAGTAATGGACCCGGGCCTCGAGGCGCGACTGCTCGCTCTTACGGCCGCGATGGGCATCGAGCCCTATGCGTTCACGCCGTACCGGCTGAACGCCAGCGACGACAGTAGCCACTCGGCGAGCCACTGCGAGTGGCTCCGGAACTCCCGACAGAAGGAGGCGGCAGAGGAAAAATGAAACCATACGCAAGGCGGATTGCCATACGCGCGAAGGCAATGCCCTGCTGGCTCGCGCTTGCCCGAGAGGGTCGCGCGGCGGCACGAGCAGACGATTTTCACGGCTACCGGAAGTGTGCCCGTGACGTCGTGGCTGCCGTGGCTCCAGCGAATGAGAACGTGTGTTGGCCTGGCGACCTCACGGGTTCAGTGACGTCTTTTTTTCCTGATTTTAGTATCAAAATCGGTCACTACGAGCACACCAATCGGCCCGCGAATTTAAAAAAAACACGGTTTTCAAAAATTCATAACAAATTGCCGGCTCAGTTCCGAAGACTCATACTTGGTATGAATGCTTCTTAGCATCATTTCTAAGCATTGAAAACATTTACAAGCGACTTTTTATTCATTGCATAGTCCCTTCAAGCTTTCGTTTCATGTGAATTATTTCTCTCGTAACCCAGGGATTGTTTTTTTTCTTAACCCTTTCGGGAACAAAGATGGCAATACAATGATGGCAAATTTTTTGAACTTGCACCGCAATGCATATACATTTTCTTCAGCACTAAAACAATCAAAATTTAATTCTAAGTAGTCGAGGATGCTCACATCATCTGCTCTATTGAAATCTTTCACAACAATGGTGGAATAGTTTTCCCAGGGCACTTTTCAAAGGTAAAGGTGGCAGACACTAACTTGTGATCTGAAAGACCACTCACAACATCAGCGGATGTACACTTCATTGTAGTACTTATAAACAATAAGTCAAGTGTATGACTAGTAGCAGTACTCCTGGTTGGAGCAGTAATTATCTGAGTTAGGACGTACGAAAAAGCAATCTTCAAAAGAAGGTCAGAGTGCCTAGAATTCATGCCCATTACAATCATGGTTGACCAGTCAATATTCGGTAAATTAAAATCCCCAGCTAAGACAAATTTTACGTTCTCCCCCCCGGAAACGCGGTACATAGTCATATAGTTGCTCAAGAAACACGTGATCTGTCGTTGGAGAACGGTATATAAAACCGATAACTATAGAATTACCGTAGAAACTAATTTTACAGAATACACTTTCGTGATCGGGAATAGCCGGTAAAACAGTCACGCTTATGCTTTCCTTAACAACAATGGCTACTCCACTCCCTCGGGACTGTCTGTCACATCTTAGTATTTTTAACGACGGGGGAATAACTTCATGATATATCGAGGACCCCCGCACCCAGCCAGGTCCTCGTCAGCAACGTAACGTGTGGGTCATGGTCATAAACTAGCGTTTAAAATTCAGCTAACTTATTTACAACACTTTGTGCATTTAAGGAAAGCAATCGCAGAGGGCAAGTGTTACCCTCTTGTCAATTTGACGCTCCGTTTGCGGCCATCCCCCGGGTGAGGATCCGGTCTGCTCGAGGCATAGACTGGCTCTCATCATCTTGCACTGATTCATTGTCTGGATCCGTACGAGATCTAACAAGCTTGCGTCTTTCGTTCTTGACCTCGTCCCACACGTATACGTTTCCTTGTTGAAAACTAGCTTATCATATCTCAGACACACTTTATTTTTTTTGCCGGCTGCACCGCACTCGTATTTTACCTGGGAAGAAGATCGCGCAGAGCCGCTTGGGCCCCTGGTACGCGTGGCGAGCACACGCGCACGTTCGTTCGTCTTCGTCCCACTGCAGATGTAACGAGAAGCCCGGATGTGCCGAGAACCGGAAACCCGATTGTGCGACGCGCGGCGAAATAAACGGACGCGAGAGAGGGACAAGTCGAAGGAGAGGGCCCGGCGAGGCGCGCTGAGCAGCGCAGTGTTGTCACCTCCTTGTGTCACGCCAGAGAGAGCACGCGCGCTTACGTGTTGGTGGCCGTGTTTTGCGCTGCGATACACACAAAGCTCGTGGCGCGACTAGTGCGGTTGTACGTGAGTGTGTGTGGGTGCGCGCGTGTGCGTGTGTGCGTGCGTGTGTGTGTGCGCGCGCGCGCGCGCGTGTGTGTGTGTGTGTGTGTGTGTATGTGTGTGTGTGTGTGTGTGTGTGTGTGTGTGTGTGTGTGTGTGTGTGTGTGTGTGTGTGTGTGTGTGTGTGTGTGTGTGTGTGTGTGTGTGTGTGTGTGTGTGTGTGTGTGTGTGTGTGTGTGTGTGTGAGTGAGTGTGTGTGTGTGTGTGTGTGTGTGTGTGTGTGTGTGTGTGTGTGTGTGTGTGTGTGTGTGTGTGTGTGTGTGTGTGTGTGTGTGTGTGTACACGCGAGCGTCAGTGTATGCCTGTGCGTGCGCGTCTCTGTCTGTCTGTCTGTCTGTCTGTCTGTCTGTCTGTCTGTCTGTCTGTCTGTCTGTCTGTGTGCGCGTTCGCGGGGCAGCTGATGTTGGGAGCCGCACCTCTCTCCCCCTTCCCTGTCCCTTCACTTCTCTCTCTCCCCTGCAGCCCGCGTCTTTAATCTTGTCACGAAAGGTGTATTGATTTGACGACGCCTCTCTCGTCGTGTGGGGGCGCCACAAGCTCGTTAGTGAAGCAGGGATCGTTTTTCGGTCTAAATTCGTTTGTCTCTTTTATGACGTATATATTGCGTTACCGGTGGACAGATGTCACCGGCGAACATGTGTGGCTCGAAATTGGGACGAGTGGGGAGATGGTTTCTCGAGAACAAATGCGTTGGTACCGAAGAAAGTGCAAAAAGGATGCGCCAGGTGAGAGTCAGGCAGACGGACTCGCCGGGGCTCCCAAAGGCTCGCCTATCTCTGTAAGACATTGCGCACTCGTCATTCTTTGCAGGCCAGTTTTATTTATTTAGCCGCGTCCCTATTTTAAAAGGGATTGCTAAAAACAAAGTAACACCAAATCGGCCAGCCATCACGTCGCAGTTTCAGGAAACAGATCGCAGTCGCCGCTTTGTGCTTGTAGAGGCAAATCCGTCTCTTTTTCATCGCAACGTGGTGACCGGTGCGCAGTCTTTTTCAACTGTAGGATGACCCTGGGGCGACAACAGGCGCGGTAAAACCATCCCACGGCGAGCAGATTCGGCGGATGTCGGCCAAAGCCTGGTAGAGCGGCGCTGACAACTGCTCTGCCTGCAAAGACCGACGCGCATATCGTTTCTATCCCTGGCTGCCTCCTAAGCAAATTCCTTCCTCTTGTGACAAGCATAATAAAAACGAGTGCTTCGAATGACAGAGCAGAATCGGCCCAAAGAAACCGGCGCGATTGAGAGGAGTGTAAAGACCCGCGGAACTGCGCTGGGCGGTGGGGAAGCCCTAATGAGATACAAAACGCCTTCTACACGGGGGAGCCCGTTTATTCGCAACGGAAATCGTTACTTCAGACCTGCTCGCGCACTTTTCCCCTCACTTTGCGGCACTTCCTTTCCGTCGCTCGATTCTGCTGTTGTTTCGAAAATGGTAGTCGTTTGTAGAGTTATCCGGGTCTTCCTTTTCTGACGCTAAGCAGTCGTTGGGCTTAGGGCGATCATGGTTTTCTTAGTTCTTGTTATTTTTTCGGTGCTTTCATCAAAAAGAAGCCTCGATTGGAACGTGCTTTAATAGTCGTTGGGATCAGAGGGGCTTTGGCAGCCTCATATCTTCATCGTGTTCAACTTCTTTGAGCTTTTCATGCAGCTATAGTAATGGCTGCATGAAAAGCTCAATAGCGATGATGGGTTAATGTCATGTATGCGGAAGTGGTCATTCTCTACATTCATAGATCCACGGGAGTCTTCTATACCACTCCTTGCGCAGTTGATCGATGCGCCTCTGCCCTTCTATGGTAGGTGCTGCTATCTGTGGGACTTGGGTTGCGTTGCGATCCAGGTTGCTCTTCGAAAGCACAGCCTCTCACGATTAGCTGAGCTGCCGCCTCTCACGATGGGCGGCTGAGGAACCTGCCCACCCTGTCGGGAGATGGCCTGCAAATTGACCAAGCCACGTATGCTCTGTGCAACGAGAAAACGTATGGCACCACCCGGAACGCTGTGGGAAGAACGGTTGCGTCACAATCTTGACGAGAATGTCGGGAAAACTGGCGCCACATGAAGATCCGCCAGTAATGTTGTGCGAGCAAATAAAACGTCAAAAGCGGAGGGGAATCTGGCGTCCCTTCCATGCTCCACAAGAAAGTGTTGTCAACGAGCAGTTTTCAGCCCGGGCGCCGCGTATGGACAACGTGGCTGCTTGGGCTTCGAAGATGGAGCGACCCGCGACGGACGAAGACGCAGACCGCCCTGTGTCGTCACCTCCCTCTATCCTGTCTCTGCGGCGATCTCTCAGGAGCCGTAGGATATCTCCGGAATAATTTCGACCACCTGGGGATCTTTAACCTACACTGAGATCGCACAGCACACGGGCGCCTTTTGCATTTTTCCTCCATTGAAGCGCGGCCCCCGTGGTCGGCTTCCAATCCGGGTACTCCAGCTCAGTAGACGAGCGCCCTAACCACTTTGCCACCGTATTCATGGAATTTTTTGAAGCGAAAAGCTTCACTACGCGAGTCAGAGCCGAGCTTCGCGTGAGCCGAACTGGTGAGTTATGCGCATGTGCGAAAACGAGTGACGTCACGCGCCGCGCAGGTGGTCGCTCCTCGCCGCCGCCGACTCCGTCGCCTGACCTTTCGGCGCAGCCGCGCGCTACTGCACATGTGCGTCATGTGCATGCGCAAGGAGGCTATATAATGCGCTGGCCAGAGAAAAGGCGTGCGCACTCGACATGGAAGGGAAGGAGAGTGCGGCTGCTGCTAGACTATGGTAAAAGAATGCAGCGCGAAAAAAACAAGGACGAACAGAAGTGGACAGGACAGGGCCCTGCAGAAAAGCTGAGGAACTAAATTCGTCCGATCCAGAAGTACTCGCTTGGGAGTTGGCTGCACAACAGCGAAACAATAGAGACAACCGCTTGCTACTTCTCGGATCACCGGGCTGTCTTTATGGCTGTAGAGAAACTGCAAGACAATGTGTCCAACAATAATAAATAAAGAAGTTTAATACTGTCGCTTCTGTGTCTAACTCGTGAACATATGCCATTGAGTAACCAAGTCACGCCTATAGATAAGCAATGTATACAATGCCAGCTAAGCTACGAAGCATAACCATGACGTCAAACCAAGAATAACTGAAGCTTTTCGCTTGTATATCCAGGCTTAACCAGAGCTAAGCCACTGCCTAATTTTTTTTATTCATCTTTGGCGCCTTAGGAGTAGGGTCAGTCGAGGGATGCCGCGCGCTGCTCCCGTGAGTTTTTCTTGTGACCTGTCCTTTTGTCCACTCACGTTTCGGAGTGCGCGTTTTGCCTGCCTTTCATGCGCTTTTCGTGGTATTTCTCTCTCTGCACGCGTGTTACCCTTATGATAAGCCCTGTTTAATGCATTTCCTGCGTGGCTATTCTTAACAACAATAACAACAACAACAACAATAATAATAATATTAATTGGTTTTTGGGGGAACGAAATGGCTCAGTATCTGTCTCATATATCGGCGGACACCTGAACCGTGCCGTAAGGGAAGGGATAAGGAGGAAGTGAAAGAAGAAAGGAAGAAAGAGGTGCCGTAGTGGAGGGCTCCGGAATAATTTCGACCACCTGGGGATCTTTAACGTGCACTGACATCGCACAGCACATGGGCGCCTTAGCGTTCTTCCTCCATAAAAACGCAGCCGCTGCGGTCGGGTTCGAACCCGGGAACTCCGGTTCAGTAGCCGAGCGCCCTAACCACTGAGCCACCGCTGCGGGTCGGATTCGAACAGGATTCCGTTCTCGTGCGGCCATTTCTACGTGGGCCGAACAGGCAGGTGCCTCAATGAACGCCTGTTGGAACACGCTAATTCTTTTGGAGGTTCTTGTTCGTCAAAGTTGGTTGCACATTGCAAATCCTCTCTGTGCACTCCGTACTTTGACAAAACTGTTGTGCTGTATCGTCATAAAGAGCAACTAGTACGCGAAGTAGTAGAGGCTTATCATATTGTGAGGGGAAAAGGCCCCCAGCAGGTTCGAGCGTCCTCCGAGGTGGGGCCCCGGAGGATCCAGAAAAGTCGTCCCAGACCGTGCACGTCCGTAGATGTAACAAAAATGGTTTACTTAATATAGGAGAGCAGTCACTGATGAGTATGGAGCTGTGCGGCCGAGGGTCGAGGAGTGGCTCCGGTGTGAGGTTCCGCGGCCCGTCGCCGGAAAGGCGCCGGGGCCAGGTACCTCCGCAGGGTTGTTCTTCCTGCGGCTGGAAGCCGGGCGCGGAGCACCAGCACCGGTGGCGCTGACGACGCACCAGAAAGGTGACGGCCGCCCAGGTCTGGGCACCCGGGCACGGCCAGGAAGGCACCCTTTCACGGCAGGGGGTCCCAGCCACGGGACGGCAGGCACGATCCCACAGCAAGGCCGGCAGGATCTCCGGGCAGGCAGCACCGGCCTGTTCCCGGCACGGCGCCCGCACCCCGAGGCAGCGAGCGACAGGCAGGAGACACGAGACAGCAGGCTCCTGGTTGAGCAGAACTGGGCGAGGACGGCTTCCCCAGGCCTGGTCACCCGGGTTCAGGAAGCCGTTCAGCCGTGACCTCGCCTGCTCCGTTGCTCGAGCTCGTCTCCTCGTGCCGTTCGCGCCGCGCCCCGCGTCTCACTTCCTTTTCTTCACCTTGCTTCTCCCGCCTGAGCGAGCGTCAGGCCGCCGCTAGAGCTGAGGGCGCTGGTGGCGCATCACAAATATGCCCCCCCTTTGAGAAGTTTTTTTTTTTCCGAAAAAAAAAAACTTGCACCAAGCACTGGTCGGCGGACTGCACCACACCACACTGAACACTTTCCCACGCGCACCACCGTTCACTGGCTGTCATTCTTCATAGCGTTTCAACATGTTTATGTGAAACAACTTTTTGCTGGGGCCCACGTCAAGCCAGTAATCGACTTCGTTCTTTTTGCCGGTGACCGCAAAAGGGCATTTCCAATGCATGATGAGCTTGTTATGAGAAGCGGGTAGAAGGATTAGCGCTCGATCACCAACCTTCAGTTTCCTATTAGAGGCGCGCCTATCGTGGTACATCTTCTGTGACCTCTGCGCCCTCATTAAATTTTGGTGTGCGAGCTGCAGCGTGCCTTCTAGACGCTCCGTCAGATCTAGCACATAACCATACGTTGTCCTGACAGTGTCAGACAGGTTTCCGGCTGTCCAGAGCTCTTTTAGAATGGTAGCTGGCCCTCGGACTTGGCGACCGTAGATGAGCTCAAATGGGGAAAACCCCAGGCTAGCTTGCGGTGCTTCTCTGTAGGCGAAGAGCAGTGGAGCAAGATAACGGTCCCATGCCTTGGGGTGTTCTTGGCACAACTTCTGTAGCATGCTCTTCAAGGTCCCATTAAACCGCTCCACAAGCCCGTTGCACATAGGATGGTATGGTGTCGAACTTGAATGTTTTATAGCTAGCAAATCGTTCACTTCTCGCATAAGTGCAGATGTGAAACACGAAGCCCGATCACAAAGGACCTCCAGTGGGAACCCAATACGGGAGAACATCTCGAGAAGGCCTTCCGCCACAGTGGCTTAATCGATGGCAGGAAGGGCTACCGCATCGGGATACCTGGTGGCAAAATCCACCAACGTGAAGATGTATCGGTTCCCTCTAGATGAGGTTGGAGTCAAAGGTCCAATGATGTCCACCGCCACCCGCTCAAAAGGTGTGGAAATAATAGGCATACGTCCTAATGGAGCGTTGCCCAGCTTTCCTTTCGGCACAGTCCGCTGACAGGCGTCGCATGACTTCACAAACCTTTTGATGTCGGCTTGTACCCCTGGCCAGTAGAAGTCACCCAGTACTCTCGCCGTAGTTTTCTTTACACCCTGATGACCGGCAAGAGCACTCTCATGCGCCTGCACAAGGACCTGATGGCGCAAGCTCTTCGGAACCACCGCCTGTTCAATCGTTTTGCCAGGGCACACTTGATACGTCCGGAACAATACGCCGTCAACCAGATGGAAGGTGTGGGAGGACTCGGCTTTGCCGGGAAAGGTTGTCCCCAGTTTCTTCCGACACAGGTCTAAGCTAGTGTCCTCTTCTTGTTTCTTGCGGAACGCCAGGCGAGAAACGTGGACCGCGCTCTGAGAGAGATCCAAGATAGTCTCCGAAGCTTTCGCCGCCACAGCTGTGCAAGGAGCGTTGGCCTGCGTAGCCGGTGCAGAATTGGTCCCCTGGTCCGCCGAGACTGATGAACAATTATTTGAGTTCTCCAAGAAAGGAACACGTGCACCCGGGACATTGCCAATTAACACGTCGTACAAAGGCGTCGGTAAGCACCTTGCAATAGCCTTGCCCGTAAAGTACGGTGATGTGACGATCACCTCCGCCTCAGGAGCTTCTACGGTGGAACCATCCGCCAAAAGCAATGTCGCTCTTTTCCCAGTATAAGCTGCCTCGGGCACGAGGGCCTGGCGTACGACGATGCTGTTACTTCCAGTGTCCCGTAGCACTGACACTCTTTGTCCAAACACTTCCCCGTGCACCACCGGCATGCTGGCAATCGGTGGAGAGGGTCTGTGAACAGGATCTGCCGCTTGGACATCTAAACGCTCTCTTCCCGGCTGTGAATCAGGGCAAGAACCTTGGGGTGACATGAAACATGCGGATGTCTCCCGGTCACTTGAACTGCAGCGCCGGCATGATTGTAAGTCGTGTCCAGACTTGCGGCAGAATGTGCAATATGGGGCCTTCGGCTTCGAACGGCAATCGGAAGACCTGTGTCCGACCTTCTCGCAGATGAAACATCGAATTTGTGACTTGGGATTAGGAACCGTGATTGTAGGCTTCACTGAACTCTGCTCACTCCGGTCTTTGAAAGTTGCAAGGTTATTCTGTCTCTGAGCCTCCAGGAAATGGTCGGCGGCCTCAACAATCTTTTCAACCTTTTTACAATCCCTTTCTCGTAGAAACAATACCAAACGATTGTGGCAGTTGCTTATAAACTGCTCAGCAACAATCATATCGCGCACCACCTCAAAGGTGCGGCCTTCTCCCCGCATTTCTACCCAGCGGTCAAAGAAACTGAAAAGCCTCGTGGCGTACTGGGAGGCTGTCTCGTCATCGTGAGGCTTGCTCTGCCGAAATCTCTCCCTATAGCCTTCAGCGGTAAAACGAAATCTTCGTAGCAGGGCAAGTTTCGCTTTCTCATAATCCATGGAGTCCTCTGGAGATAGCCGACCAAAGACTCTAAGAGCTTCCCCGCCGAGACAGAGGCTCAAAGCCGTGGCCCACTTCTCCTTCGGCCACCCTTGCCCTGTGGCGACATGTTCAAAACGCTTCAAATACGCGTCCAAATCATCTCGTGCCTCATTAAACGTTGGTATCAGGCCATGTGGGCTAATGGGAAAAACGGTTGAAGCACTACGCTCCGCACTTTCAGCGTTTCGATTAGGAGGAGGATTTTCTCTTTCTGATAGTTTAACTCGAAGCTGTAAATTCTGCGCTTCTCGCTCTAAGTTCTGTGCTTCGAGCTCCAAACGCCGCTTTGTGGCTTCCCGATCCGCAGCTCTCTCCTCTCGTGCCTTGCTCAATTCCTCCTCTACCCACTCGCGCAACTCGCGTCCCTGCAAACCCAGGCGCTCTCCTACCGCGAGAAAATCTGCAGCACTCATTCTGTCTTCTGAACTCTGTTAACTGGTAAACGCTGCTCGGCCTCGTCCTGTCGCGGACGCCAAATTTGTGAGGGGAAAAGGCCCCCAGCAGGTTCGAGCGTCCTCCGAGGTGGGGCCCCGGAGGATCCAGAAAAGTCGTCCCAGACCGTGCACGTCCGTAGATGTAACAAAAATGGTTTACTTAATATAGGAGAGCAGTCACTGATGAGTATGGAGCTGTGCGGCCGAGGGTCGAGGAGTGGCTCCGGTGTGAGGTTCCGCGGCCCGTCGCCGGAAAGGCGCCGGGGCCAGGTACCTCCGCAGGGTTGTTCTTCCTGCGGCTGGAAGCCGGGCGCGGAGCACCAGCACCGGTGGCGCTGACGACGCACCAGAAAGGTGACGGCCGCCCAGGTCTGGGCACCCGGGCACGGCCAGGAAGGCACCCTTTCACGGCAGGGGGTCCCAGCCACGGGACGGCAGGCACGATCCCACAGCAAGGCCGGCAGGATCTCCGGGCAGGCAGCACCGGCCTGTTCCCGGCACGGCGCCCGCACCCCGAGGCAGCGAGCGACAGGCAGGAGACACGAGACAGCAGGCTCCTGGTTGAGCAGAACTGGGCGAGGACGGCTTCCCCAGGCCTGGTCACCCGGGTTCAGGAAGCCGTTCAGCCGTGACCTCGCCTGCTCCGTTGCTCGAGCTCGTCTCCTCGTGCCGTTCGCGCCGCGCCCCGCGTCTCACTTCCTTTTCTTCACCTTGCTTCTCCCGCCTGAGCGAGCGTCAGGCCGCCGCTGGAGCTGAGGGCGCTGGTGGCGCATCACACATATATTCACTGAACTTGACTCGTGTGTGAGCAGCACTTCGATGGCCTTGTCTAAGCGCGAGATATGGCTGTTGGAAAAAATTGGGAGCCTGTAGATGCTTACGATTCAGCAATTGTTATTTTCCTTCCTTTTTAGGTTAGTAAGTGTGTGATTATGACGTGAGGCTGTGACGCAGCTATTAGAGATTATTTATATGTGGTTTTCAGATTAAAACAGTCGGTTGTAAGTCAGCGCATGTCCGTGTATCTCTTTTTCTGGTCCTTCGTTTTAGTTGCGCTGTTTCATTCCTTTAAGATGCAATACCAAGTCACCCACTATGCTATATTGCTACAAGAATATTGGAACCGGAAGTATCTAGCTCATGAGTTTACCATGTTTCATGAGTTAACCATGCAGCTCGCGCATTAGTGAGGTGATGAATCTGATCCACTCACCTTTCTGTCATTGTGTGCGTGTGTGCTTTCTCAAAATATGGTATCACTTAGCGAACAGCAATATCCCCGAGGAATTACGCGCTACTAAAAGTAGCCTTCATCGAAAGTCGGCTAGGATGCCCCCGTTTTCTCATTCTCCCCAAAATACATTGATTTCTAGCAGAGCTGCAGAGCATGCGCTGGCACGTGCACCAGAAAGAGGTCATCTTACACCAAATATTTTGACCTGCAGGTGGAGCTTTTACGTCCCACCACCGCACATATGCCGCCAGCCCCTCGAGACTACCAGCAGCGAGGCTCTATACGTCAGTGGCCAGCAATAAATTGCGCCAGTGATCATTATATACAGCCCTTGACCCCAGGGTCGATGTGCGGACTCCATGCCGACAGCTGTTGCTTGGCAACACACAACCCCACGCGTGTATGTACAGGGTATCGCGACCAATCCTCGCACAGGGCAAGACCTGTTTGCAGCGAGCGTACGTCAACTGCCAACGGCAGCGGGGAGGCTGGTGATGGAGCCAGCCAGGACTGACGAGTTAACGGACTGCCGCGTGGAAGGCCGCGCCCGTCCCGTACACTCGCGGCGTCTTCGCACAGGGAGCGGCGAGGCTGGGTAACCGACAGGGCGAATGCGTTCGTGCGGCAGTGCGAATTTGCGATGGCACACGCAGAGAAGACACCGTTGTGGTCCACGCAAGGCTGTATCCTGGCGGGTTCGAACAAACCTGTTCGGCTCTTTAATTTGCCGTCTGTTGTTCGTACAGGAGGGAGCCCTCAACGCGCCTTTTGCCCTTGAGGCTCCGACGGGCGCTCCGCACCCCAGGAGGCTCCAAGGCCAGCCGGGGTCGATCACTTCTCCTCGTCGCGGGCGTAGTTCCAAGCGGCGCACACAATGCCTGGGCTTCGCTTTCTCCCCGACGCCGTACAGCGGCCAACTGCTATAGCGTCACCGCCGACGCTGCCCCTGCGAGTGTGGATGAATGACGGCCCAAGCAGCAACGACGACGGCCAACGCGGTGCAGACACGTCACGCGGACTCACCGGGGGTCGTCAAGACGCGTCAGTCGGCGCCTGCTTTGCTAAGTGAGGAGTAATCACCGGCTACCGCTGACGCCAGCTTGTTTCACCGCAGTTTTCCCAGATATGTTTCCATGCCGAAGGGGGCACCCGGTAGGCTATTGACCGGTACATTTATTGTTGCTGCAGAAGCTGGTGAGCCGAGTGTTTATTGAGAAGTTCGTTCGAGGTACGACGCCCCTCAGGGCTGAACACCAGTCCGGGGGTGACAGGATAGAATTCAGTTGGGGTACGTCTACGCCCACATGTGATCTCATGCGTTTAAATGACTTGTAGTATTCGCGTGATGGAAGCAATATTTCACTGACCAGACGCACATTGTCTGAAGGCGTCGTGTCCAGTATTTGGAATATATTCCTGCACAACGTAAACTCTAGGCAGAAAGCATACCACAGATATCTGCAGCGAGATGCTGCCGACATCACCGTGCTTGATGCGCCGCTGAACGCAGAACTAAAATCTGAGGCCACTTTAAGCGCGCTTCTGCTCCACATTCAGGCCAGTAGTCCCATCAAGTCTCAGCAATCCGTTTATATTTAACGACGAAAGCTAACAGCCTGGATCATCTCTACAAGCGGTGCTAAGACAATGGGACAAGAATGATGGGACAAGAAGCTGCGCGATACACGAGTGTTTATTATGCGCTTTGCGACAATTTGTTATACATTCATAACGCATATCTTGATACCAAAGGAGGAAGAGAACACACAAGAGGGAGGACGCCGCTCGTTACTTGGACACGAGAGAAATCTGTTTCCCCTCATTTACTTATCCAGGCTTCAAGGAAACTAATTCGTCAGTTTTGGAACGCGAAAGGCCAGCCGGCATTTTTTTTCTGGAATGTGCAAATTTTCTTACAATGGTTACAAGCTTCATACGTCGATACACTAGGATCCGTCTAATGAGCCCCAACTTGTACTACGGGGCAAAGTGCTCGAATAAAAAAAAAATGAGGAGAACTCGAGGGATTAGAGAGTTCAGATTATTTACCCTGGATGTGCACATAAGCTACAAACGTAGAAAAAATATATGTTATTACTGGTGGCAGAAATATGTCAGCATGAAAATGGCAAAGGACGTGCAACCGTGTTCGCTGTTTAAAGAAATCATTTTTGCTGCATTTCGCTAGCTGGCATGAAGAAGTAGGCTGCTTGAAGCATGCATGAAGAAGTAGCCTATAGCAAATCCATGACGTCCGGCCTGCTTCTCGGTAGTGGGCGCAGGTAGTGGGCGCAGTGACCTTGACGCCGGATATGCGACCGACCAGTACCCCACCCCGGTTGCCTGTGCAGTGTGCCTCGCGCGCGATTGATTATCCACATGACAGTACGCGTGCGCTGCTTTGTACACAGTGTTCATTTGAACACATATGTACTGGTCGCTCGAGCGTAGTACTCACGCGGACTGTGCATGTACACTCGAGCGCGAGTGGCGTAGACGTGTTTACTTGTATATTTGCTAAATAGTGCAGACACTTCTTCCCCATCCTTTCTCGCTCTCACTCCTCTCTGTGGTTCACCTCGCTATCCCCTTCCTTTTATTTCCACCGGCCGCAGTTCGGGCACTCAGATATCAGATGGCCATTCAAAATCTTTTCCTTCCGCTTTTTGAAAATAAAACACTAAGAATAAGAACAAAACTCCAATGGGCAGCACAGTCCCTGAAAAAGCCGCGAGTTTGCTACATACACATCTGCCCACGTAGCGCTTTAAAAGGGTTAACGTTAACAGGAGCAACCGTACAGCCACTCCTCGCCAGCGCGACTGCCTACGCGATCTCCTTCACGCATGCGTGAATTAATGACTTTGCAGAGCTTCAGTACACCCGCTATGTATGTCGTGGCACTTGCGCTCTCTGGTGCAAAGACTACTCAGCGCATTTCTTTTTTGCAACGGTATCCCCGAAGCAGTTCCGGATTTCTTCCACGAAGCGGTCCCAACTCGTTAAGTACACTTGACTGTTTTCAAGCCATGTTATAATGCAGTACCGTCCAGAAAGAAAACAGCTTTGGCCAGCTTAACGGTGGCGCTGTATCTGCTCACTCGCTGGTGACTGCACGGTGAGCCACTCAAGCACGTCTTCGCCAGCCTTTCCAAAAAGCGTCCGCGGCTCGCGGTAGTGCTGCCAAGCGGGCGCTGCTGCTCCTGTCTGACGTGCGTCGGTTTCCTCGCTCATTGTCACGGCCGACGGGGGCAGTCTCCGGCTCCAGCGATGTCGAGAGGGGTCCGTGGTGGTCTGCCCAGCTTCTACTTACAAGGGCTATTTAAGCTTGGTGAGTGAGCGGAAAGGTGCCCAGCTTCTTCGCAAAGCGGCGCCAAGAGCTCATTCTTGCGTCGTTCGGTCTTGAAAGTGCCAAAAGGTCCGGAAACTCTGGAAAAACGGCGGCCAGATAGCCGTCAAAGTTTTCATCGCCGGAAGTAGTAGCCACGAGAGGAAGTCTGCGTCACCGGGATGGCGGCCACTGTTGTAAGGCACTGCGAAGTTCAGCTCTTGAAGGCGCAATGCCCAGCTGGCCAACCGACCGCAGGGGTCGCGCAGATTCACAAGCCTACACAGAGAATGATGATCTGTGACGGCTGTAAAAACGCGCCCGTAAAGGTCCGAACGAAATCTTTGTACGCCGAAAACCACGGCGAGACGCTATTGCTCTGTCACAATGTAATCGCGTTCAGACTTGCTGAGGGCGCGACTTGCATGAGCGGCAACGTGCTGACTGCCCCATGGCGTTGGATGACCACAGCACCCACGCCGATTCCGCTGGAGTCACTGTGTGCTTCGATGGGCGCTGTAGGGCAGGAATGTCAACTGGCAAAACGTGGAGTCGAATTCGGGAGCCCACTGGAAAGGATTGTCTTTCTGAAAGAGACTTGCAAGTGGATAGGCTAAGCCAGAAAACGTGGGAACAAAGGGCCGAAAACACGAGCAAAGTCTTAAGAAACTACTGAGCTCTTTCAGTGATTTAGGCTCCTTGACACAGCTGAAAGCTTGAGACTTCTGCGGGTCGGGCCTGACCCCAGATGCCCAGATCGGCAAGCAGAGTAATTTGGCTTTCGCCGAAGCGACACTTCTTAGAGTTCAGCACGAGGGCGGCTCTCTCGAAGCAACAACGACAACGGTTAAGCGGCTGTTATGTTCGGCGAAAGTCCTTCCAAAAATAACAACATCGTCCAGATAACGCAGGCAAGCTATTAAACGCGTTAAATAGCACACGCGACGCTCAAGTGTCTTTGAGAGAAGAGAACGCCCAGGGGTTCTCACCAAGCTCTGTATAAAACGTTGAGCTTTCACACTTCGCCATCACGTTTTAACAAATTATTTAAATGATCATTCTGAGCGCACACAAAACTCGCAAAATGACCCAATATTTTAGCAAGGCACCATGGGTAGTATATTGTAATGATTCTCTACGTCGTTCATCAGCATTCATTATTAGAGTGACTAAATTGCTGTCATGCATGGCGTTACAGGTCGCAACCGCACGCCAGTGGTAGGACTGATAAAGAATGAAACAGGAAAAGGACCGTTACAAAATGCGCCCGCAGGTGGCGCCTCAATACCTTTCTTTGCCATCGTGCCCGGACCATGCAGTCGACCGCGCGATCTTTAGGGAATACGGTGCACCCGCTGGCGCACGCACCCGGGCCTACTGAAGGCAGTCGTCCGCAGGCCCGCTGTGCTTTTAAGAGATATACGGCGAAAGCCGTCACTGGCGGCACACGGCGCGAGCGAGTGCGCGGCCTGATTTAAATCGCGCATTTGTATGCGAGCCGGCGATCCCCTATGCAAACGAGACGTGCCCGGCGGCGGATCTCCGGAGACGGTAGCCGAGCCACCGCCGCCGGCAGACGAGGGTGCGGACCCGGGGCTGGGACACGCACGAGTGCGAAGGGGCTCGGATGGCAGCGGACAGAGCCGGGCTCTCGCGAGAGAGGTCTGCCATCCAGGTCTCGAGTTGTTTGTTGAAGCACACACGCTGCAGGTGTGTCCCTGTTTGAACGTAACTCGCACTGAAGTCAAACGTACACAGGCGTTGAGTGCGTGGGGTTTGTGCAGTGCCTCCGCAGGTCGCGCTGACCCTTTTTAGAGCGAAAGCACTATTGGCCTCCTAACATGGAAGATGCCGGTGTGTGGGAAAGTTAGGTTGGTCACGTGATGTGGGAAACAGACGACACTTGGAATGTTTGCCGATGGCTATGTGGGGGAGTCATGAACGACAATGGCAATGATAAAGGCCTTTATTGTAGAGGCCTTTCGGTGAACGGCCTTTAGGGTGAGGGCCTTCAAAGTAAGCGCCTTAAGCGTATAGGTCTTTATGTCAAACGTCGTTACGGTAAAGGCATTCCTGGTAAATGCATTTATGGTAAATGCCTTTGTAGTAAAGGCCGTTAGGTCAATTGCCTTTAGGCAAAATGCCTTCATGTTTAAAGCCTTTAGTGCAGAGGTCTTTAGGTCAAAGGATGTGTTCGCATTCACAGCACATAGGGGCCTTAATTCCCGACCTTAACTTCTTTTACAAGCGCTAGACACGTCGTGCCATATATGGCTACGTGCTGATGGTAAGCACTGGCACTTAACAAAATAAGGTGACTGTGACAGCGAATGCCGCAATCACGGTGCACGGTCGAGAGTTAACACGCAGGAGAGGCAGGCAAACCTTGAGTGCATTTTCGCTATTTCCGAGTGCGCAAAATTCCAGTGGCCTGCACTCGGGCCACATCTCTCAAAATTAGAAGTGTTCTCGCGATATACCAGTGAAGCGGTACAGGCTCTTTTTTTTAATGCGAAAGCGTTTCTTGCCTAATGAGTGGAATGGATAGGGTGCGTAACCACGGGCTGTGGACAGAAAGTCTGGACAGAGCGTGTCCTCATGGACTGTACAGCATCCACTAAGAGTATGATTATGATTTTCAAGGAGTACTCATGATTCAATAAAAAGCTTAATTGACCGAATTACTTTAAAATAACAAATTAATTAACAAGGTAGTTAATTACGCTAATTACGCCGAGTAATTCACGGAATTGGTTAATTACGAGTAATTCCTGACAAACTGGCAAAAAAGATACCGATGGAATTAATTTATTAATGATCACTGCCACTAACTAATCAATGACGAATTAACTAATACCTAACACTTGATTATTTCACTGCGTCATGGCAACTTAGCGCAGGGGTTTTCGCTGTGAAAACAGTCCTCGAATTGTTAGCGAATGAGGCACACCGGGGTCGGAATGTCTTGTTGTATTGGCTCGGCACTGCGAGTACTTCGTTGCTATACCATATCGTTATCAAACAGAGCGGCCACAGACTTTTGATAAGGCAGTTTCGATTTTTACGAAGAGAACACCTATTCCCGTGGGCGCTCGTATACTGGTTACTTCTGCCAGTTCAGAGCCGAACGGTTCAAAGCGAAACGAGCTTTTTGTATACCTGATCAGCGTGGCAACCGGGTAAAAACAAGCGTGAGCGACATGGCTGTATGCAGTCCAGTTCGACGCCTAACCTTTGTTTCTTTTATATTCCAGAAAACTCAGTCATCTCTTACGACACCTGGCAGCAATTAAGAAAAGTGCGAGACGAATGGGCGCACATGCTAGGCACACCGGCGACACGCCTTATTTAACTGGACACAAGCACACAGGGAACGCTGGCGCCCCAGCGAAGATTGGTCGTATTGATCACCCAGTACATGCGTTCTCTCGGAAGAGCGCCGAGCAGAATGTCCCTCCTTCTTCGTGCTTTCTTTCGCTCGTTCTCTCCCGAACAGTTTTTGTTTTCTCCTGATTATGCACACTGCACAGGCGGGCTGCGGGCACCCCTTGGAAATTGCTAGCCCCATGAATGACAGACAGAGAGAAACAAAAGAAAGCAGGCGCCGAAAAGACCAACTCGGAATAATGCGCTGCGCAAATTAGCGATCAAAACAACTCCCCACGGAGATGGTAGAAAGGGAAAGAAAGCAGAAAAAAAAAATCTGCTTGACTGAAGTGATGGCCAGAAAATTAAGCGGAATTCTTGTCGTCGAGCCAGGGGGTTGTGCGGTGCTCCGACTATGCAATCGTCGTTCCTGCTTCTAGCTGCGTTTCTTTTACTGTTTGCGCTTGTGTGTGTTGAGCTGTGCAAAAATGACCGTCAAAGCAGAGGAAATAAATGAAAGACGCGTGCCTTTCTGTGCAAGCAAAATTACTGCGCCCGTAAACGTCGCTTAACCAGCCGTATCGCGTTAATCACGCAGAAGGCATGCAGAGCCGCTGCGCTCTGCGGCGATAAATACCCGGAATTTATAGCTGAAGGCCGCGGTCATTACAACGAGCGCTGATAAAAATGCCTCTCCTCGGTTTGTGTTTACTAAGTGCTGTTTTCAGTAAACTTACACCGAACGAGGCATGCGTTTGAGTTCTGTTTTTCTTTTCTTTTTTTTCTCTTTTTCTTTCAGTGTTGATAAATAGGGAGAATTTCTCGCTAAGTGAAGGTCACTCAGCGGCCGATGTAATGAAAGATGCTGTGACCTGAGAGCACACCTCGCAAAACTTGTACCTCGTTTTCTCATTTTTTTTTTATGCTCTACGGAATGGCTACAGTTACTCTGCATGCTGCCGGTGTCTGTCATCCTGTTTCGTTCCGCCGAAAAAGAAAAATCGCCTTGTTGTTATTCACGCTCTTTCTTACACACTCATCCACGGCCTCGCTCATTTCCTCGCTCGCTCGACAAGTTGTGGAATGCGAATGCGTTGCGCTGGTTACAGGGCTGTTCTTTGCGTTGCTGCCACAACCAACTGGATATCTGGACAGCTTGACAATTTCGCTGCCGACCAACCTACGCGGCCGACAGTACTGTGCGGAGCTCGTAAGACCACTCGCACATGCAGCGCCTCTTCTTTCGCCGCAGAGAGCAAGGAGAGGCAGTTTTTAAAACCCAATTTCCGTTCTGCCCACTGCTTCAAACATTCGTGCCGACTAAACCCAGCGACGATTTCTTACAATTGGTGCGCTTTTTTTCTCTGTCTGTCGTCCCTCGCCTCTGCGCCTAGCCTCAAAAAGGGCGAGACACATCATCGAAGAGAAAAGCAGGAAGAGGGTTGAACAGCGAGTGTCGTATTCTCGCAGAAACAAATCCTGTCGGAGAAATTCCATTAGAGCGGCCTCCTCTGCCGGTTCATGTCTCAATCATCCAGAGTGTATATTCGGCGCCCCCTTCCTTTTACGAGCGGGGCCGCCGTCAGCGCCGGCGATTTGGTGCCGTTTGCACGGAGCCCTTCGGGCCGGAACGGCAGCGAGACACGAGGGGAGCAGCCACTCGGGCTCGCTTCGAAGGGACACATTTTTGAGCGCTCCTTTCTTCGCGCCGCCGTTGCTGTCTGCTACGCGAGAGAGAAGAGTGCAGCCGCGAGTGCCCCTGGTCCTCCCTCCCGTTTGTGATCACCCACTTTCCCGGTTGGTTTTAGTGCCGTTTTGCCATTGTCGCGACTCCGACACAGGGAGAAGCCTTGAGTAGAGTGAGGATGCATGGTAAAACTTCTGAGCGCCCGCAGTAGTATATACTATCTTATGACAAAGGAACATGCAGCCAGAATTTCGAGAGCTCATTTAACCTGAAAGCGAGTATTCACATCGCTTTTCTGCCGCAATGCTACACGATTCAACGGCAAGCTACATGTGCAGAAAAATAAAAATTATGGTCGATTTGCGTAGTTACGCCTAATGCGAACTATATGTGCGCTAGCAGTTCGGCTTTCGCTTCGGTTCCGCTGTTCAGATACATTGTTCTCGGATGGCTGTTGTTCAGAAAGCGATAATAGCTTAATGTCCATATATGCGGAATTGGTGACATTCTCTCCAGTCTTAGATCCCTGGGATTATAATAATAATAATTGGTTTTGGGGGAAACAAAGTGGCGCAGTATCTGTCTCATATATAGTTGGACACCTGAACCGCGCCGTAAGGGAAGGAATAAAGGAGGGAGTGAAAGCAGAAAGGAAGAAAGAGGTGCCGTAGTGGAGGGCTCCGGAATAATTTCGACCACCCGGGGCTCTTTAACGTGCACTGACACCGCACAGCCCACGGGCGGAACCCGGGAACTCCGCATCAGTAGTCGAGCGCCCTAACCACTGAGCCACCGCGGCGGGGTGATTCCTGGGAGGCTTTCTACCATTCCTGGCGCAGTGGTGCAGCGGTCAAGCGATGCGCCACTGGTCGGTATCCAGGGAGCCAGTTATGCGCCCTTCCTTTCCTCAAAGCCATCGCCGTCTAGAACATTGTCAACGCCAACGCCAGCGAACAAAGTGAACGCCGGCATCTTTCGCTTTGTATATCCTGGATTAGCTGAGCTAATCCACATAAATTTTTGTCGTGAATGTATGGTTGAGTGCTAGTGCAGTAAAAAAATCCCCGTGCTAGGACGCCCAGGAACTTTGGAGCTTTTATTTCAAAGGGGTAGGAGGGGGATGGCGCAAGAATTCGAGTTTTTTCAGTTACTAATTTAGCCCACGCTTTACTTAAATATTGAATTTTATTCAATTTTTGTTTATATTATTGTTTTTCACTGTGAAAAAGTGCCAAAATGGATAGCTTCATAACGATGTACACACGAGGAGTGATCGACTGCCCAAAAAATTTGTGCGTGCTTTGTTTCAGTTCGACTAATCATGCTTATGAACAGGGGCCAGTCAATCAACGGAATGTGATTGGTTTAGGTTGATCAGAACACATGTCCCCTGCTTAGATTAGATCCATGAGAAGGGGAGCGCGAAAACAAGAGGACGGACGAAGACAGAGCACACAGCACGAGCGCTAAGCAGTATGCGGGACAGTCCGGTAGATGCCTCAACGAAAGGCTTCGTGAACACAACAACAACATGAAGTCGTTAACGAGTAGCAATCTGGCTTTGCATTGCAACTAGTGCGGCTGCGTGCCATTTCTGGATGAATGCTCTGTCGTTTCCAGCAGCAGAGACAAACTGACAAGAGAAATCATTGAAGCTACACAGATAGCTACTTCGCGTGATCTGTGCGTCAGCGAGCCTTCTATATACTTATGGAAACGAGAATTGAGATTCCTAGGTTTGTAAGAGCCTTCATCCTTTTATGCTTATTTTTTTATTTTGATTTCTTCGGCTTCCCAGTTTTGGCGCATGCGCTCAGTCGTTAGGCTCAGGTCCCGGTCGACGCGGTCTTGTGTTTTTTCCTTTAGTCGGAAGTTAGCGCACGTGCTGTGTGTTCTGTCTTCGTCCGTCGTCTTGTTTTTGCGCTCCTCTTCTCTTGGATCGATACCGACTCGCCCAACTTTCCACCCTTGTCAGATTGGATGCTTTACGACTGCCTACGAAGCCAACTAGCCCCAGCTGAACTTTCTTTTATTCAAATTCAGTAAGGTCTGAGTAGGTTGATACATTTTTGATCGCCATCTCCTTTTGATTTACTGGTGAAAGTGCTACAAGCACTCGCAAGTCTTGCCGCTGGGCTGTGGCGCGCATATTGCCTTTGCAATCATCTTGACTGCGCTGCATATTGTCTCTACTGACTTTGTGAAGATAACATAAAGTCAACGCTTGGAGACTAGCATTTCCATTTTATTCTCTTGCGTAAATTAACCGCCGTGGTGGCTCAGTGGCGTTCGGCCTGTGATCCCAAGATCACTGAATCGAATACTGGCCGCTGCAGGCGCACTTCGATGGAGCTGAAATGCAAAACCCCCCGTACGCCGCACGATGTCAGCGCACGTTAAAGAACACCAGGAGGTCAAAATTAAACCCTAGCCCTCGACTACGGCTCCTTTCGTTGTCATAGCCCATGCGCAGCTTTAGGACGTTGAGCGCCAAATACCAGCCGTGTCATTTTGAGAAGTCTGTTTCAGCTAGCACTGGTTTTCCGCTGTTTGCAGGTTGGATCCCGCACTGCAGTTGCAGGCATTGCGCGTTCACATCCCAACACGGCGGCGACGTCGTCCAAGGTTCCTACGATTAACGCCGCCATGTAACCGTGCGCCCGCGACGATAAGTGCAATTCGCCCCGTCGGCGCGGCATTACACGGTTCTCAGACAGCGGGGAAGCGTGTCGATCGCTAACCCACTTGCTTATTTCGGGTCGTGCTCATCACTGGGCGGCACGCGACCGCCATTGAGTCGAGCCGCAGCGCCCGGTGCGCAGCCCGCCAGACGCGGCGGGTTCAATACGGCCGACTCGCGGCGGCGGGTAATTAAACGGGCCCCTAATGATGTCTGCGCACCCCTTTCCCCGGGCTCACAATTGGGCGGGCTGTGCGTGCGTGTCCGAGAATACGGCGGGTGACACGCACCACCCCGTCGGCCGAAGAGGGGCACGGAGGCGTGTCATTAGCCGCGCGGTAATCGCATTAATAGCCCATTCAGCATTCTCAGCATGTATTCTGCTGCTCTTCCTCTGAATGGCCGCGGATGCTCCCGTTTCGCTTTCTTCCTTCTGCCGCCTCTTCAACACGTATGCTTTTGTCAAAAGAACGCAGGCCGATATGCGATCTACTGCGGTGGCTAGGTGTCGCACATTGTTCAAGGTAGCCTGGGACTATAGGTGCATTTTCGGAGGCTGGCGGAGCTGTGGCGGCCGCTGTCTCCCTCATTACACAAACGATGGGTCTCATTTCGCGAAGGCTGAAAGTGTGCAAGCTTTTCACAGCCTGCGTACCCTGAACCAACGCAGACTATACGCGGCATCGTGACTGCTGGTTGCCTTAAAAACTAAATTCACGAACTCCGACTACCACCCCGAAACAGTTCGTGAGCCAAATGCAGTTATGAACAGCTCAGCCCATAGGATGAGGCAGACGGCTCGTAGCGCCTACAGGTATACGAGATAGGTATGGTTCCTCGTTTTCGGGTTTTATATTTTTTTTTCTTATTCAGGGGTATAAATCAGGCGCTATTTCTCAACTTGATAATAGGGGAGAAATCAGGTTTTTCGTGGAAACATTCCGAAATTCGGGTTTCTTCGTGTTAAATTTACAAACTGTGAATGTTTGTTCGATTTGTTTCAACCGGAGGGTAACAATTCGTGCTATTTTCCAGGCTGGTAAGCGAGAAAACTCAGAGTTCTCAAGAAAATACTCCAGAATTATGCATTTCTTTGCTAATTAATAATTACTGGCAGTAAAGAGCCTGGAATAGTTATGCAACATGAAACATTTCATTCACACAAGCTGTTCGTCGACTTTTTACACGTCCTTGTTAACATACCTAATCATGTATTTTGGTTTCCATGCCAGACCTGTCCTGTCTTTGGAGGTATCTCGCCTGAGAGAATGTTCTCTCAACATCACAGCTGCCATTAGCTGCGCATGACATTTTCAAACGCGGTAATACATCGCGCTAGCCCGGGGTAGCGCACATCGCGCGTGCCTATAGCTCATGACTTCAACACCTGCATTAGTCGGGCTGCTTTCAGCAAGTGTGTATGTTTAAACACCTCGCGAAGTGCGTGTACATCGTCGATCACGGAAATCAAGAGAAGTCGGCAGTCATCAAACGACCGACTGAGCAGCCCCTTCTGGAATGGATACAGTACGGCTCCCAACTTCCATCACATCAACTGGTTTTTCTTCTTTTTTTTCTTTATAATAGTAGACCCGCGGGAGTAGTTCCAGAAACCGGGGAAAAATCAACATGCTCGGGGTACAAAATTTGGGTAAAATCGTGT
Source organism: Amblyomma americanum (assembly GCF_052857255.1). NCBI lineage: Eukaryota > Metazoa > Arthropoda > Arachnida > Ixodida > Ixodidae > Amblyomma > Amblyomma americanum. The sequence continues at coordinate 219,645,722 of NC_135500.1, read as the reverse complement.
TTTACCCGAAAACGAAGAACCCTACATATATAGGCAGTCCCTCGTCAAACGTCATCGATGGTTTCATGCTCTGCTTACCACGAGCTACCGCGAGGTGCCCTGCGCCCGATGGAAGCTTGTATCACGCTTGACGTCACGATACAACTTTTATTACGCCACACCAGGTCAAAAGAGTGTAGCTTGGTTTCCACTACCAGAAAGTGCGGAAGTTGTTTTTTTTTTCATTTTTTTGGTGGGGGGGGGGGGGGGTCGTCGACCAAACTCGTCATTTCTCACATGTGATCTACAAGCGATCTACAAGCTGGTTCGCGTAATGTGAGCCAAAAGATGAAAGAAGTCCGTTTACGTCGAGCAAAACTATTGCTGGTGGTTATATAATGGAAAGCGATTTTTTTTTAGTTAATGCGGCTTTAGTTGATTTTTTTTTTCAGCGTTCAAACCACTGGAAGTAGGCGAAAAGTTTCAGGTACAAAGGTGTACAAAGCAATAAAACGCCAAAAGAAACCGCAACTGGAGCAGTATTAGTACGGGGGAGGAGGGGGGACTTTAATGCAGCAGGAGAGGTTAAATCCCAAGAAATCAGAACTGTCGGCTGGAGTCGAGTGCCACCCCAGAATTCAGTGCAAATCCCGTGCGCCCGTCTTGAATCTTTCTCAAAAGCGTGTTTCTCGAAATATCGAACGCTCAGTTACTTTTCGTGCTCCGCACACACTCTAATTGAACATTTAGCCGATTTTCATCCGTTTCACACTTGTAAGGTTTAAACAGGTTATTAGATTAATAAGGAGTAATAAATAGCTCCGTTTTGTTCCTCGCAGATGCTATCGATTTTGTTGTGCCGTCTTTATATCTGCAATGCGTTCGAGTTTCTTCTCAGGCCCTCGGTTCACGTTACTTGGAGCAGCCAGACGATAGTGTCCTTGTTGGTCGAAGATGCGCAAAGCTGCTGACAGCCCATTTCAGAAGAAAGATTGTCTTCAGGCTGGTATTCCTTTGGTGTTGGCATCTTTGATGAGCACAGGAATGCTTCTGTGGAAACCATCCATCTCATCTGGACGCCACTTTCGTTGCACTTTTCGTTCTCTTCTGCTTCCTTGGAAGTTATACCATTCCATGCAAAATTCTATTGGTGCTATTTTGCAAAAGGTTAGATGGTTGGCCGTTTTGCTAAAGATTGTGTTAGATTCGGATCCCTGATGGAAAAAAAAACCCTTCGATTTATTTGCTGGTTTTCTGTTCACCCTTCGCAATCATGTCAAAGTGCTAGATATTGTAATATCTGTCAATTTTGAAACTTTGTTTTCATAGTAGTGCAACGCATTAACGAGGAACGATTACAAAAGCTTGTAAACTACAAAATTTGCAGTAAGAAAAGCAGACCAAGCAGTCATCTTACTTGAAGTAGTAGCAAGTGGTTCTATTAAAAATACTAATAAAAAGGAAGGAAAAGATTTTTGCTAGCCCCGGCATGTGCCATCGATACTGAAGTACCTGATCTGGGGTAAATAAAGGATAGAAGGCAGAATGGAGAAATGAAATGAAAGAGGTGAGGACACAGGAAGAGAGGATGGGGGAGAGGTAATATGCACAAACTGTTTACACAATAAGAAATGTGTCCAGGTTGTGCGCGTGATTAGTTCATGATGAAGCAATAAAAACACACGCGCAAAGCACTATTTACGTTCACTAAAGCTGGAGTGGGGCGTCCAGCTGTTAATCGTCCAAGGCTGTACTCGCGGAGCGTTCGGTCACTGCGCGTAACTACCTGGCGGAGAACAGGCGGGACGTCGAGCCCGTGTGCTCGAGCTTAGTTGTGACCCTCTGCGATAAAATGTTTTCTTGTTATAATTAAGGTTCTCGAAAAACTTTGATCAAGCAGTGCCGTTAAAATGGCAGGAACAGTAAAGGTTACGATTTCATCATTGTGCGCATTAAGGGGAAGTCAGGCTAGACTGATAGGTTGCAGTCACGTGATAGTAAATGTCTTTTTTAGCAGAAACAAAGCTTTTCGTGAGTTGAGTAAAAGAGGAGCACACGTGGCGCCGCCATGCGGCCATTCGTGTACAACTGCGGACGTGGCGTGCGTGCCCACTGCGCTGTAACTGCACGTTGGCGCCAACGGTGACTCAGCAGGCGGGCTTGTTCCGGCCGCCTCCTTTCCGGTCCTTGGAAGTGGCGCCTCTGGTTGGTAGTGGATAAAGTCACTGGAACGGGAACAGTGACTTTAGTAGTGGAAACGAAGCAACTGCGCTCATTTTTCACGGGCGCTTTGAACGCTGAAGGGATTCGGGACGCTCATGCGCGTTCTTTTCAGCAGCGCAGCCTCGTTTCCGCGCAGAAGATAACGACGGCAGTGCTCCCGAGGCATGAGCTAGCCGTCTTGCCTACTTTGATATTTCTCCTCGAGTGCCCCTTTGAAGAGCGATTTTGTGTCAACAGTGCACATCATTCTAATCTTTTTCTTAAATAAGTTACAAAACATCAATTATAAAATTTTACCACGTGTGAGTTTTTGCCGATATTGATCAGATAACTTGGCAAAGCATTTCATTCAGACGGCATATCTGCTTTTGCCGCGTAATTTTAACAGGAATAAGAAGTTGAGCCCACATTAAGACACTCCACTTTTGAGTCCGGTTTAGTTGTTCTGCTTGTACAATGTGGCCTGAAACAAACGCGTAGAACGCTGCCTGTTTCCTACACTCATCCATTTCTTCCTTTTTTCGCTGAGCGACCACTTTTAGATTCGCTCAGGCCCGAGTGGTGCCGCACCCTCTTTCCCTGGTATCCAACCTGGAGCCTCGCGTGTCATTGCATGCGTCCGAGAACCTGTCATTACAGCGTCAGCTATTTTGGCGAGAAGGCAGAGTACGCAGTGAATGGCAGGACCGACAGGTACATGGTGCAAATTGGACCGCCCTGCGCGATGACTGTGCGACTGCGGTCACGTGGCCGGCCCGCATTTAGTCGCCACGGGGGCCCGCGAGGGGGCGTTGTAATTGCACCGCCGCACCCCCCGCTGGCGAGGCCTCATCAGCACATACCTACTACTACGCGGGGATGGCCGGCCAAATGGATTGCCCCGCTCTCGAAGCCAGATTAGGGCGGCAGATGAATCTCAATTTTCGCGTCGTTAACCGGCAGCGCCGGAAGGTGAACCGAAGACAGATTCGCGGACAGCAGCACGGGTGTGTACGAACAGCATCGCTCAAAAGTCATCGGGCCACAGGGTTTGCTTTTTGAGCTGCGTAGTCGAGCGAAAAGCAAAAAGTCTTGAAAAAAGTGTCCATGAAATTTGTACGCTTACAGCGATTTTATTTATTTACTTATTTAATGCTATCAGTACCATCAGCGATTGTGACAGAAAAGGGCAAGGAAAAGGTACATTGGAATAAAATTCTGATAACTGGTCATGATTCGAAGCTTACATTTTGCCGTTACTTCAACTTATACAACGGGATTAAAATGTTACCTGCAATAGGCAACATGTGACTGGAATCGGGTTTGAGTTTAGAAATAATTATAGCGCAAGCACGCGCAACCGAGCCAGCAGCAAAAAATAACAGTCAAAACAACGGCGAAATTATTCTTGAGATGCACATAACTGATTTCTATTTTCAGCTTCGCAGATGCAATACGCACTCCACAACGCGGCACTGCTAAAAAAAGCTGTGTGGCCTTTCACCAATAAGGCTCTTATACGCTGCTGCGCGCTATAGCTTGATCGCTCAGTCTTTTTCTGTCCGGTATTTTTACATTTTGTGGCTCACCTTTCCTGTTGCCCTTTCCCGCGAGAGAGAAAGAAAGCTAGCAAAACGAAATCTGAGCTTGAACCTGGAAGGTTTATTGATTGCAGGAGGGAGGAAGCAAAGCAGCAAATAAAGAAAAAAATGAGCAATAGAATAAAACTGCGGTTGGAAAATTGAAAAGTTGTATAGCGAAGTCAGCATCCAAAGTTCCACGAAGGAAACCAATCTGTCGAAGGTGTGAAAACAAGGGGTTAAAGCTTGTTGCTGCTGTGCAAGACAGGGCAAGGGCCCGTGGCGCTTCAGCAGGCACCTTAGCTTTATCCCGACCTGAAAAAAATTCCCTCAGCGTTCCGATGGAGCATTCTTCAGTGCTGCTCTGACAACTGCAGCTTGCACAGCAACACTGCACAATGCGCCAGCCTGATTCAGTTGTCACCTCTAAACACAGTTGTTTGGGGCTGAGACCAGCGTTATGAGACCATCCAATTAATGTTAACCGGTGCAAAAGGCTTGGCTTCTGGTGGGTATCAACGGAGCGCACCAACCGATGAGAACATGACAGCAGACGTCGTCAGAGGCGGGTCCGCCTATATTATTATCGTTAATATTATTATTGCTTCGCCGTCACCTGGACAGCACTGAGTAGCGCACACTCCACAGTTTCACGGATAACAAAAATCTTCAGAGCTTGAGGCAACGCATAGATCAAAATTTACTAGACTACCATGGCTTCTGTGGGGCTGTGCAACACAGTTGATATTGTACCCAAGGCGCTCCAAATTTATGGTTTACAGAATTTAGCGTCCCCAAGCGACTCGGGCTATGAGGGACGCCACCGTTTAGGGCTCCGGAAATCTCGAGCCATCTGGTGTTCTTTAACGTGCATTGACATCGCACGTTGCACGAGCCTCTATCATTTCGCCTCCGTCGAAATGCGGCCAGGATTGAACCCGCGTCTTTCGGGTGAGCAGCCGAGCGCCATAAGCACCGAGTCACCGCGGCGGCAGAGATTGCTGGAGATTGAAAATAACTCTCCTCATCCTTCCGGAACTTTGGAGTGGTGTTGCGAGATCCCCACCACAAGGATGAGCTTCTTCATCTTTTCAGTGCAGTTCTTGGCTTTACCTTCGAGTTCACAAGTGCGCATCACATCACTGAAACGGAGGAGCTGGCAACGGGAAGCCGCATACACACATACTTACGACGAGTTGGGATGAGAATCTCGCAGTGCTGAGACTGCGTGAGAGCTCAGTGCAAAGTGCTACATTTATTTTGACAAAAAAGTTATTATTAAACAAGGCGTCAGAGAGCCGGCAGTGCCTTTTCAAGAGCTGCCGTATACTCACCATCGAAATGTCAACTCAGAGCCAACTACGTAATCACAAGTGCCATCGAGCGATGTCAGCCAGTCAGCCTTATAAGACGTGTTATAAGTTTTGTTTTGAAGCAGACCTCGCAGTCGTTTTCAGAACGGACTCCTTCGAACAAAAAGAAAAAGGTAAGCTTATCTGCACCAAGGCTCTGTTCGCCGAACACACTTTAACTGCTGCACCGCTGCGCCGGCAGTGTATGAGGACTCCCGGGGATCATGAATCTAAAGTAGAGCATTACTAATTTGGCATATATGGGCATTAATTAACCCATTAACGCTATCGGGTCTTAACCTTGAGGCGGAGTATTTGTGTCTCCTCTAATTATTTTTCTTTTTCGCCTCGTTGCCGTTGCCGTCCAGCACCGCAAGCATAGCAGGGTTAGACACCTTCATTTCTCGTCTGCAAGCTTCGAACCCTGAGTTCAGTTATAAAGGGTGCTTACACCACTTAGGTTGCTTTAACGGGATTTAAAGGTTGCTAACAGTGGCTGCACCCCTGAGCGCGCAGCGAACGCAGCTCACGAAGCCCAAAATGTCGGCTCCGGGGCAGCCTTAAAAGCCGCAGCAGATGACGAAAGCCTAGTTCTAACGACGCACTTCTTCAACGCCCCCAGTAAATTCAAGAAATATCTCGAGAACAACAAAGACGAGGCTCACTTCGGCGCCAAAAACCGCAGCAGAAGCGGATTGCAAGAAAGTATCAAACACAGACGCAGCGGCAAAGAAGGCTCTACTTTAGCGCAGAACTGTGCTGCGCGGGGAAAGCCAGCTTCTAAAGAACTCGAGGTTGCAGAAGTGCGATAGGAAGAGTATTATGATCGAAAGGGGGCAGAATGGAGGCGCCGAAATAAATAAAGAAGCGGGCATCGGAAGGAGCGAGTGATTGGAACGCATGCATCTCAATTGGAGGCTCGCCACAATTTCGCAACGGTTTCTGAGCTCGAGCAGCCTTTGTGCCAACTTGGAGGACGCCAGCCGAGCGAACTTGCGGAATCGGGCCCACAGCAGCGGCTGTCGAGGACGAGACGGAAAAAAGTTTCGAAGCTCCGGCAACTTTTTTATGCACACTTCTCTCGCGCTTAGAAGAATGATACCGCGCGCGCGGAGGAGGCGTTACAAGTGCCCCCCACACAGTGCTGAAGCCATATTTCACATATCACGCTCCCCGGCCATTTGTATCGATGGCTTAGCAACTTTCAACGACTCCTCCCCTACTTTCGTTCGCCGCAGACGGAGAAATTGCGATTGCCATTTCTCCGGGATTGCTCTGGATAATGTCGGCATGAAAATGTGCAGTCTTGGTCAAAAGTCTTCGGGCCAAAGGCTGTTCGCTTCAGCCGCATAATGGAGCCATTCGGCACTATTAAACACCGAATGACCCTGAAATAGAAGGTTTCTTCTTGCGGTAGAGAAGCTGCCTGATTGTGTTCGGAATGATCAGCTACACGGAACATTCTACGGACGTTCATTTCGCTGCAGGTGAACGCTGTGGCCTGAGAACGTTTTACGTCTGGCCTCGCGGCGCTGCGCTGCACGTAGTGGCTTCTCCGTGCGAGGCTATACAGAGGACCACGTTGTTGCGTAAGCGAGCTGAAAAACAGCCCACAGATACGGCCCGGCCAATCATATACTATAGATATACCATGTGCTACTGAAACGTGCTCGTGATGCCCTCCCGCCGACGGCGTCGCGTTCAATTCCGTCGTAAAGCGGCGCTCTATACTCCAGACATGTCATGCGCAAATTTTACGACCTGCGCCTGAGACGTCTGGCGCCTCTGAACGCATATCGGTCGCAGTATAGGCAAAGCACGGACGCGTTTCTCAATCCTGGGCAGAGCGCGCGTTGATCTTGTTTCCTCTTGCGAGACGTTCTTCGATCGACCATTTTATGCAACACAAGCTGGGGAAGAGGAAAATGCTCTCTAACGTCAGCAGCCATTTCCTTTTCCGCCTGTAGATTGCTGCCAGTATGGTGGAGGCTGTGCAGTCGCGTTCTTTATGCATTCAAGAGCGGCTGTCTCCTTCACTCTTTTTGCCGTTTAACGCATTTGTATCCTTTTATTAATTAGTTCTCGGTGACAGGGTAGCCGGGAGAGCACTGCATGATCGTGGACTGCACAAACAATCAATCGGAAGCGCAGCGTCTGCGGGAAGCATGCAACGACAGCCCCAATGCAGTTGCGACACATTTATGCTGCACTGCTACCCGCCCACCTAAAATTAAACCGCGGGAAAGTCTTCCCACCAATGACGAACTCTGGCATGTGTTCAGCCAGTATCGTGCATGGCGGACGCACGGAACAAAATCCGGTGCCGATGTTAAACCTGGAATAGAAGCGCTTTTTTCTACTTTTGCTGTGGCATACATGCAGCGTTTGAAAGGTTTTTTTCGTTACCGTGACTCTGTTTAGAGTTAGGTCTGATCTAGTCGTGGTATGACCGCAATGCCACATCGACACTTCAACGCCCTGTGGGCCCATCTGCGAACGCAAATTCGGTTTGTACGTTGTAACAGCGATATGGGCGCTGCTAATTTCTGGCCACTTGGCAGCGGGTCGGGCACATCGCTCATTGTTTCAGCTTGAACCACAGGTTTGAACTGTCATATTTGTATTTTTACTTTTGTACTGCTCTCTGCGCTGCCTCTGCTGCCGATGACCTTTGATACTTGTGTGTTTTCTGTACTCATTCCGATATGACAGAGATTGCTGACATAAACCGTGAATTACGAAAGGCACTTCGAGAGCTGAAAAAAAGCATAAAAAATAGAAAAATAGATGGTATAAGCAACCCTCCCACGCACAAATTGGATATCGTATTTTCTTTCCCCGTCTTAATGAACACGCCAGAAAATATCGCTTGTCCAAACGATAGGGCGCACCTTGCCCTTCTGCATCTTAATGCACAGTCTGAAAGGAACAAGTACAACGAAGAAACAACATTCCTTCGTGCATTTAGGTTCAGCTTTCTTTTCCTGCCGATCATCGAAACGTGGTACAAAACGCAGGAAGAAGTTCTCTGATTGTCCGGTTTTTGGAATTTTTATCCTGAACAGGCCCTACAGGCGTGGTGTGAGAGTTGGTATCAGAGCGGGTTGCATATGTAGTGCTCCCCGACTTATCGGCAATCACTCCGGATTTCGATACACTGACGCTCCACTGCAAACAGTCTGTATTTGTCGTTGTTCATCGCCGCCTGATGGCAGTACTGATAAATTTTTTGCCTACTTGGAAAAGCTCCTGAATTCTACGTGTTTTAATAAACTGCACATTACCATCGGTGGGTACTGCAACATTAACATGCTTCAGGTTACTTAAAATTCGCAAGGTCTGTATTTGCTTCTGGATACATTTCATTGTTCAAATGTATGATAACCGCCTGCACGCATCAGCTGTCGCTGAGAAAGTGTTCTTGACATGTTCATCACAAATAACCCGAAAGACTGTATCAAAGGTACGTTATCACTGCAGATGTGGGTGATCGTTTGCCTATTTTATGTTTTCCAAGCCCGGTCAGCTATGTAAGGAATTCGAAAAGCATCGTAACCATTTTTAGCTAAAAATCAAAGAAAAAACGCTTGACAAATTTAGAACTGTAGTTGAAGAAATCAACTTTACATCTGCTGATGATGCCGGCGACACCTTCTCTTTAAACGTGTCTACACAGATTGTTTTAGCTAACAGAAGGATGCATTACAATGGTTATCAAGAAAATTGCCATGTATTTTCAGTTTTTGAAAACAAAAGACCTTAATTTCTCCTCAGCATTTAAGAAATGCAAAACAGTGTAATAAAATACGCAACTCTAAACTCAGTAATTTTGAAAATCTTTTTGGACGTGTTGCTACTCGTAGTGAGACCTAGATATTACAGTCAATAGTCAAAGTTTTAAAGGAAGAAACCTAGCAAGTAAGTGTAATTATTACTTTTCGACTTTAGTGAAAAGCAGCCACAACGATAAAGCATTGTCCTATTATGACCCACTGAACGCTCATATGGCTTTTTGTCATACAGCTACTCCACATGAAGTTTATTCTGTTTTTATGTCGCTCAAGAACAGCAAATCGCGCGATATTGATGGTCTCCTTATCCGCCCCATAATGTTTGTACCTGACCTCCTAGTACCTGCTCCAGCACATATCTTTATTATCTTCTTGGCTACTGGTATTTTCCCCAAAAATAAAATTCAGCTAGCCAGAGTCACTGTTCTGTTTAAGACAAGAGAAAAGAATGAGTTTTCTAATTAACGCCCTATTTCTGTGCCGCCTGTCATGTCAAAAGGATTGGAAAAGAGTAATATGCAAAAGAGCTGTGTCGTTTTGTGATAAGCATTCCATAATATTCCTCCAGCAGTTTGGTTTCCGATTGGGTATGTCAACAGAACTGGCCCTTTTCACACAAAAAGAATTTATTATTAAAGATTCCGCACAAAGAAAATTAACACCAGGTGCCTTTATAGATTTTTCTAAAGCCTTTGACAGAGTTAACCATATCACACTATTTTCTGTGGAAATATGGGGGGGGGGGGGGAGCCTACCTCTATGCTTATTTACTCAGGCCATAAAGGGCGCATGGACGATGGTCAAATAAATTAAAAGAGCAGTATTGAAGAAGCACTGTTCGTCCAAAGACCCACCGCTGCGGCGAGGTGCCCGGTCCTCGTCGACTTGAGTGCTGGGCAAACCCACAGCAGCTGGAGGCCCAGCAACCGGAGTGCGCGGGGATTCACGTCTAAAAATCGAGGCCGCTTTCGAGTTACGGCAAAAGTGGGGCAACAGCGACCCGGATCATCCTGCTAATGCTATTGCAGACATGCTACAATTTACTCCTACACCTCGGCTTTGCGCTTCAAGCTGCCATCATGGAGAGTCGAGGGACGCGTGAATTCTGGTGGCGGAAATGAATGTATTCTCTGTCCGTGCTTGCATGAACCATTTTCGAGGTGGTGTTTCATGTGAGAGAGAGTGTGTTGCTGGCTGACAATTGCTTTTCTCCCTCCTTCCTCCTTCATGTAACATGGGGCTGCTCCGGTCCCAAGCCCCCCGAACTAGACAAACATCACTCCGAGGAACAGTGGGAGTCTGCCCTGCTCAGCTCTGACTTGGCGACGCAGCGAAAGCTGATATCCCAAGCAAGAGCAACTGCGGTTGACATTGTAAGGACTCCACCCAAAATCTGTATTTTCGCCTCTCTATCCTACCTTTTTGGAATAAAGGTTTTCTACTACTACTACTACTTCCTTTCGTCCTTTCTTTCGTCCTTTCTTTCTTTCCTCCTTTCTAGCTTCCTTTGTTCCTTTATTTCTTCCCTTCTTCCTTTCTTCCTTCCTTCCTTCCTTTTTTCTTCCTTACTTCCTTTTTCTTCCTTCCTTCCTTCCTTCCTTCCTTCCTTCCTTCCTTCCTTCCTTCCTTCCTTCCTTTCTTCCTTTCCTCCTTCCTTCCTTCCTTCCTTGCTTCCTTTCTTTTGAGTTTGAGTATCGTGACACGGTACTGCATGCAGCTTGAAGCATTTATGTTACACCAAAACCATAGGCGTGCACAGGTTTCTCAGTAAGTGGGGGGGGGGGGGGGGGGGGGGCGACATTCATGGTAGTGCCTCTTCAAGTCTTTTAGGTAGCAGGGAACAATAGGGGACCAAATCTGCGCCCCCCTCCCTGGTGACATGATATTTGGGAGGGAGAGGGGCCACTGCCCCCTTGTCCTCCTCCATGACCGAAACCCTAAACGGACGGCGTTATGCCGTATAGCGGCAGGTCTAAAAATTTTCAAAAGAGACTGCAGTGCCCTGTCCCTTCTGGCGTCACTCTGTCTAGTCTGCTCGTTTTCTTCTACGCCATACGTACCTACCAAGTGGACTAAATTCGCGCTATTCTGGTGATTACGTGCTCACAGCAGCACAACGCCATGGCTGCTGCGCCATAGCGGCGGGAAGCTTCTGTCGTGCCTCTGCTCAGAATGATCAAGGCGCAGTCTGTATGGTTCGTCTCTTTTGAAGCCCCATCATTACTATGCACGCGCGGTACGTGCGCACACAGAGGAGATTCCCAGCACGCGGCGGCAATGGCGCCAGATAACGCAGGGGAGCTATAGACACCGCCACCTCGGCCATTTTACGACCGCGGTTGTTATTGTCGCAGTTGACGGTGGGGTTCGTATTAAAGGAGCATCGCCGCCATGAACGGAAACCCGAGACACCCGCCTCCCTATACGCCCCCAATGCAGTGTACCTCAAGGCGAAACTGGAGGCGTGCGGTTTTCGAAATATGCTCATATCTATTCAGACCGTCCGCCTGTGCGGCGAGAAAAAGAGACAGCAGATGTTCCTACTTCTGCGTAACCTATCTTACATGTACAAAATATCTTGCGATGTGGCGATGTCAAGTCAGTCAGCCTCCATAAGCAAACATGGGGACGGATAAAACACGAGGCAGACGAGACCCCACCGCGAGAACCGCAGACAAGGCGACTGACACCAGATTTTTCTAAATGTTTTTTTTTTCATTTTTGCATTCCGCGAAAGCGATACTGAAACATACAGTGGGAAAGCGGCAAATTCATCGTAGCCCATAAAGAAGACCCGTGGCGCGCATGTGAAAACACAGCGTGGCACAGTCTAAACCGCTTCAGTGCGGCGGCCCTCCTTCTTGTTCGACGGGCTCTGTCCCTTCCTTGACCCGAACGCCTTGGGAAAAGCGAGCCTTGAAATCGACTCGCGGGAATAAAAGCGATTCAGTAGCGATCCCTTCCTGTCGAGAGTGGGAAACAAGCTCCGTGAGTGGGTGGACTGGTTAGGCACACGGAGAGAAAGAAGGTTGTGGGCTATTATAGCTTTGCTGCTGTTTGACATTCTTGCCACGGTCTCAACCGCTTTCCAACCACAATCGCTTGGACGCTAACCGAATTGCACTTCTGCCTACCGCAGCTTTTTCCATCGATTTTTTCTTCTTTACCTCTTTTTCCGTTTGTTTGTTTATTCTTTGTTTGTTTGCAAGCATTCGAAAAATTTTAGTGAGAGTCTTGCAGATAATTTGATCCTCTCGTGCCCCAGCCGCTGTGCCCAGCTGCTCTGACTCTGCGCCGTCCTGGTGCATTGCGCAATGCCTTTCACCTTGCAATAGATTCCTCCAGCGAGCACTGCCATTTTCCTCCGTGCCGTGCACAGTCGGGGCAATGCACCTATGTACGCATCTGGTCTTGTGCCGAGCATCATCATGATCAACAACACCATCATCATCAGTCTGACTACACCCACTGCAGGGCGACGGCCTCTCCCATGTCTCTCCAAATAACCCTGCCCTTTGCCAGCTGCGCCCACGCTTTGCCTGCAAACTTCTTAATCTCATCCGCCCACCTAATCTTCTGCCGCCCCCTGCTACGCTTACTTTCCCTTGGAATCCACTCCGTTACCCTCAAGGACCGGCGGTTATCTTTGATGCCTTCGCATTGCGTGCCCTGTCCAGGCCCATTTCTTCCTCTTGATTTCGACTAGGATGTCATTAACAAGCGTTTGTTTCCTCACCTACTCTGCCCGCTTCCGGTCTCTTAAGCCTGGACTCCATGTGCGCGAAAGAGCGAGCTACGCGACAAGGCGGCACGGCGACGCTCGCTCCGTCGCTTGTGGGCAACCTCCACGCAAGCGAAGGCGGCAGGCGACGCGAACCCGCGACGTGCGCAGCGGACTCCGTGCTTTGCGCGCTCAAGCTTAGAAACACGCCCGTAATCTGTTCCCTCTCAAAATTTTGTGGGTGTGCCTCATAGTCAGGGCCAAAGGAATATTTCCTCTACGGCAGTGGAGATAACCAACGGCGTGCTTGCGGAGACGAAGTCACTTCACGGATTCACGGGGGAGGTGTGCTTTCGTCCGGTGCCTGTGCACTCCGGCTTAGTAAAAACACTCCCATAAACTGTCACCGCAATCTGATTGTAAGTGAGCAAACTATAATTTACCAGTGAGAATGCGCGCCGCGAGTGTTTCTGCACAGTTGGAGCGCAGCGGCACGGTGGATCGAGCGCCGGTATACCCGCGGCTCGACACGCTTCTCTCCCTGCAGTACGCCCGCTCGCGTAGCCCACTCCAAATGCTGTTAGCCCTCCGCACCCAACTAGAAGATTGCTTTAATTATTTAAATCATGCGGGTCTGCCTCTCAGCTACAAAACCAAATATTTTCTCGACGGTGGCGATGACCAAGACGACGCGCTGGTTTCGTGAGATGTACCCGTGAGAAACCGTGGACAAACCGGAAACAGCTTTGGGGGGCTCTGGTTGGCCAGTCGCGTGGGGGACTTCCGGGCGACGAGCGAAATTTTCAGTGGGTGCAGATCCGAGCGACACGGCAAGCGACACATGCATTTTGCTTCGCGCGACGGCGTCGCTCGTCGCTTGCAGCCGTCGCCTTCGCGTTCGCGCGAGTTTTCGCGTACAGTCGCGGTCAATTTGAAGATGATCGCGCGAGCATCGGCCGGCTCGCCTTTCAAGCTGCATAGCGACCGATTTCGGAACTGCGAAGATAGATTGCGCTCCCTTCTTCCCCTCGTAGGCTCTTTTTGACTACAACCGTCACCCCTACGACTGACTCGCCACGTTTCTTCTGCGTTTGTTTCACTTTCCTGCCAATCATGTGTGCCCGTCGTTGCTGCATGTCTCGGATAACAATGACGCCTGTGTGCAAAACATGATAAGGTGATCCGAATTAATTTGAAGGTTATCTCGCGAAGGGTGACGAATCTTTAAGACAACACCTTTTTGTTGCACATTTTTGCCAAACAAAGTCAGAATTATGATAGCTTCCCTTGCCTTTGCTGCTCAATGAAGAACTGCTATCATATTACCAACAATATTGTCTCGGCATCGCTTTATCTTTCTTGTATATCCCTTTTTATTTGTTGTTGATATAACCGGACTCTGTTTTTATGTTCTCACTGGTTTCGATAACACTGTCACTCTCTTCTACAGCCCACATGCGCCGGACTGGTTATTCATACATAGAAAAAATTAAAAAAACATCGCCGCGGTGTCCTGACCTCCGTATAATTGAGAACATTTAGGGAAATATGAAAGCTAATCTGGCTCGCGTGCATCCGGACACAGGTGCCCAGAAACATTGTGCCAAGCAGCAGGTACGACAGTCTGCTGTGCAAAGGAGGAATTAAGAAAAATGAGAACTCCGACACCAACGTTACTGCGAAGAGAGCCCGCTCTTTGTAGGAGAGCCTGAGGGCAACGGAAGATAGTGTAATTTCATCCCTGAAAGGTGAAAAAAAAGAATGCTGCGCAAGGCTGGTATTTCTAGCATGGGTTGATGCTCGCACGATTACCTTTCAACTGATTGCGTCCACTCCCACAGTATACCGAAGAATACGACACGGGCCGTCTCACCGCTGCCCATTGACGCGTAAGAAAACAACGAAAAGTTGCGACTTGCTACAAGGAGGGTGACAGCTGCTCAAGGAACAGATTATAGTTTGAGGTTGCTGAGACCAACCTCGCCCGCTCCACTATTGTACCGCGGGTGATGCTCAAGGAACAAAAAAAAATAGGGTGGGGCAGCCAAAAAAGGTTGTAAACCAATAGGCCCCTGCCTGTGCCACTTAAGTATAACAAGCTTAACCCAATCGTAATATAGATGAAAAGGCCCTAAGGCAATGTTGTGCTTTTGCCACCCGTAGGTGGGAAAAATAAAAAAATGAGGGGGGGGGGGGGGAATGCTACCAAGCGACCCACAGCCGGGGGAGCGGGCCCGGGGAGACTCCCCTTATCTCCCCTGGGACGTAGCGGAGGGGTTTTTCAGGAGTGCACGTTGTTGGGCGAGTCGGTGGGACGTAGGTTGTGGGAATGGGACTGAGGGAAGAGTTGTGGGTATGGGATGGGAACTGGGGACAGCGAGACATTGACCCTCATTTTATCATTGCTCGACTCCTGTCTGGCCAGGACAGGGAGGGCGTCGATGTTGACCAATGGTGCGGCTCCACTCACGGGATGCCCGACCACCCAACGACGCAATAGCTCCGACTCGGAGACAGGAAATCCTAACCCGGGGCAGCTGCCTCGGGCTCCTCCACGACTTTAGGGGTCCAGTTCGGACTTGCGAAACGCTGCTCAGCTACTAACCGTCCAGTGCTTTTCGCGGTTTTTCAGACTCCGGAAGTATGGATCCAAGCCAATGGAATTAGCCTCCCGGGGTACCACCTGTGCTTCCAACCAACCTTGCACTTATTTCGAGCAGCGAAAATAGAGAGCGAAGCTACATTGATGTTTCCCTCGCCACAGAAGGTTATGACGTAACGTGGCGCTGCTATTTGTTTCGGTCGCCGCTCGAACGATCCCCTTCAAATTGATCGCGACTGTACATGGAGTCCAGGCTTAAACGTTACACCTATCGTTTTTCCTTCCATAGCTCGCTGCGCTGCCCTTAACTTGAGCTGAACCCTTTTCGTTAGCCTCCACGTTTCTGCCCCGTAGGTGAGTACCGGCAAGATACAGCTGTTGTGTACCTTTATCTAGAGGGATACTGGTAAACTGCCATTCATGATCTGAGAGAACCTGCCATATGCACTCCACCCCATTCTTATTCTTCTAGTCATTTCCCTCTCATGTTCCGATTCAGCTGTCACTACCTGCCCTAAGTAGACCTTTACCACTTCCAGCACCTCGCTGCCAATTGTGAACTGCTGTTCCCTTGCTAGACTGTTGAACATTACTTTGGATTTCTGCGTGTTAATTTTTATACCCACCGTTCTGCTCTGCCTGTCCCTGTCTTCCTGTCTGTTCCTGTCCTGGTGCTTTGCTAGTGCCTTTGCTCGTGGTTACATACATGCAAATGTGTTGTTCTTTACCAAAAAATGAATTCAGCGACCTTGTTTCGCGGGTCCATCCTTCTATTCACTCAATGCTGACGCCATGGTTTCCTGAAAAGCCTGAAAAAAATTAGGTTACATAAAAAAACTATAATTATATAAACTGCGAAAATGCAGTGTTCATTAAGCAAAAAGATGCACCTCTAAAATTTCCGTAATAAGGATGCCGATTTTTCTCAGTGTTTTGTTTCAGTGCATGAAAGCACTTTTTCACCTGCCAACAGGACAGTCTCACCTGCCAACAGGACAGTCTAACTCATACCGTTAAAGCCTGTAGTGCTGTTTACAAATAAAAAATGGTCTGATATGCGATAACTGGCTGATAGACAGCCTTCACAGCCAGTGTCTATTCACTAATTTCAGCAGTTGAGTACAAAACAACCCCACCTGTTAACACAAAATGCTTGCATGTTTGGTTGCTGAAATTTCAAATTATAAAGATTGATTATTCTGGTCTTGCAGTGTATTATTATCACCAAACACCTTTTCCTCGTGATTAGTTGTTTGGACGCTTCCCTGCCGGTATATAGAAATTGTGCTTGGAACGTTTCACAAACGTGCCTTTTCCTGTTGTTTACTGCTGCTGAACGTTTCTGCATTATGCGTGAAAAAACCGTCGGCGCGTCGGCTCCGGCGCCGCGTTGACGAAATCAAAGCCGGTAACAACACAATAAAGCTTATCTTAAAAGTTCCACCACCGCTTGACAGTGACGTCGCTGGTTACTGAAACTGACACAAACAATGCATCCGAGAAATATATTAGGAGCACGCAAGGGTAAACGCGTGAGCGGAGGCCAAAATCAAACACGCAAGGAAACGAAACTCGAACGAGACCTCGACAGCAACTCGTTTAAATTTTTTGGCTCTGTCACAAGAGAATAATTAAACATTCTCACCGGAGCGCACCATTGCAGTACACCGACATTAAAAGATAGTTTTCCCTCCACGGTGGCTCACTTATTTAGGGTGCTCGACTGACGCGCCTGAGCGTTCAGTCCTGCCGCGCTTCGACGGAGGCGAAACGCAAGGCACACAATTAAGTGCAGTACAATGTCAGTGCACTTTTAAAGAACCCCAGGTGGCATAAATTAATACTGCGCCCTCCTCCACGGCGCCGTTCCTCATAGCACATATCGCTTTGGGGCGCCCCGTTCGCGCTCAAGTGTGCCCTGATTGCGCTCGCTCACCGGCATTTCATTCGGTAGCACATAGTGGTTATTCCTACATGTGCAGCCGTCTCCATTCGCTTCACAAGCGGTATCGCGGCAAAACCTCATTTCCTTCGGCGACGGCTGTGCAGCGGCAACTTGTCTGCAAAGACTACAACTATAATGCATTGGCGGTGCATTTCCGGAATGCACGCGCATGCGCACATCGCTTCGTGAAATTGCTCTACGTTGGCCTTCGCCGGATGCAAGGGTCGAGTGGCGGTGCCCGAGTTTTTTGCTGCAGAATAGGGCATGCGGACGAGACGACGACAGTTGTCGGGAACTACACTTCAACTAGTTAATAATAATAATAATAATAATAATAATAATAATAATAATAATAATAATAATAATAATAATAATAATAATAATAATAATAATAATAATAATAATAATAATTTTTATTTCACCACCAAAATGTACATGGTGGCAGGATGCCCACAGCAAAAGCTGCCTCTTGGACAGCTTGACTCAGCCATGGACGCCGAGCAGCTAACTTTGGCAGCAAAACATTGGGTCACACAAATTTCAGTGCATATATGTATTAAAGGGAAGGTGAAGTGGTTTTTAAAAAAAAAGAGTTTCGATCGGTATTCTATAGATTTGTGCCCTGTCAATTCGAATATGGCATTTAAATCGCCCGAAAACAATGACATGGACATTTATTTTTAAGAAATACGCAGCAATCACTGCAGGCTATTTCAAACGGGCAGTCTCCGCTCGTGATTGCTCGAAAGCTTATTGACGTCATCGGTGCCATCTCGGCTGTTGTCGTTTCACGTGCTGGGAGAAGCGGCGGCTTTTCGCACCTGTACAGTTTATTTATCGACAGATATTCGTGATTATGGAATCTCTGTGCTCTCTGTAAGATCATTGTGCTTCTCCATATATGTTCGAGCCCCCAGCTTCCACGCAAAAGCGACTAACACAGGAAAATGACAGCTCGGACTCGACTGGTAGCCGAAGTGAGGTGGCAACTTTTTCTCGCGTGCGAAGCACTGATTGGTACGTATTTCTTTCCTGTAAGCGTACACGGGCGTGTAAGTGGACAAACGAAAGAACAATAACATATTACGCATATTGTTGAAAAGCTTGGAGTGCGTCATTGTCACGGATCTCCCCGGAGAACGCCCGGGCCGAAAGAATGGACTAGGCGGCAGGTGTACCCACACAGACGCACATTTAATGCACCCTATACGTGACACAAACACTAGCACACAAAACTAACTAACAAAACTAACACAAAGACCCGGGAACACTGCTACTAGGGTCTGCTACTAGCGTTCTACTGTTAGCGGTCGGCGTTCGTGCTCACGGTTCGGTGCTGATGCAGCGTTGCATGGGTCCAGTAGCCGGCGTCGAGGTGGCTCTCGAAGCATAGCGTTTCTTACTATTAACTAGAGGAAAGCTGGCGGCGCTGCACCTAAACCTCCATGGGCGCGCAAAGCATTATGGGGCGATGAGCTACTTGGTGCGAGACAGTAGGTTTTTTTCAGGAACACAGAGTGGCGTTACTGAGATGTGATTTGTGAGGGTTTAACGTCCCAAAGCCACTCAGGCTATGAGAGACGCCGTAGTGGAGGGCTCCGGAAATTTCGACCACCTGGGGTTCTTGAACGTGCACTGACAACACACAGTACACGGGCCTCTAAATTTTCGCCTCCATCGAAATTCTACCGCCGGGGGCCGGGATCGAGCCCGCGTCTTTCGGGACAGCAGACGAGCGCCATAACCACTGAGCCACCACGGAGGCTGTTACTGAGATGTCCCATTCCGTATCCACCATAGAGTTTCTTACTATTAACTAGAGGGAAAGCTGGCGCCCGCCTATGGGAGTTTTCATGGAGCTTCCTCGAGACCACCTGTACCACCATGGTCGCTCTAAGCATCATGGGGCGGAGAGCTACCGACTGCAGAACCACAACTTTCGGTCAAAAAATAATGAAAAGAAACGTCAGCTTTCCCTCTAGTTAATAGTAAGAAACTCTATAGCTCGAAGTGCTCAGGCTGGCGTCGTTGGCGGCGTCGTACGAGCTCCCGGTCCAAGCGCCCGTGGAGGTGAAGCGTTCGAGCTCTTCCCTCTTGCTTTATTCTTCTGACGAAAGCTGCTCTTGGTGGCGGCGATGAGCGCGAACATCGAAGGAACGATGCCAGGCTTGAGCCGAGCAGATTTCACTGTAAAGCCCATCGCCCGTGCCAGTGACAGGTTCCGGTGGTAATCCGTGTCACGAAAGTGATCTGAGCAAAGCATACTGCACCTTGAGGGCATGAGGTTCTTCCCTTTGACAGCTGCAATCCACCGTTTAGCAAGCGCCTTGTCTTTAGGGAGGTGGCGGAATGCAGCAACGTCACGCCCACTTCTGTGCCTGCAGCCGTACGCCGCGCAGAAAAACGGCATGCTGAGCGCTAAGCTTTTTTACCCTGCCCCGGCCCTTTGTTGGAAGCAAACTTATCAAATACACTCGAATACACACACAAAAAAAAACACGCGGGCGATGTCTTCTCAGCGGCGCTGGTCGGCTGGTCGCCGCATAAGCACAGGGAGGAAATGGGCCGGGCTCAACGCAAGGCAACGATGACGTCGTTTCCGGTCGCTTCCACTTGGCTCTCCCGACTTCCTCCGCGCTCCGCTCTTTGCGGGAGGCGGAGAATCAAGGGAACTTTATTCGAGCATTTTGTAATTGGCGGAATGCAGCAACGTCACGCCCACTTCTGTGCCTGCAGCCGTACGCCGCGCAGAAAAACGGCATGCTGAGCGCTAAGCTTTTTTACCCTGCCCCGGCCCTTTGTTGGAAGCAAACTTATCAAATACACTCGAATACACACACAAAAAAAAAACGCGCGGGCGATGTCTTCTCAGCGGCGCTGGTCGGCTGGTCGCCGCATAAGCACAGGGAGGAAATGGGCCGGGCTCAACGCAAGGCAACGATGACGTCGTTTCCGGTCGCTTCCACTTGGCTCTCCCGACTTCCTCCGCGCTCCGCTCTTTGCGGGAGGCGGAGAATCAAGGGAACTTTATTCGAGCATTTTGTAATTGGCGGAATACAACATCGTCACGCCCACTTCTGTGCCTGCAGCCGTACGCCGCGCAGAAAAACGGCATGCTGAGCGCTAAGCTTTTTTACCCTGCCCCGGCCCTTTGTTGGAAGCAAACTTATCAAATACACTCGAATACACACACAAAAAAAAAAACGCGCGGGCGATGTCTTCTCAGCGGCGCTGGTCGGCTGGTCGCCGCATAAGCACAGGGAGGAAATGGGCCGGGCTCAACGCAAGGCAACGATGACGTCGTTTCCGGTCGCTTCCACTTGGCTCTCCCGACTTCCTCCGCGCTCCGCTCTTTGCGGGAGGCGGAGAATCAAGGGAACTTTATTCGAGCATTTTGTAATTGGCGGAATGCAGCAACGTCACGCCCACTTCTGTGCCTGCAGCCGTACGCCGCGCAGAAAAACGGCATGCTGAGCGCTAAGCTTTTTTACCCTGCCCCGGCCCTTTGTTGGAAGCAAACTTATCAAATACACTCGAATACACACACAAAAAAAAAACGCGCGGGCGATGTCTTCTCAGCGGCGCTGGTCGGCTGGTCGCCGCATAAGCACAGGGAGGAAATGGGCCGGGCTCAACGCAAGGCAACGATGACGTCGTTTCCGGTCGCTTCCACTTGGCTCTCCCGACTTCCTCCGCGCTCCGCTCTTTGCGGGAGGCGGAGAATCAAGGGAACTTTATTCGAGCATTTTGTAATTGGCGGAATACAACATCGTCACGCCCACTTCTGTGCCTGCAGCCGTACGCCGCGCAGAAAAACGGCATGCTGAGCGCTAAGCTTTTTTACCCTGCCCCGGCCCTTTGTTGGAAGCAAACTTATCAAATACACTCGAATACACACACAAAAAAAAAAACGCGCGGGCGATGTCTTCTCAGCGGCGCTGGTCGGCTGGTCGCCGCATAAGCACAGGGAGGAAATGGGCCGGGCTCAACGCAAGGCAACGATGACGTCGTTTCCGGTCGCTTCCACTTGGCTCTCCCGACTTCCTCCGCGCTCCGCTCTTTGCGGGAGGCGGAGAATCAAGGGAACTTTATTCGAGCATTTTGTAATTGGCGGAATACAACATCGTCACGCCCACTTCTGTGCCTGCAGCCGTACGCCGCGCAGAAAAACGGCATGCTGAGCGCTAAGCTTTTTTACCCTGCCCCGGCCCTTTGTTGGAAGCAAACTTATCAAATACACTCGAATACACACACAAAAAAAAAAACGCGCGGGCGATGTCTCCTCAGCGGCGCTGGTCGGCTGGTCGCCGCATAAGCACAGGGAGGAAATGGGCCGGGCTCAACGCAAGGCAACGATGACGTCGTTTCCGGTCGCTTCCACTTGGCTCTCCCGACTTCCTCCGCGCTCCGCTCTTTGCGGGAGGCGGAGAATCAAGGGAACTTTATTCGAGCATTTTGTAATTGGCGGAATACAACATCGTCACGCCCACTTCTGTGCCTGCAGCCGTACGCCCCGCAGAAAAACGGCATGCTGAGCGCTAAGCTTTTTTACCCTGCCCCGGCCCTTTGTTGGAAGCAAACTTATCAAATACACTCGAATACACACACAAAAAAAAAAACGCGCGGGCGATGTCTTCTCAGCGGCGCTGGTCGGCTGGTCGCCGCATAAGCACAGGGAGGAAATGGGCCGGGCTCAACGCAAGGCAACGATGACGTCGTTTCCGGTCGCTTCCACTTGGCTCTCCCGACTTCCTCCGCGCTCCGCTCTTTGCGGGAGGCGGAGAATCAAGGGAACTTTATTCGAGCATTTTGTAATTGGCGGAATGCAGCAACGTCACGCCCACTTCTGTGCCTGCAGCCGTACGCCGCGCAGAAAAACGGCATGCTGAGCGCTAAGCTTTTTTACCCTGCCCCGGCCCTTTGTTGGAAGCAAACTTATCAAATACACTCGAATACACACAAAAAAAAAACGCGCGGGCGATGTCTTCTCAGCGGCGCTGGTCGGCTGGTCGCCGCATAAGCACAGGGAGGAAATGGGCCGGGCTCAACGCAAGGCAACGATGACGTCGTTTCCGGTCGCTTCCACTTGGCTCTCCCGACTTCCTCCGCGCTCCGCTCTTTGCGGGAGGCGGAGAATCAAGGGAACTTTATTCGAGCATTTTGTAATTGGCGGAATACAACATCGTCACGCCCACTTCTGTGCCTGCAGCCGTACGCCCCGCAGAAAAACGGCATGCTGAGCGCTAAGCTTTTTTACCCTGCCCCGGCCCTTTGTTGGAAGCAAACTTATCAAATACACTCGAATACACACACAAAAAAAAAACGCGCGGGCGATGTCTTCTCAGCGGCGCTGGTCGGCTGGTCGCCGCATAAGCACAGGGAGGAAATGGGCCGGGCTCAACGCAAGGCAACGATGACGTCGTTTCCGGTCGCTTCCACTTGGCTCTCCCGACTTCCTCCGCGCTCCGCTCTTTGCGGGAGGCGGAGAATCAAGGGAACTTTATTCGAGCATTTTGTAATTGGCGGAATACAACATCGTCACGCCCACTTCTGTGCCTGCAGCCGTACGCCGCGCAGAAAAACGGCATGCTGAGCGCTAAGCTTTTTTACCCTGCCCCGGCCCTTTGTTGGAAGCAAACTTATCAAATACACTCGAATGCACACACAAAAAAAAAAAACGCGCGGGCGATGTCTTCTCAGCGGCGCTGGTCGGCTGGTCGCCGCATAAGCACAGGGAGGAAATGGGCCGGGCTCAACGCAAGGCAACGATGACGTCGTTTCCGGTCGCTTCCACTTGGCTCTCCCGACTTCCTCCGCGCTCCGCTCTTTGCGGGAGGCGGAGAATCAAGGGAACTTTATTCGAGCATTTTGTAATTGGCGGAATACAACATCGTCACGCCCACTTCTGTGCCTGCAGCCGTACGCCCCGCAGAAAAACGGCATGCTGAGCGCTAAGCTTTTTTACCCTGCCCCGGCCCTTTGTTGGAAGCAAACTTATCAAATACACTCGAATGCACACACAAAAAAAAAAAAACGCGCGGGCGATGTCTTCTCAGCGGCGCTGGTCGGCTGGTCGCCGCATAAGCACAGGGAGGAAATGGGCCGGGCTCAACGCAAGGCAACGATGACGTCGTTTCCGGTCGCTTCCACTTGGCTCTCCCGACTTCCTCCGCGCTCCGCTCTTTGCGGGAGGCGGAGAATCAAGGGAACTTTATTCGAGCATTTTGTAATTGGCGGAATACAACATCGTCACGCCCACTTCTGTGCCTGCAGCCGTACGCCCCGCAGAAAAACGGCATGCTGAGCGCTAAGCTTTTTTACCCTGCCCCGGCCCTTTGTTGGAAGCAAACTTATCAAATACACTCGAATGCACACACAAAAAAAAAAAACGCGCGGGCGATGTCTTCTCAGCGGCGCTGGTCGGCTGGTCGCCGCATAAGCACAGGGAGGAAATGGGCCGGGCTCAACGCAAGGCAACGATGACGTCGTTTCCGGTCGCTTCCACTTGGCTCTCCCGACTTCCTCCGCGCTCCGCTCTTTGCGGGAGGCGGAGAATCAAGGGAACTTTATTCGAGCATTTTGTAATTGGCGGAATACAACATCGTCACGCCCACTTCTGTGCCTGCAGCCGTACGCCCCGCAGAAAAACGGCATGCTGAGCGCTAAGCTTTTTTACCCTGCCCCGGCCCTTTGTTGGAAGCAAACTTATCAAATACACTCGAATGCACACACAAAAAAAAAAAACGCGCGGGCGATGTCTTCTCAGCGGCGCTGGTCGGCTGGTCGCCGCATAAGCACAGGGAGGAAATGGGCCGGGCTCAACGCAAGGCAACGATGACGTCGTTTCCGGTCGCTTCCACTTGGCTCTCCCGACTTCCTCCGCGCTCCGCTCTTTGCGGGAGGCGGAGAATCAAGAGAACTTTATTCGAGCATTTTGTAACTTCTGCGTGGAAAATCGCGTAAACTTCACATGCTTAATGTAAAGTATCTTCAAGTTCTGTAACCTCTTCACCTTCACTTTAAGCACTATTACACACGATCACGACAGATACTTCCCGTAAAAAAAATAAATTCACATACATGAAGTAAACAAGCGAAATAATACATTTAATTTGCTTCAGAATTCGCTTTAGAGAGTCAGTTAGTAAAAATTATTCTAACAGGCTCTTGTACAAGGCGGTTCTTAGGGTAATATTATTAAAAGAAAGGGCACTCAGCAAACGTGGTAGTATGTTTGCTAGTGTTTGAAGGCCATATGTTGTTCTCTATGTTTTAATATGCCACTGATCGACGTTTCTTGTGCGGTGTACTTTGCAGCTTGGCTCAATGTTAGCCAGTTCATGAAGAAATGACGTACAATTATTAGTTTCGCGTTTTAAAGCGTGGCATAAACGAAAATGATATAGCTTGGTGATCGGAAGTGTTTTATATTTAGGAAAAAGTGCTTGCGTGTGGAATGCTTAAGGAACTTTTTCAATTATTCGCACTTGGTGACTGAAGGATACCTGACGTTAAAGAAAATGATTAAATCGTGGACAGGCAAGCTCCTTTGTTACTGCTGTCAGTGGTTCGAATCCGGCTCAGAGTTGAAGTTTCTTTCAGCCGAATACTGCTGCCATGACAACGGTACGAAACTTCGATTGGCTTTCCTCCGGCAGGATTTGGCGCTCATGTCTGGATTGGCTGAGCAATCGCACATATGGAAGTTTCCTATCCCTGACGAAGACGCGAAAACGAGGGAACTATGGGCTTATGCGGATAGCGCTACAAAATGGTTCCAGCTCAGCGACGAGTGACTTACACACCCAAACGACTAAGCTCACATCATAGACTGATTTTTTTCTCGTAGTCTTTTTTTGTTCAGACTGCGAGCCTGGATTAAATAGGGCGCGCTACATTGGCTACCTCTATGTAGGACGCGAAGCGCTTTCCTTTCAGCAGTGCAGTCTTAATTGAGGCGGAAAAACAGACTGTCTCAATCTCCCATGACGTCATTGAGGAACTATAGCCCCCGGTGGCCGAAGTGGGTTCCTGCTGGAGGAAAAGTGACATCCCGCGCTCTCACTTGAATGCAAAGCCTTTCAGTCTCACCCCTCTGTGAGAAGGTCGCAGCCGAAGAAGTGAACTCACTCGGAACCCCCTTCCGAAACCCTTTCCGCCCCTATGTACGCGAACTGTCGGCGTCTACACTAACCGGGGAACACTCTCGAGTGCAGCGCAGCGAATGGCTGCCCCTTCCAGCTCGGCCGCAAAAGGTAATCGCACCGCTGCCACTGCGGCGTCTCAGGTCGCGCGAGAGAACGGCGCCGCCCCGGGAGCAGCTTCGGCTCCGTCGCTCGCTCACCCGGGCACCGCATCGAGCGTGTAACGGACCCGCACGACGCACCGCTCGAGTGGAAGCGGCTTGAACGTGCGCCGACTCCAAGATTCCCCGCGGATCGCGGCCCGGGTTCCCTCCTCCACCCGTCACGTGCGCAGCCGTTTCTCGTCTTTCTTTATCTCTCTCTGTTTCACGCGCTGGCATCTACTCATCCCTACTGCACTCCTCCCTTTTTCTCCGCGTTCAGTACATCCGCAACTCGCCCATTGTTGGCGGCGCAATTTGCTTAACGCTGCCGCCCCACTGAAGTCTTGGCTCGCATCCGCCAGCACGGATTCCTCCGCACAGCGCGTCTCCGTTAGAACCCTGGGCCGTTATCTCTTTATATCTTTCGCCAACTTCGCTAAATCTAAGCGAGTTTCGGTGCAAAGCATTTCTTGGGATGCTAGGTAGCCGCTGTCGTTATTGTATCGCGCGAGAGGCCGAAGTAAGTAGCGTTTTAAAACCAAGCGGCGGCGTTGCTTCGAGCACGAAAAAAAAAATTAAATGAAAAGGCGTGGTGGCAAAACCCAAAATTTTCTTCTTTTTTGAAAGGTGGCGACGTCGCTGCGAGCCCGGCATTTCCTTGTCTTCTTCATCTTGAACACATTAAGGAATGTGTGCCTTGAAACCACTGATATATGGCGTTAAAAAAATTATCGCGCTAATTATAACCACAGGGAAACATGCCGAAGCATAAAAGCGAATATTCTGCAACGAAGTGCCTCGTGAACATCACCGTCACGTCTGGCACACCTACCCCACCTTCACAAGAAGAAAATCAAAGTACGAGAGGCTCCAAAGATTCATCTTTCTTCTTTTTTCTTTTTTAGTCCGCAGTTCTTGCTTGACCAACCGCCTTTTTCTGTTCATTTCTCCCTTTCCGGTGGTCATTTTTCTGCCTGCAGTCAGTCTTGAATGCCCCTTATTCTCTTTTATGTATTTGTCTATCCGCTTATCTGCCAGTAGCTCACTCTCCATGTCATTTCGGTAAATTTTTGCCCAGTTACTTGGTGCAGTTCGACGATCCCTTCTCAGACCGCCGAAAAACGCTCATTCCGTAGCAGCCAGTAATAAGAAGACGGCGCGACCATCAGGGACTACGAAGGTGTACAAAGGATGGGACTAGCACGCTTTCCAGTCTTCTCTGCCCCTTGGTCACGCTGTCTTCAAATCACTATCACCATGAACCAACTAGCCCAAACAAAAACTTTACTTGACCGTCTTAACCCTATAGGCCTTTTCCCCACTTCGCCTGCCCCTCGCCAGACAGGACTTCCCTAAACAATTTTCAGTCGGGTATTCAACCCTCTTTTCAGTACGAGCAGCCACAATGCAACACTGCTGCGCCGAGGAAACGCAGTGCTGTTCGACAGGCTCACGACGACGCCGGTGGGAGCGCAGTTAACCAACGACTCCCGGCTTCCTAGACGGCCTCACGGGCCACTGAAGCGGGACTTAACTGCACGTGCATAATCGCGCCGTCAGCGTCGGTCCGGCAGCGCTGCTCCTCTGTTTCCCTTCGAGGTCTGAGCGCGCAGTCGGGCGTAAGGAACCGGCGCAAACGGCGCGTTTTATCCACGGCGCTGACAGCCGGAGTCTGCGGCGTCTGGGCATGAATGTCGAGCGCGGGGGCTTCTCAGCGCGTTGTGTGGGTCATGATGCATCGCCGTAGCACCAGCAGCTGATAATGACGCCTCTCCCTCTGTACAGTCGTTAAAGCAACGACTCCCCACAGCTATAGAAAAAGGCGAAATCGCGCGCGTTCTGCATGCGAACCTCCGTCCGGAATGAAGGCTCACGATGTGAAATTGTCTCGATCGGGGCTGCGAAAGGAGGGTGTGTGTGTTCGTACGTCTATTACAGCCCCGCTGCGTAGGACACGTGTGGCGTTCCGAGC
Organism: Amblyomma americanum; assembly: GCF_052857255.1. Taxonomy (NCBI): domain Eukaryota; kingdom Metazoa; phylum Arthropoda; class Arachnida; order Ixodida; family Ixodidae; genus Amblyomma; species Amblyomma americanum. Next base: position 219,618,291 of record NC_135500.1, on the reverse strand, counting down.
GGTTGTTGGGCGTAATGGGGCAATTAAGGATTAATGCCTGCCGGCGATTGCGCCTTAAATCAATGAGCAAGCGGAGAGCCGTGCGGGTCCTTCGGCACTGCGCAGTTGAAGGAAGGCCACCGCAGAGGCAGCCGCCACTCGGATGCATTGCACGCTCGCGAATAGAGCGAGCATCTAGAAAGACAGAGGTCACCGCCCTCGTCCGAGCGGATCTAATGTTCTGCTACCATCACCGAAGTAGGCGCAGCAGCAATGTTTTCAGCGGAGGCATCACAGCGAACGCTCTCGCCCATTCGGGCTCAAAGAAACATCAGGTTATCTACATTGCCTTGTTACGTCTCAGCCAGCTGACAGCGTTATGTTCGATATGACGAGATTTGTTTTGTCTCTAGCAGAGCGAATTTTTCATTTCCAACAGGGCAGACAGCGCGACACTCCACTGTCATGACTAATGCGGTGGCATAGAAAAGTTGGTTTGGTTTGGTTTTATAGGGTTTGTCGTCCCAAAGCGACTCAGACTACGAGGGACGCCGTATAGTGGAGGGCTCCGGAAATTTCGATCTCCTGGGGTTCTTGAACGTTCGCTGACATCACACACACTACACGGGCCTCTAGCGTTCCGCCTCTACCCAAATGCTAGCGCCGTGGCCGGGATCGAACCCGCGTCTTCGGGGTCAGCAACCGAGTACCATAACCACTGAGCCACCGCGGCAGCTACATGTTGTTGTGTTTGGTTTAATTGCACATAAACATCTAAGGCTATCATCCGCCAAGCTCAAGGTGCAGGAAAATTGTTTTCTGCTGAATTTATCGAACATGTGAAAAACCATAAGTGGTGTAGAGAGCCTAAAACTTTAGTTCGTACTTGTTAGTAATGAGAAAGCGAAGGAACTCTAACAATGGCTAAAGTTTTAAAGAGGCTCAGGTAAACTGAGCGACCATCCTTGCCTGGGCAAGGATCTCGGAGCTCCCAACCCATCAAATAAAACAAAAAAAAAATAACTTCTCAGTAACGAGACGGTGGCTGAGGTGTATCACCATATGTAGCAAGGCGCAGGGTCAGAGCTTTTCATTGAGGCCTGTCTCCCCTAAAAAACTTAAAATACTTGGGATAACAATAAGTACACCTTGACCTAAAATCAATGCTGTACATGTTCTGTGCATGAGAATAAGATGTGGTGTACTGTAATTTCATCTTCACAAATAGGTTTGTCTTCTTTTGTTAGTAAGAGGTTGTGTGTAAGGTGTGTATGTCCAATATGGAGACCGCCTAGTATTACTTCTATGAAACGTTCCTGGTGACTACAGGTTTTCTATTTACCCAGTACGGGCTTTACGAAATACAGTTTGTTATTTACTTCATTTCCCTAGGTTCCCTGCCGTTTAGCCTTTAGATTATTGTGTATTAATTTCATGCAGTCTCTACGGGGTATGTTGCTTTTCCTGATTTCATGACTGCGAGCTTTTGCAGCACACTTGTCGGCTCTTTCATTCTATCTATTCGAACATGGCTCGGCACCCAGCAGAATTTTATTATATGTCCCTGTATTCTGACTTTTTTTACGCTGTGTAATATGTTTCCTACTAAGGGTTCGACAGCATTTCTGCAGTGTAATGCCGTGAGCACGCTAAATGAATACGTGTAGATTATGCAGTTTTGAATGCTGTTATTTATTATTCTGCCTGCAGCTATAGAGACTGCACAAAATTTGGCAGTAAAAATGGGTGCACAGTTAGGAAACCTTACTATTTTTAGCCAGTTTTCTTGTACAGACGCGATTTCGAAATATTTTTAGCCATCAGTGTAAAATCCTGTGTAGTTCGCATGTTTTTCTTGTAGTGCCCGGTGTTCCTGTAATATGTGCTCATGTGGTGTTTTTTTTTTTTCGGGAGTGTGTTAACGTGAAGTTACACACAGTGGGAAGGCTGTACCATGGGTACAGTGTCGTGTCTTGAGGCGACATCAGGAAGGCTGTCCAGTATTTCCAAGTTTCGGCAACTATATCCTCGAAACAGAGAAGCAGAAGGCTGACTGACTGCGGCTTATTGTTGAACAGTGCTATGGAGGCGCACTTTGTAACAATCGGATAACAAATATGTTTTGGTAGAGATCTTATTTTCAGTACATATACGCTTGTGATCATTCTTCTTCTGTCTGCTAGGGATGGTTCATTTGGTTCTACGTAAAGGCTATTTATGGGAGATGCTCTGTATATGCTCCGGTTGAAAGACGAAGACCTAAGTTGTGAACTGGGTCCAGTCGTTTCAAGTATGACGCCCTGCTGAACCATAAACCACGGATCCATAATCTAAGCTGGAGCGCACTAGAGAGCGATAAATCTGCAAAAGGAAAGTTCAATCGGAACGTCAGCGTTTTCGTGAAAGTACATTGATTACGTTGAGGGTTCGAGATGCTTCCTTCTTTAAGTTGTTTAGGTGAGGTATGAATGTGGGCTTTTAATCAAATGTTATGGCCAAGAACTTGTTTTCCAGTTTTACTGGTAGCACAGCTTCATTCTGATATAGGGTGGGGTCCCTCTGTAAGCCTCGCTTGAGCGCGAACAGCACAGTCACTGATTTTTGTGGGGGAAAATTGAATCAATTTCTATCTGCCCAATTAGCCAATTTATTTACAGTCATCTATATCTGTCTCTAACGTGTTGATACGCTGGAGGACGTACGTGCAATTTGTAGGTCATCTACATACACTGAATACATAATCGAATTGGGGATTATTTTTACCATGAAAAGTGTAGTACTCCGAACATAGCCCTGAGGCATACCGCTCTCGTGGATGAAATTCCCTGATAGGGTAGTACCTAGGCGTACATGGAATGAGCGGTGTGCTAGAAAGTCGCTCAAACTGTTCAGCATCCTGCCCCGGATGCCCAAATCTGCTTGGTCGCGGAGTATGGCGAACCTCCAAGTGGTGTCGTACGCCTTCTCCATGTAAAAGACGGCGTCAAGGCAATGCTGATTTTGTGTGAACGCCGCCCGCACTGTGTTTTCAAAACGGGCACGATGGTCTGTGATGAAGCATTTTTTTTTGAAGCCACACTGATGTATGTCGAGAAGCTGATGAGATTCAAGAACAAAGGTTAGTCAGATGGTCACCACACCTTTAGATGATTTTGCAATTGTTAAGTGCAATTTGTCGATAACTAACAGGACTGGATGATGGTTTTCTAGGTTTCGAGAAAGGTACTATGATGAAAGCCAGATTTTGTTGAAGAATTTTAGGGGTGCCTCAACGGCGGCCTCAGAGAGATGTGCAAGTATGGTGTAGTTTGTATTATCTGGGCCTGCTCCTGTCTGTTTGCCTGTAGATAGATACTACTCTATTTAGTTTCTCTATTGTAATGTTCCTATTATAATCTTCATGCATTCCTGCTCCTGTAGGAAGTTTTTGTTTTTCTGGTATGGTTTTGTAGTTTTGAAACGTCTCTGTGTAGTTGGAAGAATTGGAAACAGGAGCGAAGTGATGACCTAATATGTTCTCCTGCTCTAATGTTTGCGTTCCAGCAGTGGACAGAAGTGGAAAAGTGTAGGGAGAATAGTCGCCACTGAATTTCCGGGCCTCATCCCACGATTTCTTGCGTAGTAGTGAACTGCTTAATGTAGAGACATATTTCTTCCAAGACATTTTTTTAGCGTTTCTGCGAATACGTCGCGCTTTGGCCCTCGTCCTTTTAAATAATTTATTTATTTATTTATTTATTTATTTATTTATTTATTTATTTATTTATTTATACAAAATACCCCTATAGGCCCTCAGTTTGAGGGTATTACATAGAGGGCGGGGGCCGGTACAAGCAAGTAATCAAAAGAAAGAAATAAATAAGCCAAAAATTCAAGAAACTACAAACACCAGATAAAAGCATAAGGATCCTTGGAATAAAAATACAAAACCGACACAAACATTGAAGCATAAATTGCAAGAAACAGAAACATTAACAGAGCAGCAGACAGTAAAGTTAATACAATTAAGTGATACGGTCTATCCACAACGGCATGAAAATAAAACAACGAGAATCATCAATAACATAAATAAAAAACAAAAATCTAATGTACTGGTAAGTTAACGTTGTACTAAAAGATGTTACGCAGAAGTAGTGGCAGATATTAGTTTATGAAATTTTTCACCGGATCAGTGGTGGTAGCAACATCTGAAGGGAGAGCGTTCCAGTTGGTTATAGTGCGTGGAATGAATGAATGTGCATAGTTAGATGTACGGCATAACAAGCACTTAACTCTTCTGTCGGACTCCTTCGAAATATTCCCCATGCTTTGCATTGTTCTTTTTTTTTTTTGCTATTCTGCACTTCTCTGTCCACCAAACCTTGTGTTTTTTTTTCTTATTTTGTTCTGATGTTTATGCAATCACTATCTTTGAAGCAGAAATTATGCAGGTGCTAAATTTTTCATTTCTTTCATCTATGCTTAGTCCATGCATCATCGAATTCTCTATATAAAGTGGCACTTGTTTGTTTTATGGTTTATGGGGGTTTAACGTCCCAACCCACTCGGGCTATGAGAGACGCCATAGTGAAGGGCTCCGGAAATTTCGACCACCTGGGGTTCTTTAACGTGCGCTGACACCTCGCAGTACACGGGCCTCTAGAATTTCGCCTCCATCGAAATTCGACCGCCACGGCTGGGATCGAACCTGCGTCTTTCGGGCCAGCAGCCGAGCGCCATAACCACTCAGCCACCGCGGCGGCTAATGTGGCATTTGTGCCAAATTGTGACCAGTCAGCTAGTTGGAGTTTCTAGCGCTGAGGTCGTGTTCGAATGATTTTGATTGAGGAAGATAATTTTAAAACTGCGGGTAATTGGTTACTTCCTCGACGATCCTTTAAAACATCCCAAATAAAATCACTGAAAACTGATGGTGATACTAAGGTTAAATCAAGGCAACTCATTTTTCTAGATGGGACAGCAATATGCGATTGTTCTTGTATTCATCAGGCATATGTTATTTGTAAGTATAAGATCTTCAATTATTTGACAGCTGGTGTCTTTGCGCTCACTGCACCAAAAAGGGGAGTGCGCATTTAAAATCCCCAACTACCACATATGGTACTGCAACTGTTGGAAAAAGCTTTCCAAATCGCGGATAGTAACTGTGAGGTGTGGTGGTATATATACAGAGCGTATTATTATGGTTTTGTGCGTAACTACACTGACTGCTACAGCCTCAAAGTTTGTTTTCAATGATATTTCTCACGCAGGGACGCCGCTTTGCGTTATGGTTGCGACGCCAGAGAGCCTGCTCGCCTGGTCTCTATATTGTCTGAAAATTCGGAACTTTTTCAAGATATTTGTGTGTTTTGACCCTAGGCTTGGCTCCTGAAGACAGAAAGCTACAGGCGACGTTTATATAAGTATCTCTGTAATGTCTGTGTACTTTCTCATTATTCCTCTACAGTTCCATGCAACCAAAAATGCCATGTTTTAGTGTGTTGAGTGTTGGGGAAAGGTTAGTTTTCCTGAGGCATTATTCTTGGCTTTCCTTTTTTCTCGAGATAGTTACGCCGCCCTTTCAACACAGCCGTGCTCAGGGTTGTATCCACCGCCTCCCAGGAGGCGCTGGAATCCCGTGAGGCCCCGGCCGTACGAGTGGTAGGCCTCTCCCTGTTGGAAGAGACCTGGCGGGCTCCCGACTCGGAGGTCGACGGGCCCTCTTTCGGAGTTGGCGGTGCAGCTTTCTCTGCCTCGTCCAGGGGGATGAATTGCCCTGCAGGGGGCCCCGCTCAGTGAGGCCTGGGCAGGCGCTGAAAACCGGCGTGGTTTGGTTGTGTTTGGAGCGAGGAAAAACTTGCTCGCGTTGATTCGTTGTCCGTTCTCATTGAATGTAGTGTTTTCACTTGTTTTCAGTGTAATGACTTCCTTCTATATTTTCCATGAGGCGCATGATCGTGGGTATATAGGCTGCCACAGTTCGCACAGTGAGGTGGAGCAGTGCATGTTTCGGAGATATGATCCTTGGTGGCGCATTTCGTGCATGTTTCTTGACCACGGCAGCTGTGCGAGCCATGACCAAACCGTTGGCACCTGAAGCAGCGGCGGGACAGATACTGTGTCTACGTCCACTGCGTCTATTGGGTCAGGCAGTGTGCAGGAGGCAAAGGTGAGGACGACGTGCTTTGTGGAGATTTCTTTACCATTTCGAATTTTCATCCTGTGTACGTTGGTTACGTTTTGCTCCTTGCGTCCTACGAATATTTCTTCTGTGAGATAGATTAGGTCATTGTAAGATATTGCACTACGCACAGTATTCAGGGACCGGTTGGGTGTGACAGTTCCTGGGGATTCTACGAACGAGGCAATGTTAGAGAGTTTGGGCAGTGACGTTTTGTCGCGGATTTCAAGCAATAGATTACCACTGGCCAACCGCGTCGCCTTGCAGCCAAGGCCCGAAGATTATGTCAGAGAGCTTTCAACAAATAAGGGTGAAATCATTCTGGCTGTCTTTTCTTTTGATTCACTATGGATAATGCGAATGCGATATTTGGCAAAAGGGACTTTCTTTTGGAGAAAACTTCACAGGTTACATCGGTTCGCATTTTTTTTTCCTTTTAGCATGGCGATCGTCCTTTGAAGGCGGAGGAGCCACAAAATGTCTGTTTTGTGCATCCGCGACGCCAGCTACCCACCACGAAGCCCAGCGAGGGGACAGGACAGGAACACCGAAAAATGCCCCGCCGCCGTCAGCTGTTCAGCGCCACTATATAACCCAACATGAAGTAACTCAGGGTAGTTACTCACACCGGCTTAACCCTCACCGCCTGGGAAAAGGAAGAAGTCAGTTAGAGAGGAGAAGACGTGCAAAACATTCTCGGACAAAAATTTTGAAAATTAGAAAACTGTAAGATGCTGTTACGGAAATATTGAAGATAATGGTTCATTCTTCTAATATGTAAGAAAATGTTCCTTTTGAAGTGTTTCCATCAATCGCGTCGAACAGTTAAGACTGCCGTACAAAACCATAGGCGAACAGTTTGGAGGATAGCAAAACCGTTAATAGAAAACATGCAAGACTGCCGTCGGGTGATCAGCGGATATGTAGAGTGTTTTAGTAAAATATTACATTATATGAAAAATTGCGTTTATAAACGGTCTCCCGCTCAAAAATGATTTTGTCCAGAATTGTTGGACCCGCCGCGGTGGCTCAGTGGTTAGGGCGCTCGGCTACTGATCCGGAGTTCCCGGGTTCGAACCCGACCTCGGCGGCTGCGTTTTTATGGAGGCAAAACGCTAAGACGCCCGTGTGCTGTGCACACGATGTCAGTGCACGTTAAAGATCCCCAGGTGGTCGAAATTATTCCGGAGCCCTCCACTACAGCACCTCTCTCTTCCTTTCTTCTTTCACTCCCTCCTTTATCCCTTCCCTTACGGCGCGGTTCAGATGTCCGCCGATATATGAGATAGATACTGCGCCATTTCCTTTCCCCAAAAAACAATTATTAATTATTCCAGAATTGTTGGGGCGGCTGCGTTTTTATCAAGGAAAAACGCTAAGGCGCCCGTGTGCTGTGCGATGTCAGTGCACGTTAAAGATCTCCAGGTGGTCGAAATTATTCCGGAGCCCTCCACTACGGCACCTCTTTCTTCCTTGCTTTTTTCACTCCCTCCTGTATCCCTTCCCTTATGGCGCGGTTCAGGTGTCCGCCGATATATGAGACAGATACTGCGTCATTTCCTTTCCACACAATTATTATTATTATTATTATTATTATTATTATTATTATTATTATTATTATTATTATTATTATTATTATTATTATTATTATTATTATTATTAAAAGCGAAAGTTCTCCGGAGGGAAGGACAGGAATCGGCAGCCATAGAATAACTGAGTAGTATTTCCCCAAGGTACGCCTGACCACTGGCGGCAGAGAGGGTGGGCGACCCCACTTTCCTTAGTGATTGCGTCTGCCCACGTGGTTTTTTCTGGGCAACATCGGAAGCACAACACGAACACTGGTGCGCACTATGCTCTCAATGCGCGCAGTAGACACCTAGTGGCGAAGTGTGGTCCCGTGCGGCTATTGGATCAGTGCCAACGGCGAGCGACCTCATACTTGTGCTCTTCTTCACGCTTTTAATATGAATAAGAACAAAAATGTTCTCATCACTTCGAATGCTTTCCCGCGAGCAACGCCAAGTCTGCTAGAAAAGGTTGAGAATTACAGCGCCGAAACTCCGGTAAATATTCTTTTTCCTTTTTCAGTGCAGGTGCTTCAGTATCGATGACAGATGCCGGGGCTAGCAAAAATCTTTTCCTTCCTTTTTACTATTATTTTAATAAACAACCACTACCACCACCACCACCACCTTTTTCAGTGTAAGCGAGCCTTAGGGTGCAGATTTTTTTCACGTGCCGGCAAGGCTCAGAAACGTAACGAGCGAGTCATTTCGCGGACGCTCGCAATAATATTGTCAGCTGTGCGGGACAACTTTCGACATTGTTGCGTTCGCTTATTTGGTAAACTTGTGTGAAACCCGGGTGACGAATAGAGCAGGAAATTTCATATTCGAGCTCCCGTATATGTGGCACATTCGCATATACTTGGTTCCTCTTCCCGTGCTGCGCATAAGGGAGTTTCTTCTGAACTCCTGGTAGCTGTTCGTAAAAACTGGCTGCCTTGATTTAAGCATCTGGTCATTCCTACTTTGATGCATGCGCATTGCAGAAATTGCGTAATGCTCAACGGTTACTGGAATGTCTTATGCTCGTAAACAGCTCTCTTTTTATAGTCTCACCAGAGCACCTATGTTACTGCGTAATTTGCGCAGACTTCTAATCGCACCAGTGCCTCTTTCCGTGGCGGCTGGTCATTGGCATTGCCCACACGTGCAGTTGCTCACTACCTGCTATCTGCGCTCAGTTACCAAGCGTGCTCCTGCTACCGAACGCCCAGCAGGCAAAGTCTCTCTTTTCTCTTTCTTCGTTGAGCGACACCCGCATCGTGCCAGTTCAGGACATCTTCAAGGTCACCAAACGCCTGCCGTATAGCTTTCGCACATAGCATATATATGGTGTCACTTATCTGCAATCTGAACAGCTGCCTTCAGCTGAATAGTTGCACTGGGGGAATACAGATGGGGGTGCGTGTCTCGTGTACTGTTCTACTTCATGCACCGGTCTACATTGAATCCAATCCTTTTCGAGAGGATGAGACAGAACTGAAAGCACTTATCACGCTTTTCAGTCCTGACTTTTGGTACGAAACCTTTACGAAGGACAATAATTCGCCGTCTGGGCGGGGCCAATTTTTAAATCGGGATTCTTAGTGAGGATCAGTGCTGTTCCTTCTGACACTGATCATGTGCCGAATCTATCCACTCATAGCCATGCGCCGACCATGACTGCGAAACGAGATTGCGAAAGACCTTCAAAGGCTCTCGGAAGGTATAGCTACACAGGCTGACTCGGTACGCTTTATCGAGAGCGCGTGATAAACGTCGGAGCGATGACTGCGGCTTGTTGAAACTGCAAGCTGGCATAAACGTAGCACTTTAATCAGCTGGAGAAAAAAAAAACTCCCCTTGTGTAGCAATGGACTCGGGTAGTACGCAGCGGTCCGCTCGGACTGGAATGCAACAGAACAAGTTTCATTGAGTTACATGCCTTGCGCCAGTGTACGCTTGGAGGCATTGTGTTTCCAAGCACGTGTGCCGATTGCGCGCTGTGAGCGCCAAGCTTTCTGCCGACCGCCATGTGTGGCCGGTCAGGTAGGAGAAAAAACAGGTACGAAAGAAATAAAATAAGAAATGAACGGTGAAAAAAGAAATGTTTCTTTTAAAAAACACCGTGGTTCCCGGGAGTGTAGACATCATGCATCCTTCAGTGCCCAGCCAGGGAAAGAAACGGAGAAGGCGGCAAAAACGTCGCCAGACTAGAGAGCAAGAATGGAGGTAGGATGGAGAATTAAAACATTGCCTACGCGGTGTCACTGGAATTTCAATTACAGCTGTTGACTTTAATGGTCGTCCCGCAAAGGCACACCTGTCTCTGCTTTACGCAGTGGGACCTCATACAGCGTGTAAACCGACTCAATTACCGCCGATAACGAAGCCCGTTCGTGCCGCCGCCTGAGACAAGGAAAAGATATCAAGAAGCGCGGCGGAGGATGCCGGCGGTTGCGCTGTCGGAGCCTTTTGCACTGACCGCAGCGTGACGGTCTCGTCTGCGTGGATAGCACGGAGCTCTCGTACCGCCATCTCTCTCGACGCAGCAGAACAAGATAACGCCGCATTACTATTCGCAGAACTTGTCTCGGTGGTCCACTGTCGGCAAGCTAAAGGGAAACATGGCTACGCTTCCACCACTCAGGAGTAAGCAGAATGCGTTCCGTTGGTTGCAGCTACAATTTGGCGTGTTGCTAAATTGGGCGTATGCTGCCAGAAGCCTAAAACAACTGCCCTACGCCCTTTCGAAAAGCCCTGCAGTACAACTGGAAAACTGGTTTTGAGGAAAGTAAATGGCGCAGTAACTCTCTCACATATCTCGGCGGACACCTGAACCGCACCGTAAGGGAAGGGATAAAGGAGGGACCGAAAGAAGAAAGGAAGAAAGAGGTGCCGTATAGTGGAGGCCTCCGGTAAAATTTCGACCATTTGGGGATCTTTAACGTGCGCTGACATCGCACAGCACATGGACGCTTTTTGCATTTCACCTCCATCGAAACGCGGCCGCCGCGGTTGGGTTCGAACCCGGATATTCCGTGAGACCGCAAATACTGGGAGGGAAATGTCTAGAAAACAGCGCCGGTGCTTCGCACCTATGAGACAAGCATCGCAAAACAAGGAATCAAAAGCACCGACCTTGCAATAGGATGTGAAAGCAACCAAGGTCAATAGCACGGCAAAAGCAACAGATATCTTTTTGTGTGTGTGCGCCAGTGTGACCAATGGTCATGCTGACCCACTTTTTCGGAGGCTACTCTTTAATCTTCTCAGTGGTCGGCGCTTTGTCGCTCCTGTTACATCCTTGCTTCTTTTGGAGTTTCTTTCCTCCAAACTTGGTATACGTTCGAATTGCGTACAGTTTACTTTCGTAAATTATGGAAAATTTATTATACCGAAGCTGTTTCTCCCGTCAATCACAGCAGAACCACCTAAAGCTATGATTGTGCTCGCAGCGTAACTGAAGGAAGCCAGACACATTCGGTTTCTTCTCATTTAGTTGGATCTGATTCGGTCAAACAAGGAGAGAAATTTCTTGTTCAGTTAGTAAGATACCCCTTCCGGGTCTCAAAGGCGTCCAACGATAACATAGCCTGGCGTCCGGTGACACAGCCTAAAGGCTACGTGTTTACATGAACTCGACAGGGTGAGTGCGGGTCGAGCTGATTATTGACTTTGCAGAAGGAAACCGGTCACTCTGCTCCTCGATGCCAGTTTCCCTTAAACCGGAGACTCAACCCGAGTTGATCGAAACGTAGCAATAGCTGAGCCACTGGGCCGGTATACTGGCCCACTCATCATTAGCCCTCCGCTGCGGGAAAAAAGCCTGCGACACTATATTGCTAGTTTCATGTGTGAAAATAAAGAAGCGCCGACCAAAAAGGTGCAGTCAAGATTTTTATTTTCACACATGTATTCGCCCGAGCAGACGAGATTTCGTCAAACCTTAGATTTCATTGCTGGTTTCAGTGCCAACCAGCTGCCGTCCGATAACAGTGCAGACCGCAGCGAGAGCGAGTGCCGCGAAAGGGGAGAAATGTTCTTCCGCCAGAGTACGCGCGCACCGAGCACGCGCGGTCTCGGGCGAGACGCCGGGTGCAAACAGGGTTCGCTCGCGTTGAGTATTGAAACGCAGCAGGCGAAGGGACGCGCGGGGGGGTAATTACGAGCCCGGCATTAGGCACGCATTTCACGCCTCTTCGCACTAAGAAGCGCTCTCTCTGCGGGTCGCGCCCCTGGAGCAGCAGAGACAGCGGCGAATACGAGACGCGAAAGCAGCGAGAAGACGCCTGGACGCGCCTAGTTTTTGCGCTGCCTTCCGAGGCGCCAAGTTTGTTGCGAGTTTCTGGAAGGAGGGAGCGTCCGCTTCGCTCAGAGCGAGCGTGGTGCTGCTCGTTTAACAGAATGGGGCAACTTTTGATTAAGAGGGACACGGAAGCGGAGAAGTTCCTTCCTTCGGCGGGCCCTCTCGCGAGGCCGGGAGGAGAGCGCCGAGTTTCTCCCTTTTGCTTCCCGTTGTTACGCAAATCTAGGAGCCGATTTCGAAGCGCGAGAGCAGAGATTTTCTAATTAGCCTTCCGTGGTTGAACATGACGCCCATTAGTTCCATGCGATCATCGCGGCTCCTTTGGTTGCGCTCACAGAACTGGATACGCGTGAGAGCTAGATTAAGGGTACACGCCCGATTATCCTTCACTTGCTTACTGCCGGTTGGTGTGTTAACGTGGGAAGAGGCACAGGAGTTGGTGGCGTGAACAAAAGGAAAAAAAAAAGGAACATTAGGCATGATGATAATTTTTTTTCTCGTGCGATGTTCACAGTGAACATGCTTCTGATAAGTTTCAAGTTTATTGAGTAACGCAGACAGTAATAGTCAATGCAATGAAACCGGTACAGAAGGAGGTCCCATAGTACAGGACGGTCGAGGGGATCTCCTACAGCAAAGAATGTGGGGTAAAATCGCAAAGAATGGAAGGCAGTGTATCAGTTAAGTAGCTAGCATACATATACAACCAACAAAAACAAAAGCGACGGAAACAATATTATGTGTAAAAAACGGAACAGAAAGCGTATACAGTAACAACTTTGAAACACAATGCAAAGAAAATGAAACCTTAAACAAGGGTTACTACCGTTTAGGCGTGTGAACTGCACAGCAAATGAACTAGATACTCTTTAATGCGATGATGAAATGAGTAAACAGTAAACGACGCTTTAATTTCACATGGCAAAGTATTCCAACAGGATACGGCGGCAAATATTGTCGTAAATTTTCTATAACTAGTATTCACTTTAAGCAAAAGAAGATTATTACGCCGTTTAAATCTAGTAGGATTAGTATTTATAAGCTGATCAGTAAAGCCATAATATGAGCGTGATGATTAGTTAGCTTGTACATAGTGATGACTGCAATCGTGATTAAGAGGAGCTCTCTTTTATTGGCGAGCAAGTAGCCCTGGAATAAACAAATAAGTCTCACTGCGTGACACGTATAGCCTTTCGACGACAGCAGCCCGAGGAAATCAGCTCAGAACTTGTAGCTGTATTAGGTGAGTGCGGGAACGAACCGCGTTCGCGGCGTTCTTGTTCACGGCTCCGACTCCGAGGGGGCGCAGCAAGAGCAGGGGAAGTAGGGTGCCTCGATGCCCGCTCGCCTCCGCTTTCAGGGTGAGGACACTGCCCGCGACGGCAACATGCTGGGTCGCACTTCCCGTTCGGCGGCATCGAGCGCAATGCGGCGGCGGGCCGTTCGGAAGAAAAAACTGCCACTACCGCGTGAAAATCCGCAAACCTGGCGTTCTAACAAGAAAGGTTGGTACCAGAGATGTTTCAAACAGTGAATCGGAGTTAAGCTAAAATATGTCATGTTTCGCAGCTCATCTGCTGAGAAATTCGGCGCCTTGCGAACATTCGTTACATTCTCACAGCGGTTGTAACATTTCCAGCGCTATCTGTACACCCGGATACTCTACATCTCGGCTGCTTTTCCAACAGTCAGAATTGCTTATTTAGAGCTGGAGTTTCATAATCGCCAAAACTGCCACTCGGGCAGTTCTAATGAGAATATCAAGCTTTCCTGTCAACGACAGTTTCGAGGATGTTTGGGCATTAACTTGCTCCTCTGTTGCTTATGCGAAAAAGCGGTGGCAGTATGTAAGAGATAAATCTATGAAAGCATAACAACTGTCAGAAGATTTTGACATACACTGCTCACCTCGTGTTAGGGGTGTTGTTGAAACAGGCCAGTGAACTGTGTAGGAGTCTCACTGTTTGATGGTTGCACAAAATTGACTCGCATTATTTTATAATTTGTCTTGCTTTCAAGAAATGTGTGAAACGGTCACCTTTGTTGAATCTGCTACTGGGTGGTTTTCTTTCGCAGTCTACAATTAACTTGTGCGTGTGTATGATTCCCTTTGCACAAGAGCGTGATAGCCATAACCACTGCTTATTCGCCGTGAAATTTTGACTTCACTTTTGGGAAGGCTCAGGTGCTTCCGTATCGATGGCAGATGCCGGGGCTAGCAGAAATCTTTTCCTTCATTTTTATTATTTTAATAAAACAACTTACTACAACTAGCCCGGACCATTACCTAATGAGAGGTCTACTGCCTTGGCCAGCGACTATGGAATGGAGTAAGGCGGCAAGCCAGCATCTTTTGGCAACTGGAGCAGAGAGTTCCGCTGAAGCGAGAAAGGCGGCCTGCGTAGCTCCGACTCCCCTTAGTTGAGTTTGGCGTGAATAGTGGCATTGAAATGAAGCCGTAATCTAGAGTTGATTTTTTCAGGTTTCTTTGTGAATCGGTCGCTTTTATTGTTTTTCCTTCACGCTTTGAACAGAAGAAAAAACTAACGTTCTTGTATACTTAGCAACTGTAATTTGTTGTTGCTATGTTGCCTTATTCAATTACAAATTTCACTGAACCGTTTATTTTAATTCTTTCCAAGAAAAACCAATGAAAACGACAGATGTCTTGCTGAATAATCAGCAAGGTGTCGCATTGTACTATCAATCAACGTCTATTCAATACTATTCAGAGGGAAACTCTGACCATGTGCATAATTTTTTTGCGGAATAAGCCTTTAGGAAACGAGAAAATATGAACGTATTGTTTCAGACATGTCCTCAGTTGTCCGCCCCAGAAGAGTGTGGCGACGGATCGTTTGGAAAAGACATTTCCTATTAGTGCTTGGAATCCTTTACGAATGGCGGAGTAATAAGACAAAGTCATCCCAGTTAATGTTGGACAAGCGGGTGTTAACCACGCATAAAATAGTTATGTTCGGCAGATCATCCTCCGCGCTGCTGGCATACCTGAGAAACTTGGGATCTAGTAAACCGTTTTTACGTTAGAACAGCAAATGTAGCATAATCCACCAGCATTCGGCGACCCTGATACTGTAAGTTATGGCTACGAAGGAGGCGCCAATAACCGCAGGCTCTTTTCAGTGTAGCCAGTGAGTGGGGAACGCAGCGGCCAGTCATAACTTTTCGATCGGCGTGCATTCGCAGCGACTGCATCATGTAAAAAACATTCCAAACTGGCAGAGCATTGCTGCCACGAGCGAAACAACCATGCGGCGTCAATTTCCAGTTTATTCGCATCATTTCAGTCGCCACGCAACCGCACAAAAACGACGCCGCATGCATAGCGCGCAGTATACTGACCGGCGCGTGTGACCCAACATGCCGCTGCGAGGGGGAAACGGCGGCGCGGGGTGCTACAAAAGGGTGTCCTCACCCTGGAAGCGGAGGCGAGGCGAGCGGGCATCGAGGCGCCCTAAGACGAAGTGTGCAGAGGCTTGGGAATGCAGTGGTGATCTCGGAATCTCGGCAGGACTAGTTTTTGTTTTTATCTGTGCATCGTGAGACGTTGTGGGCTACGTGGCCTACCTTTTGAGTACAAAAGCTGCGTTTTCAGAGGCTGCACGGTCAACTGAGAGCGCTTGTGATCATGTCCTTCTGTTAAATCGCATTTTTCTACAATGCTTGCCGCTCATGTCGTTCCGACAACCAGCCTGGATTTCCCGCCAAGTTTTGAAAGGTTCTGCTGATTTCATTTGCTCTGGCCGGCTCAACGCGCCCAGCAGAGCTCCACGGCCTCTCGACTTGGCGGCTGCAGTGGTTCGGTTCCGCTGCGGAGCAACGACACGCTAGGTGGACTTCTAACGGGGCAGCGTTACGACCGTGCTTCGAGCCCATAGGAACGTCACGATGCCGAGATTTGAGGATGGTTGGTGGCGCATCATCACTGAAACTACTGGTTCATTCTTCCTAGAAAAAAATTGGTGGTGGCTTAGCTCGGCTATGCCAGGATATACGCAGCGACAGGTACGTTTCCCTGGCTGAGCTTGTTGTGGTCACTGTATTTTTAGCAATGAGAGACACTGTGCTCCATCTCGGTCGCCATGCGCCGTCTATTACGCTCGGCAGTCTGGCGTCTCCGTTTGGCAAGTTGCTCCTCTTTCTGTTCGGGCGTCTCCGCTTCTCTCTTCGCCTTCTTACGCTCATTCTCTCTTTGTTGAGTAGCCAAGTGCCAGGCGACAACCCCAGGATCGGAAGAGCTAATCTTCTGTTGTCTATACCGCCGTTTAGCAGCGGCTGGACTCTCCTTCTGTGCATCCATGTGAAACGTTGTGATACAGCCGACCATTACATCTCCGCCTTTTATACCAAATGCTGCGCATGCGACGCGCGGTTCGCGCCCGCGACGCACCTGTGGGGTCTCTCTGGTTACCATGGCATCGACGCATGCGCACAACTGCTCATCCGCGTGACGTCACGCTCGGCTCCGACGGTGGAGCGGGCGCGCGGCCGCGGCGAAGCGCACGCCGCACCTGCTGCTCCTTCTCCGGTTGCCATTGTAACGGCGCGTGGGCACAACTGCCTACCTTGGCTCACGGCGAAATGCTCGACTGGTAGCCCAGTGTAGCTCTCGCTACAAAAGGGAGGAGCATATGTGTGCACACTTGTGCGCTCTTTCGTCTGGTACTCTCTTGATGCGCTCAGGCTTTTCAAGACAGAAATATGGTCAGAGCCACTCGACGAGTTAAACCTACTTGGCAAGCTCAGGTTACATCATGCTTCATTCGTTTTCCACTAATCAGCCTAACTGACACTTAGGAAGGCAGAACACGCCGACTAGGTGATGAGCCGCTGAATTTTTTGTTAATCTCTCCAAATGTGACTTGATAATGCGCGTGAAAAAGAAGCGGCTGCTTTACGACATTCTGCTGTTTCGCCCTATTTTACGACTATTTATTTTCTGTCTTGTTAGCTGCATTCGTCCATCAGGCATCACAAAGCATCACAACTGTGACACCGAGAAAAGCGTTGTATCTTACTCCGTGCTTAAAATGGCGCGTTTCTTTTTTGCTTTACTTAGGCGCCTGTGGCTTTCTCCTCTGGTAAACTGCGTCGCCCTTTTTCTGCGCACGAATTAGCTCAACGAATGAAATGTCAGCAGGGACACTTTCACTACGGAGGAAACAACGTGTGGCCTATGGAGTGCATAGGTCAAAGGAACGAAGTGGAGATGGCCTCAGCTTGCCTTACGTGTGCGTTTAGCTAAAATGTGCTTGCCGGTCTTGCCAAGCGCACCAAGTCGGCAAATAATGAAGGCATACGGGCACACTCAGGAAAAAAGAAAGAAAATTGTTTCTTTTCCTATAGAAACCAATTAAGAACGGATAGTAACAATGAGCTACACCTGCGCGTGCATGAAATGCATGAGCTCTTGTTCCGGCTTTTGCGCCATAGGTTCACGTATTCATTAAAGAGAGCCGTGACGGGCTGAAATGCCAAGACAATCCCAGCCGCGTCGCGGCCCAGCTCTGGGTCTGTGTTGTTTGAAAATTATGTTCCTAGTGATTTTATTCCATTTTTGCCGTCTAACGCACCACCCGGCAGATCCTGGCGTTAGCGGAAGCGCGACGTCTCTTGCGCCAGTGACTACAAGCGGAATGAATAAAAGAGAATGCAGTTCCAACAGAACAGCTGTCCCGACTTCGACAGCCGGGATGCACGCGTGTCTTGAACGTAGAGCGTAATCACGGCACAGTTTTAAAAAAAAAGTTATACATTGACAGCTAATAGAAGGCTTGCAGCAGCAATCAGTAATGTACGCATTTTGTGCAGGAAGTCAGACCACACACGTTTTTTTTTCTCGCCTGGTAATTGAAGACCTCGAATAATACGTTCCAAAGGTGATTTAACGGCCATGACTCCACCTTTCGCACCAGCACAAGTTGAAAAACGGTAATAATAAATATTTGTAGCCTCCAGGAAGAAAACTAAAATTCGAGCTAACAATAAACGCACCAAGCGTATTATAATTTGTATTTATTTATTATGAGCTATCACCGCATACCGTTATTACTTTGGAAACCTACTGGCAGCGCACCGTTAATAGAATTGTCTATTGATATTGGATTGCCGTTGCGGCGTTTCCTGAAAAGTTTATTCTAAAAGCAATAAATATGCATTTAAAGGGCTTGTTTTTTTTAACGATTAGTATGTATTACGCGTCCAGACAAATTCTGGGATTAGAAGTGCTGCAGTGTCACGTCATCGTTGAATCTTCCCTTGTTTATATTTCTAAGAAGAAAGTGCGCTAGATGAATTACACAGGCAATCACATGAATTTTGAAAGCCGGCCGCTTCAAGCGCCCCAGAAGAGTGAAGCTTTTCCTTTGCTCTCAAAACGCTGCCCGACAATGAAAATCGCGGGCGCTCATCTTCACTCCCTTTCCCCTCAATATAACACCACTTGCTACGTCTGCATTCTTCGTTCCTTTCTTTCTCTCTTTCTTTCTTTCTTTCTTTCTTTCTTTCTTTCTTTCTTTCTTTCTTTTAGTGATTTCCATTTTACATAATGGAGGAGGCCGAGAGGCTATCCCCTGCATAAGAGAAGGACGTAAGTGCTGCAGCTGATCAGCTTGGAGCAGTGTCCGATCCCAGCATGGTGGCTGCATTGGAGTAACCGTGTGAGGATATGCGCATCTATTAATATTTTGCGTGCTAACCAGACTTGGAACGAAGATGTCTGGAGGTCTGCCGGCCGGTATGGTGACTATGTGACATCTGCGACACTAGCCCTGGAAGCTAATTGTTACTTATTGGCTTTTACTGCATCGTCAGTAGAAAATTTAGGGTCCTGAGGTCATCGACACCGCTTTAGCAAGGCCATTGTTATCTGTCACTGAAAAGGCTGTAACTGTCCTGTCGACTGCGCCACCTCCCGGCAACATTCGCAGACGCGCGGGCTCTCTCTCATCTTATGCGCACTTTGGCGTGTAACGTGGGTGCCCTGGTGGGGCTCGTGTAGCGTCGTTGTCCCTGTCTTTGCCTTCGTTTCGTCCCCGAAAAAGCGTAGATACAAAGTTGCGGGGGACGGAAGAGTTTTAGCCACAAAGTCTACATGTTGCGCATTCAAAAAGAGAGAGAGAGATAGTGCACGTCTGTCCGGCCCTGTGTAAATAGAGATTACGTTCTTCGGGATCTTACCTTGCCCCTAGTTTCGGCCGTCACACGACGCAGCCGTGGGCGAGTGGCCCACCAAGGGTCAAAGGCCCTCTTGGTGGGCCAAGGTGAGCCTTGCGATAGGCGCTCTTCGGTAGTGGCATCCGAGCCCTTGGTAACAGGCAGCGGCGCCGGTCGCATCCTTCGCTCAAACCTCGCATGGCGGAAACAGAGCGAAAGAGAATAGACCCCAGCGTCTCTCTGTGGTGGTGACCGCGCAGGTTCCCAAAACGCGGGCAGTTTATGTTGGCTCCGAGGGAAACGAACTCGGCTAGACCTCCCGGGTGCACCAACACACAGCTGCTCAATTTCATTTTGTCTTATCGATCCAGAATATCCTGGAAAGGCTTCCTGGCCCAAATGAAAGCTGCTCCGTGCATTTTGATGACTCATTACACTTGGATGTGTTGGACCTCCCATTTGATCACAACTGACTCCTCCTCCCGTGTTTGCCTTCTATTTAAACTATCCTGCTACGCGTGCTTGTTGCCTGGGAGATATTTCCTGCTGGCCGAAAAGGATGATGTCCAGGCAACCATCCAAGCAGGCGTTGAAGCGGGACAATTTCAGCATGATGGCGGAGCTGTCGTTCTCGTATCTTCGGGCCAGGAGAGACCGAGGATAAGTTTTCATTTTTTTTTTTCGGGGGAGGGGAGAGTCAGAGGCCTGGAGCGGTCAGAAATATCTGACCAGATACATATGAGTGGAACCAAGAGCGTCATCGTTGAGGAATGTAAGAGACGTCCGGAAACGCCGTGCATTAACGGTCAGGGATACCGCGCAATGATTTTAAGCCCATAGAGCAAAACGTCACAAAGCTCATGCTCAGGAACAGTCGCTACAAATTTACGAGGAAATTGTGACACAAAGAAGCAGGACAAAGTGACCTTCTGCCTTTTTTTGCTCGTAACCTTGTAGCGCCGGTTACTGAAAGTGAGCTCCGAAATTGCCTGCCATGTGCTCACAAATCGCTCGTGTGCTGCTTATGTTAGGAAGTTCCCAAAGTAAGAACCGTTCCGCACCATTTTATAAAGTTTAAAAAGAATGTCGCATGAATACACGCCTCTCGAAAGCAAAAGATGAGGCCAAACCAAGCTACGAACTTAGTCAGGTAATCGAGATCTGGTGTTAAATGAAAGTCACACGGTAATTATATACAATCAAAACGTGTCGGACCGTTACCGAGAGTACTGTCAACTGATAAACCGTTGCGTAACCTATTAACCCATTAAAGAAAAATTTTTAATGTTTCTGGAAAGCTTGCCTAATCGACTCTGTTACTGCATCATCATGAACATCTTCATCAGCCTGACTGTACCCACTGTAGGGCAAAGGCATCTTCCATATCTCTCCAAATAACCTCCACCTCCTCTTGGAATCCAATGCGTTATACCTTTACTGCATAGGCTACTACTTCACAGGCTGTTAACTATGATCGTTGCAACTGATGTCACAAGAACGCTGAAAAAAATTCATGCTTAACATCTCTCAATATCTGAACTTTAACGAACACACCACGATGCAGAGGACATGAATAGTATTGCGTATTCTAACCGACCACACTATTGCATTTAAAATTTTTCGAAACTATGCAATCCGCAATCATTTACTATTGTCGTTTCCACTTTGCTGTCGGTAACAGGCGACCACGGGAACAGAGGCAGGCGCCGCTAATTAGTTCATGCATTAAGTGTACGCTAGCGCCACGTATGCCGCTAGGCGCTTCACTGGAGCGTTCGATATTCCTCATCAGCATTATGACGTTCATATGCAAATTTCTTCCTCAATTAGCAACTTTACCTACGAGTGCGCCATTAACCTTGAGACATCTCCGAGCACTGATTTGTACCTCCAATAGGTCTTCACCATGCCTTGCGCCACAGTGACCATAGTTGAAAGAAATGCAATGTCGCCACCAAATGCACTTCTATATACTACAGTTTTAAAACACGCCAGGCTACAGCCAATAGTGCAAAATGAGCAGCCGTTGCAAAACGCGACATTATTATCCCGAGTCCACGAAGGGCATGCGGAAGGTATCATAAGCAATAGTATCATCAGGGTGCAATCAAGACTGTCGTAAGCGCGAAGAATCTTCAGGAACGCAAAGCATTTCCTCCGGCCTCCACATCTGGGATGCTCGTGACGGACTTGTTCGAAGAGAATGTAAGTGTTGTTTCTAGTTAGTTCATTTTCTCCTCCCGAAGCTGCTTATGTGTGGTGGGTTAATGCCATCGATGACAACGTTAAGGATCTTGTAAACAATAGACACTTGTGCTATTTCAATGCTGTGAATAGCTTGCAAAGAACTACCTGCCTAACGGTGGCAGGAGTGAAACAATCCTGTTACTTGCTTGATACAAACCTGCACATATTTAAGAAGACATATTAGTGTCTCCTGGGCGGGGACTCGTGTTGCCTTCCAGGTGAAGCTATCATTCTACTTGGTGCACATTCTACGAGGGAAATCACCAGGCTGTGCTTTGAAATAAAAAAACTCGGGAGATTGATTCGATGTTGCTGTCAAGTGCAGTATGAGGGGTCTTAGTTATGCGCCCCACGCTGATGCGCATTCAATGCGGGCCGTTTGCTCGACTATGACACATACGCACATGCGACGTCGTAAACGCCGCCACAATTGCGCCTCATGACTGACAGGGACGACGCCGTGGCCTTTGGAAAAGGCCGAGCATCAACTCGGGCGCGGCTGTCCCGCGGATGCATTGTGTACAGTTCACGACGCAACGCGTGTGCGGACAACAAAGCACGGCATCGGCATCGCGTTGTCTTCCATGTGCGTTCAGAGAACAACACAATTACTTGCACCTTGAACTTTCTCGAGTGCCACTGCCATGCGTCCTAGCTACGGTGCAGGGAGGAGCCTCTCGAAAAAATAAAAAGAAGCTGCGAGTCGGACCTCCTCGTCAAAGAAAATTAATGATAGACGCATTTCCTTGAGCAATTCGATCTCGATAGCTTGAGTGAATGGCGCCTTATTGGGTGGCGATGCCATTAAGTCACGCACACGCGCGCCCCCGCACTGCACCCGGTGGCTCAGTGGCTATTGAGCACGTGCTCCCAGCCGCGGTGGCCGAACTTTCGATGCAGGCGAATAATAATAATAATAATAATAATAATAATAATAATAATAATAATAATAATAATAATAATAATAGTAGTAGTAGTAGTAGTAGTAGTAGTAGTAGTAGTAGTAGTAGTAGTAGTAGTAATAATAATAATAATAAAAATAATAATAATAATAATAATAATAATAATTGGCTCTTCGGGAAAGGAAATGGCGCAGTATCTGTCTCATATATCATTGGACACCTAAACCGCTCCGTAAGGGAAGGAATAAAGGAGGGAGCGAAAGAAGAAAAGAAGAGAGAGGTGCCGTAGTGGAGGGCTCCGGAATAATTTCGACCACCTGGGGATCTTTAACGTGCACTGACATCGCACAGCACACGGGCCGCCTTAGCGTTTTGCCTCCATAAAAACGCAGCCGCCGCGGTCGGGTCGATGCAGGCGAAACGGAGGACCATGCAAGTTGGTTCCATCGAAACCCGATCTCTCAATCAGTCACTCCGTAGGTGGGTCGGTGAGTCGGACGGACGGACGAACGGGAACATGGGATATGTCGGGCGGTAGGGGAGTCAGTCAATGAATGTCCGTGCGAAAGCATTTTACGTTTCGCGTTCAGATAAGGAGCCGGCAGTCATTGCACACACACACAAAGACATAAGAGCATGTTATCCGCGAATTATTGGCGCCAGGCACACTTATTGGGCCGTCTATCGTTCTGAATTGGGGGAAATTTTCTTCTAATAAGTTTAATGTCCCCCCAAAAAAAAGGACAGTACTGGGACAGCCGTCAAATAGCATGGTCGCTATGGTCCTTACAAACAAAACGCCCGTAACGCCTGTCTTTACTATACACGGCGGTGGATGCAGGCGAATTTTTATCCACCGCCGTGTATAGTAAAGACAGGCGTTACGGGCGTTTTGTTTGTAAGGACCATAGCGACCATGCTATTTGACGGCTGTCCCAGTACTGTCCTTTTTTTTGGGGGGGGGGGGGGGGGGGCATTAAACTTATTAGAAGAAAATTTCCCCCAATTCAGAACGATAGACGGCCCAATAAGTGTGCCTGGCGCCAATAATTCGCGGATAACATGCTCTTATGTCTTTGTGTGTGTGTGCAATGACTGCCGGCTCCTTATCTGAACGCGAAACGTAAAATGCTTTCGCACGGACATTCATTGACTGACTCCCCTACCGCCCGACATATCCCATGTTCCCGTTCGTCCGTCCGTCCGACTCACCGACCCACCTACGGAGTGACTGATTGAGAGACCGGGTTTCGATATAACCAACTTGCATGGTCCTGAATGCGTGGTCTATATCAACGATCGATAGAAGGGGAAACAGGGGTTCGACTGAAATTAATGTAACGAGGAAATAAGTGGGTGTGCATATATGTTGCGCAGTGCCTGAACGTTCACAGGGCTGCTGGATCAGCCTGTCCATTTCGCACATGCATAGAGCGAGAGCACAACTGACGGTCACTCCTCCCGATGCTGTTGCGAACTGCTGAGTGTTCGCGCAAACTCTGGCGCGTGTCTTCGAAGGCCTTAATTTTGGATTTCTGCCAGTTGGAACAATTCCCAACAGCAGAAAAGCCTGCCGTGATCGGAGCCGCGTCAATTGTGCGGGGAGGTGACGAAAGTTTTTACGGCCCATATAAACTGAAATCGCCACTTGAGTTCCAATCGGTTCTTCAGTCGCGCAAGAATTTCGTCCGCGCGGATGCACCGAACGGCGACCTTGACGCGTTGCCGTGAATTTCAATCGGATGCCCGCTGACGGCGCGGCTCTTTTTCTCGACGGAGAGTCCTATAGCAGGCCGACAATCCGACCGCAGTCCCCCAACATGCGGGCCAGTTTGGAATGCCCACAAGTGTTGGAAGGCGGCCATGTGCGTGCAGCTGCATTGATCAGCAAGGCGACCACTGTCACCGCTGATGCCGTGAATGCGGCGATGCGAAGGAGAGTCAATATTGTCAGCAGTGGGGGTTAACGTCTCGAAGTGGCGCATGGACTATACAAGAGACGCCATAGTAGAGGGCTCTGGAATAGCAATCACCCCCTGGGGTTCATTAGCCTGCGCCGACATCGCACAGCACACGGGCGCCTTTTGCATTTCGTCTCCACGGAAACGCAGCCACTGCGGCCAGGATTGAAGCCGTGTCCTCTGCCTCAGAAGCCGAGCGTCCTCACCACTGAGGTACCAGAGTGATACAAAGTTACCTGGTGACAATCTGTCCCCACACCTGTACAAAGGAGTTGCTGGTGATTATAGTGATGATGCAAAGGGCGTATCAAAGGGCATAGAAGGCATACGAATGGTATCAAGGGCTTTAAAGTCATTGAAATAGTGATAGAAAGGAGTAGCTAGGTAACAAGTGTTACCGGCCCGGTATAATAGGGTCCCTGCTAATTACCGGCCCGGACCAAAGGCCCTATCGAGCGCCGCAGCTGATACCAGGCCTTTTATATTCAACATTTGTTTTATCAGCAGACAGCGCCCTGCTTGAGCATCAGCAAGGAAGTTTGCAGCGCTGTGACATCGAATGCACGGTGCTATGCAAACAGCAAGTTGTTTTAGGCTTGTTCGCTTACGCACGCCAGCGGGTTAGGTTTCCGCCACTGAGCGCAGCGGGAAGCTTAGCAGGGCCTGTCACGTTGAAAATGGCAACGCCGTCCGAGAGGAAAATAAGACGGTCCACAGCACTCCAATACTTCGCGAAGAAAACGCACCCACTTGCTGTTTAACGATTCACCTGGTTACGCCAAAGGCGCGGCAAAACTCACTCCAATAGGCATTAGAGATATGCCGCTCTCTCAGCGAGTGCCCGGATATCCCCCCTTCCTTATTTAACGTCTTCATTATTCCTTATTTGATGCAGTCGATTCACAAGTGTCGCCGCGTTTCGACGGGAGTATCAGCTCCACCACGCGGTGTCGTCAAGCTGTGGGACACCGCCACAGGAGCTCGCATCCTCACATTCCACCATCGCCGGTTCTCAGAGGAAGCCTCCCGCAACATCTCCGCGTTGCAGAAGTCCAAGAGACGCAGCCAGGTGGGAAGAACGAGTGGCACGACACACACACGAAGCCCCGTGGCCAGCCAGGGACATCTGTGCGCGCCTCGAGATCTGCGGAGCAGTGGCGCACTCTGCCTCTTGTCGTGTCGCCGTCGTTCTGATGTTCTGTACAGACAAAAGGTCCGACGAATCTACGAGGTGGAATCTATGACCGCATGCATTCCTGAAAAGGCACCCAGCTTGCAGCGGAACAAGCAGTGGTCCACCGGCCTTCAAGAGAGCGGCTCAGGCACTTCTTTGAAAACGTACAAGGGGGAGGGGACCTGAAGCAAAGTGGAAACAAAGTAAACAAATAAGCGGCTCCGACACGCTACTGCACAGCACGGAGCTCTGCGCATGCATGGGGCAGTGAACGCCGAGCCTTTCGCGTGAGCGCGATCCATGCCTCCACTAGGTACAGCGCTCCAGTGCGGGTGGATGGTCGCACAGCCTTTCGCTTTGAGTTGGTTCCATTTGCACGGCGCAAGGAGCAACCTGGCCCTCCAACGATTATCTTCGTTACTGTCACTTCATTACCGATGTTTTACTGCGACGTCATGACACACGTCACCAGATTATAAGTGACGTCGAGTGCTTTTTAGAACCAATCAGCAAGTGCTCTCTGATGTCTTCTAACATCGCGTGGCTACCCTCCAACCAACGGCCTTGTGTTTCCCTCCAGCCCAGCAATGTTGAGCTGGGGAGCAAACAGCCCCAAGCCCGCACAACCACGAGTTTTCCCACGGTGCAGAGGTGCGCCACACACTGTGTGGCGCACTGTGTATATTGACATTGTAATATAGCCATTCGAAATCACACATTCGCAAGTCATGTCTGAAGCTTCCTACAAGTTAACGTAAATATAAATACAGCGGAGCTGTCCTTCCCTTCCCTCGTTTTTCTGTGCTTTGAATGCGCTCTGTTCGCGGGAAAATACAGACTGAAAAAGAGAAAATCACGCAAGACCTTCTCTCAAATTTTCTAAATTCTTCCATGGTATTTATCCAGTTTACGATTATATGAAGAGAGCACAGTTTAACAAAAGACAGTTGAAATCCACCACTGGACATACAACATACGGCATTGGACACAGCGCAGAGCAAAAGAAATAAGAGCAGCGCGAAATGGTAGATGATGCAGGGCAAGCGCTACTCCCGTTTTCCTTCTCGTGACAATGGATCACCAGTTCGCTAAAATTTTGTCCCTTCTTAAGTAGAGCTTAATTCATGGTTGCTAAACCCTTTGCCGTTACCGCTGCCTGTCGAGCAAGTTCACAACAGGTAGCCAAGTTTACTCAGGCCCGTTTCCATGCCATCGGTGTCAGCATCGGGTGTACACCAGGGCGTAGTCCATCTCACGGGCCGCTCTCACCGAATTAGGTGCCGATAACAAGAGGCGTATCGCGCTCCGCCCGTGGTAGTGGCGTCACACGTTCGCTCTCTTATACTAGGCATATCCGAACATAGGTCACCACATGGCTTGCTCGCTCTTCGGTCGATCTCACCTATTGTGCATTCTGTCGGCCCCAGATAGCGTTCCGTCGTTATCGGGCGTTCCGAGAACGCTTGTCGGGGGGCTGTTATTGTTTGTCCTCTTCGTGTTTGTACTAAGTGCGTCGTGCGGGATTGCGCGTGGGACTACGTGATGCACGCTAAGTGCGGATATGATCTCCTCATCGCTATGACACGCGCCACTGCTTTGTTTTTTTTTATATATTTGAGTGGCTTACGGCCCCCATACCTCCGTCAGGTGTGGGCTCCTTCCTTTTACTTTTGCCTTTTCATCTCGGCGGGTCTCTAAGAAGGTTGAAGCTGTTGCATGCGGGACTTGCCTAGCGTAATACTGTCGGTGCTTGATTGCGGCACTGGATTGATAAATTAAGTCCATCGAAAACGTATACACCTCAGTCTGCAAGCTCATCGGCAGGTCTCCAGTTGTGCACATTTGTGGCATCAATGCGTCGTCAAAGTGTTTCAGAAGGTGCAAAGCCTGGTGCGGAGTCGCCCGGTTTCTCCACGGTACAAAGACGTATCTCCTGTATGTTGCCTCTATCCTCTTCAGAGATGCTCGCTTTGTAGCAATTAATTGCAATGGCCGCATTTCGGCGGATCATAATTTTAACAAGTAACGTTTTCCGTCAACCTTCCTTGTGTCTGTGTGTGTATCGCGTATTTAAAACCAAAGATGAAAATGTAATGTATTGATCTTTTTCCTTACCTTGACATCTTCTATTCTCCGCTGTACACTTTTCCGCATGATCTACCACTGTCCTCAATAATTGCTCCTAAACAATGACGGTGCTTAAAATGCACCGTCATTGTCCGCACCCCTCGTGGTGGTTAGGACACTCGGCTACTGAGCCGGAGTACCCGGGTTCGAACCCAACCGTGGCGGCCGTGCTTCGTTGGAGGCGAAACGCAAAAGGCGCCTGTGCGCTGTTCGATGTCAGTGAACGTTAAAGGTCCCTAGGTGGTCTAAATTATTCCGGAGGCCTCCACTACGGCACCTCTTTCTTTTCCCACCTTGTCATCTTGGCCAAAGGGCTCCATGGCGAACGCGGTTTGGTCTCCACAAGATGGCGTCAACTCATTTTTTTTTTCCGCCGAGCACCAGACCAGCTAGGTGAAGCTTGCACCCGGTGGGAAATTCGCTGGCACCCAGCGTCACTGGGAGTCGAAACCAACATCTCCTGCAAACGAGGCGGATGCCCAAATAACGAGACCACCTCTGCATCGGCACAAACAGGCCCGTGGGTGCACAAAATGCCGTGTATGCAGGCGCCATAAATGGGCAGTCGGCAGCCCCAGCAGCAGAAAGGAGTCGCGGCTCGAGCAGCGCACGATTAGGCGCGTTAACTGCACGCACACAGGCCGCGCGCACGATCTGCGTCTCCCGCGCGGCAAAAGCGAAGAGAAACGGAGCGAGCTCCCCCCCGTCAGGGCGCCCTGGAGAGGTGCTAATGAGGCGGGTAACGCGCCTAATAGGTCCAGCAGGCGCCGGCGGTCGAGTGCATGCGTTAGCGCGAGCATGCACTACTAAACTGCACGGAGAAAATCTCGAACGCGCCTCGATACGGCACATTTCTCGAAAGTAAACAAACAGCGCCAGGGCCATTATCTTTTTAACGAAGCGCAGTCTCCAACCTCAATTAGGAGGACGGGGTTTGCGTGTACCGACTCAAACTTGCCGCCACAGCCCTACTTTCAATATCTCCCACAATTTTCGTGATCTTAGCTGCTGTTCACGCGAGGTCGGGAGCGCGCAGCGCCCCGTCCGGTGTTCGAGGTCTGCGCTCTCGTGCGCGCGATAAGCGATAAAGGGATGAAGAAAAAAGAGGGAGGGGGGGGGGGGGGGGCACGCATAACGAGATCAGGCAACGCAGCTTCCCTCCCCCGCCCAATTAAGCCTGGTGGCAGCACTGCACAGAAGTAGCCGGGTGACTTTGCCTGTTTGTCCTTGTTGGCCCGCTCCATCCAGCGCCGCCGACCGACGGCTCGCTCGCGCAAACACTGGACCCGTGGCCGAGTTGTCGCTGCTCCAGCCAGTGTCCAATTACAGCGCGGTGGCTCCTCTCTCCGACTCCCGGGGCGGTACCGCGAGGACGTCTTCGCGGAGCCACGCAGCAATGAAGCGGAAAGCAGCGTCCACGCGGTCGACTCGGACAGAGTGGCGAGCAGTGTCTCTCTTTGCTCGGGCCGTTCCGTCATGGAATGCTTGCCCCGTGCAATTCACTGAACAGCCCGGCCAGCGTTGTTTGCTGCTGGTGTTGTGTTTATTTTAAAAAATGAAAAGCGAAGAAAGGCCACGGAAACTTCTGTATACTTTCCTTCGCACCTCATCTGCGGACGGCGGGGGTAAAGGGAACAGGGGATGGGAGCTTAAACAAAGATAGCAGGGTTAGCGCAAAAGGACAGCTAAGATAAATTATTTACGACTATGCTATGCAAAGACCCTTACACGTTCCCATAATGAAAACAGCGATAAATCCATCGCGCCCAAGTGTATCAGGCTGATTGAGTTGAACGCGCAGTGAGGAAAAAGCTGAAAAATTAAAAAAAAAGAGAGCAATGCCAGGAAGGTAAATTTTGAAACTCCAGTCTATTTGCAGAAAATGTCCAATAGAGCGGCTCGAAATCTTTGCTCGGTATGCCCAACCAGACGCATTTTGTGCAGTTTCTCTGGCCGCCGTGGTGGCTCAGTGGTCATGGTGCTCGGCTGCTGACCCGAAAGACGTGGGTTCGATCCCGGCCGCAGCGGTCGCATTTCGATGGAGGCGAAATGCTACAGAGGCCCGTGTATTGTGCGATGTCAGTGCACGTTAAAGGAACCTCAGGTGGACTAAATTATCCGGCGCTCTCCACTACGACGTCCCCGTAGCCTGAGTCGCTTTTGGGACGCTAACCCCGCCCCCCTCCAAATATATATATTGTTACGTGCTTTGCACGCACGGGGGTTTATTCAAAGAGGGGACCGGTCGAAGCAGGATGGAAGCAGGAAGCCTAGCCGCGTCCTTCAGCTCTCTCTTTTTTCTTCCTCTTTCTCCGCGGGTCAGTCCTGCATCTTCTGCTTCTTCCGTCGAGGTTCTGTGGAAGCACGTTACATTTCCCTCCTCGCAGACGATGCCCGTCGGGCGAGTTAAACAGACCGTCTGGGATGGAATCGCTTGAGGCGGGCTACATGCACCACCTGAGATTGGCGTGACCGTCGACCACTAGCAGTTAGTCGTGCTATAACGTAATTAACGTCACTTATGCACTCCAACACAACAAATGGTCCAGTGTAGTGGGATAGCAGTTTCTGACACAGACCACGCTTGCGTAGAGGGGTCCACAACCACACAATGTCACCAGGAACATAAGAAACTTCTTGGTGTTGGACGTCGTAGCGGTTCTTGGAACGCTCTTGCGAAGATAAAATTCGAACGCGGGCAAGCTGGCGAGCTTCTTCAGCTCTGCAGAGTGTGGTCGCAAGAGAAGGTTCATCGTGGATGAAAAATGGTAGCATGGTGTCAAGGCCGCAGCGAGGCGAGCGAGCATAGAGCAGGTAAAAGGGGCTGTAGCCAGTTGTCTCATGTTGCGCGGTGTTGTACGCATGAGTGATGAACGGGAGTACGCCATCCCAGTCCTTATGATCTGCAGCGACGTACATGGCAAGCATGGTGGTGAGCGTACGATTAGTGCGTTCTACCACACCGTTCGTTTGGGGATGATATGGCGTGGAGTGGCGAAAACTGCAGCTGCTGAGGCGGAGAAGTTCTTCAACAACGTCCGCTGTAAATTGACGTCCACGGTCGCTAATGAGAACTGCAGGAGGGCCGTGCCGAAGAATGACGAATCGAAGTAAGAAGTTAGATACTTCAGACGCAGTAGCAACTGGTATCGCGGCTGTCTCACAATAACGGGTTAAGTGGTCTACGCACACAAGAATCCATCGATTTCCTTTAGAGGATCGTGGGAAAGGTCCAAGGAGGTCAATGCCAACTTGCTCAAACGGGGCTGTTGGAGGTGTGATTGGCCGCAATTTGCCCGGTGGACTTGAAGTCGGCAGCTTAAAGCGCTGGCATTGCACACAGCTGGCTACATAGTGCTGGATGGTTGAACGCATGTTAGGCCAGTAAAATCGTTGTTGTGTGCGGTGGAGTGTGCGTGTCACTCCCAAGTGCCCAGACGTGGCGTCGTCGTGCATCATTTCAAGAACTGTGATGCGTAGGCTTTCGGGTACGACAAGAAGCATGCGTGCTCCTCCAGAAGCGAAATTCTTCTTATAAAGCAAACCGTCGCGAATGCAAAAAGTATTCTTTACAGAATCTTGAGCGGCATCAAACAAAGAGGTTAATGTTTGGTCCTTGCGTTGCTCAGTTCGAAAAACTTGAAGATCGGGGAAGGCTTGTGAAAGTGACGACAAGTATTCATCAAAGTTGTCTGCGTCGTCCTCAGTCGTTAGAAGCGGCAAACGGGAAAGACAATCGGCATCTGAGTGTTTACGGCCGCTTTTATGCACAACAGTGAAATTAAATTCTTGTAGGCGCAAAGCCCATCGAGCAAGCCGGCCACAGGGGTCACGAAGACTCACTAGCCAGCAAAGCGAGTGGTGGTCGGTCACGACGGTGAAAGCATTCCCGTACAGATAGGAGCGGAAGCGCTGTACAGCGAAAACAACGGCGAGACATTCTTGCTCAGTAACCGTGTAATTTCTTTCGCTCTTACTCAACGAACGGCTGGCATATGCTACCACGTGCTGATCGTGACCATGGCGTTGTATAAGTACAGCGCCGATACCGATACCACTTGCATCAGTGTGCACTTCAATTGGTGCAGATGGGCAGAAGTGGCGTAGGATGGGGCCCGAGGTCAAAAGAAATTTCAGATGCCGGAAAGCTGCGTCACATTCGCTGGTCCAATTGAACGGTGCATCTTTATGCAGCAAACACGTGAGTGGGTAAGCGATGTCCGCAAACCTAGCTATAAAGCGTCGAAAGTACGAGCAGAGCCCTAAAAAACTCTGCAGCTCTTTCACTGATTGAGGCACCGTAAAACTTTTGACAGCTTCAATTTTCTTTGGATCTGGTCGAACACCTTCTTTATCAACTAAATGACCAAGAACAATTGTTTCACGGTTCCCAAAATGACATTTCTTGGAATTGAGGATAAGGCCAGCTCGTTCCATGCAATCAAGCACAATATCCAGACGGCGGTTGTGCTCACTAAACGTTTTGCCAAAAATTACAACGTCGTCCAGATAACATAAACAAATTTGCCACTTGAGGCCACGCAGGATTGTATCCATGAACCGCTCGAATGTTGCAGGTGCATTACATAATCCGAAAGGCATAACGTTGAACTCGTAAAGTCCGTCTGGTGTAATGAATGCCGTTTTTTCCCTATCTGCAGCGTGCACGGGGATTTGCCAGTAGCCGGATCTCAAATCAATAGAAGAAAAGTATGAAGCGGAGTGCAGACAATCAATTGCGTCATCTATACGTGGAAGCGGGTAGACGTCCTTCTTCGTGGCCGTATTTAAGCGACGGTAGTCAACACAGAACCTCCATGTGCCATCTTTTTTCTTAACAAGGATAACTGGAGCCGCCCAAGGACTGGAGGATTCTCGAATTATGCCTCGCTTTAGCATCTCTTGAACTTAGTCATCTATTAACTTACGTTCAGTGGCTGAGACTCGATAGGGCTTCTGGCGTATAGGAGGTGCGGAGCCGGTGTTGATCGTGTGATGAATACGACTGGTAGGCGGTGGTGTTGAATCGTCTTTGGCAAAGTCGAACACGAACACGTGTTTCAGAAGGAGTTCCACTAGAGTGCGACGCTCGGTTGGGGAAAGAGCCTGATTAATCATAGCCTTAACTTGGGTCTCCATATCTCTTTTCACGTGCTGCTCACTGACAGAGTTGGTTAACGCCGCGACGAAACCTGACACACCTTCCTCGAAACGGGCGAGTTTGAGGCCCCGGGGCAACACAGCTGGCTCTTCAGAGTGGTTCACTGTCCACAGCTCGGTACGGCCTCTCACCACGGGAACGACGCAACGAGGCACGACAGGTCCCCTCTTTGAATAAACCCCCGTGCGTGCAAAGCACGTAACAATATATATATATATCAATACTGACATCAATAATTACGGAGTGCGCAGTAGAAGTAGGCGGTAGGACAGTTCGAAAAGATGCCGGGAAGCTATCTCAGGTAACGAAAGATCTGATTAAGAAGCGCCAAAACATGAAGGCATCTAACACTACCGATAGAATAGAACTAATGGAGCTATCAAAGTTAATAAATAAGCGCAAGGTAGCCGACATAAGGAAGTTTAATATGGAGAGAATCGAGCATGCTATAAAGAGCGGAGGTAGCCTAAAAACAGTGAAGAGGAAACTAGGCATAGGTAAAAACCAGATGTATGCATTAAGAGACAAGCAGGGCAATGTCATTAGCAATATGGATAAGATAGTTAACGTAGCCGAAGAGTTCTACACAGACCTGTACAGTAGCCAATGTAATCAGAGCGCTAATGAGAAAGACAGCAGTGCACAGCAATACGTCATCCCGCCAGTTACGAAAGATGAAGTAAAGAAAGCCTTAGAAGCAATGAAAAGGGGAAAAGCAGCTGGGGAGGATCAGGTAACAGCAGATCTGTTGAAGGATGGAGGGGACATCGTGCTAGAGAAACTAGCCACCCTGTATACGCAATGCCTTATGACCTCGACTGTACCAGAAGCTTGGAAGAATGCAAACATTATCTTAATTCATAAGAAGGGAGACGCCAAGGACTTGAAAAATTACAGGCCGATCAGCTTACTATCCGTTGCCTACAAAGTATTTACTAAGGTGATCGCTAATAGAGTCAGGGCAACGTTAGACTTTAATCAACCAAATTATCAGGCAGGCTTTCGTAAAGGATATTCTACAATAGATCATATTCACACTATCAATCAGGTGATAGAGAAATGCGCAGAATATAACCAACCTCTATATATAGCTTTCATTGATTACGAGAAAGCATTCGACTCAGTGGAAACCTCAGCAGTCATACAGGCATTGCGTAATCAGGGGGTAGAAGAGCCTTATGTCAAAATACTGGAAGATATATATAGCAACTGCACAGCTACTATAGTCCTCCATAAAGTCAGCAATAAAATTCCAATAAGGAAGGGCGTGAGGCAAGGAGACACGATCTCGCCAATGCTGTTCACCGCATGTTTGCAGGAGGTATTTCGAGGCCTGAATTGGGAAGAGTTGGGACTAATAATAAATGGAGAATACCTAAATAATCTGAGATTTGCTGATGACATTGCCTTGCTGAGTCACTCAGGAGGTGAACTGCAAATCATGATCAACGAGTTAGACAGGCAGAGCAGATCGATGGGTCTAAAAATTAACATGCAGAAAACCAAGGTAATGTTCAACAGCCTAGCAAGGGAACAACAGTTCACAATTGGCAGCGAGAGCCTAGAAATGGTGCCGGAATACGTCTACTTAGGGCAGGTAGTGACAGCTGATCCGGATCATGAGAGGGAGATAACTAGAAGGATAAGAATGGGGTGGAGCGCATATGGCAAATTCTCGCAGATCATGAGTGGCAGTTTACCAATTTCCCTCAAGAGGAAAGTGTACAACAGCATAATCTTACCGGTACTCACCTACGGGGCAGAAACGTGGAGGCTAACGAAAAGAGTTCAGCTTAAGTTAAGGACAACGCAGCGAGCCATGGAAAGAAAAATGATAGGTGTAACGTTAAGAGATCGGAAGCGGGCAGAGTGGGTGAGGGAACAAACACGGGTTAATGACATCCTAGTCGAAATCAAGAGAAAGAAATGGGCTTGGGCAGGGCATGTAATGCGAAGGCAAGATAACCGCTGGTCTTTAAGGGTAACGGAGTGGGTTCCAAGAGAAAGTAAGCGTAGCAGGGGGCGGCAGAAGGTTAGATGGGCGGATGAGATTAAGAAGTTTGCAGGCAAAGGGTGGATGCAGCTGGCAAAGGATAGGGTTAATTGGAGAGACATGGGAGAGGCCTTTGCCCTGCAGTGGGTGTAGTAGGGCAGATGATGATGATATATATATATATATATATATATATATATATATATATATATATATATATATATATATATATATATATATATATATATATATATATATATATATATATATATATATAATATGATTCGTCACACTAAGTAAAAAACTAAATCACTAAACCTTCACCCTCCGCGGTGGCTCAGTGGTTAGGGCGCACGGCTACTGATCCGGAGTTCCCGGGTTCAAACTCGGCCGCGGCGGACACGTTTCGATGAAGGCGAAACGTAACAGGCACCCGTGTGCTGTGCGATGTCAGTGCACCTTAAAGATCCGCAGGTGGTCGAAATTTTCCTGGAATGAATGAATGAAAACTTTATTGGTCCACCGAGAAGGAGCCCCCAAATCCCCGGTCCCGGCACGCAGTCTTGGGACGCGGGTAGGGGATGCTCCTCAGACTAAGGACTAGTTACATTTTTTCTTCACGGGGTCAGCCGCCAGGCGGGTGGCTTGCTGCTGGATGGCGGGGTCCTCGCTCCGCAGCAAACTTCCCAGGCTTCTCTACTGCTTACTTCTCTACTGCGCCCGAGGAATCCCCGGTCTGTGTCAGGTAGACCCAGTATGGGCAGGTGTAATTTCCAGCTTGTAACCGCCTCCAAATGCGCGCCTCATTATTTGAGAGAGACCAATCTGGGGGGGGGGGGGAAATATCCTTCTATGTAATTTATAGTGTTCGGTAATTTCGTAGTATGTAAGGACGCAATCTTTCATTCCCTTGCATCCGGGCTGTTCTACGGGCGCTCGGTAGCAGAGATCTCGAGCGAGCGCGTCTGCAGCCTGGTTGCCAGGGACAGATTCGTGCGCAGGTATCCATATGATGGATATTTTTCGACCAATTGAGGTTTTTGAGAGGACGCGTCTGGTTTCCTCCGAAATTCTACATTTCGCGAAATTAGAAATGGCTGCGACGTCTCATTGAACCTGTTCGTGTTCACGTACAGCTATCTTCGATGTCATGTTTTTATCACGTAGAAATCGCAGACCATATATAAAGTTCGTAAGAATTACACGAAGTTTTTTCAGTAGGGACGTTCTACAGATGCTTCGTCGCTCGTAGCGTTAGGGCTCGTACACAGTTTGACCAGCCACAAGCATGAAACTAATTTGGTTTCCTAAAAATTTGCGCTTCGTCATCTTTCATCGCTGCATCGTTGTCATTTAAAGACGGCTTCACGGGCGCACTCAGCAGCACTGCGAAACATGCGTAAAGGCAAGATAGACAAGACTGAGACCCACTCCAGGATGCTCGCTTTTCCGTCCCATAGGCGCGCAACGGCACACCGCTGTCACGTCACACAGGTTGCACGCACGTTGCAGGGCCAAATGCTTTCTCTTCGTGCTGAAGCATGCTTGCTGCTCTCCGAGCAACACAGAGCGCAACGCGTATTGGTCTTTGCAGGCGTTAAACGAGCCCGCATGCTTCGTGCTCTGACCGGGGAGCGTCACAGAGCCGGACAGCTGGCGCCCCTGTCACGCCGTCAGCGCGCTGTCCTCCCCGCCGCTGCCAATGTCGCATGCCGCACGTAGCTCGCTCGGTCGACTCGTGTTGTGCGCGCCTTCGAACGAGCTGTAGCTACCGGCGTTCAGCTCCGCTTTCGTGCCTTTCTGTTTGGCAATGCAGTGTGACACACAAAAAGAAACATCCCTTCTCCTCGCGTTCCATGGCCTCCTCTCCGCCTTTGCCCTCGCCCGTGTCAAGTAGGGCGTTTTGTCAAACGCAGCTGGTTGAGATGGCGACCTGTCGCCGCGTGCGAGTCGAAAGGTCAACGCGCTCGTGACATTCTCTTGTACTCGGTTGCTGGGTGCATCCCACAGTTTGCAGAGTATGAGGGCAAACAAAAATAAGAATAAAACGCGTTGCATCACTGGCAGTCCGAATAGGCTAAGAACAAACTCTGTGCGGTCCTGCTTTTGCATATTTAGCCCTCGCCCGCACCGTCTCAGTCAGGCGAGAATCATGCCTTAATATACACCTATTATCGCCATGGTGAAAGTCGAAGTGGTGCAGAGAAAGTCCTTGCGGCTGCTTTTTAGAAGGCGTAATTCTGGTGGTTTTCGTCGAAATGGGTGGATATGTTCCATATTTCTTCCCCATTATTTTGCGTTCTTATGATAATTTATACCTTTGCTATATTTTTGTTTTTTTCAGCGCTATGATATCTGAAAACGTACGGACCACGACAGTCCTGCTCTCGCAGGCAGGTACTCCGCAGAAGATCCCTTCGACCACCGGCGTTCCAATCAGGACAATCCAGTACACGATATCGGCAAGTCTACTGACCGTGCAAGGAGTGGCAGACCTCGCACGGCTACCTCCGAAAAGATGGTGAAAGCTGTGCGACCGAGAATCAAGCGAAATCCAAAGAAAAATGTGAGAAAGATGTCCAGGGAGCTTGGGATCAGCGCTAAATCGGTTCACAACGTCACAAAATACCGTCTAGGTTCGCGTTGTATCAAACATCAAAAGACGCGTGTATTGAATCAGCGCATGAAGGCCACTCGAGTGAAAAAACGCCGTGCGCTTCTGAAGTGCTTTTACCAGGAACGCCACGGGAATGTGCTTTCCACTGATGAAAAACTGCTCAGCATTGAACAGAGTTTCAGCCGCCAGATCGACCGAATCCTCGCTGTATCGCCTGAAGGAGCAAATCGCCGTGGCCGGCACGTTACTCGCGAAGGGCGGCCAGCCGCTGTCATGGTCTGGGCTGGAGCGACGTCGTCTGCAAAGACCCCCCTCGTTCTTGTCGATCAGGGAGTCAAGCTGAAGAGCCAAAACTATCCAAGTGACATCTTGGAGAAAGTGGTGCAACCCTGGAGCCCTGATCACTTCAGGGGTCAGAACTGGACCGCCCAACAGGACTCTGCACCCGATCACGAGGCGAGAGTCGTTCAGGAGTGGCGCCAAGCCCAGTTTCCCGACTTCAGCACTTCCAAAGAATGGCCTCCGTACTCGCCTGATTTAAACCCGCTTGACTGCTCCGTGCGGTCAGTTTTGGAAAGAGTAAGGCCTGCAACGAGCCTCACAAGAATTTGGAGAGTTTAAAGCGATCGTTTCAGAAGGCCTAGGAGGAAATCGATGACGACTACCTGCGTTCCGTGGTCGACGCCTTTCCAGAGCGTCTCAGGGCCTGCATAAAGGCCAAAGGTGGAATTTTTGAGCAGTAGTTTTCTTTTCTGGTCTTTAGTGTGAAAAATAAAGTATTTGCTGCATTCCATCTATATTTCTCAATCAGTTTCGTTTCTACAATCAAAATACCACCCGCAAGGACTTTCTCTGCACCCTGCAGTGTGCGAAATACTGAAATACCTTCCTTCACCGTTGCGCAGCAGTGCTTGTTCTCATTGGCAGCGCGCAATCTCAAAGTGCCCACTGCACTGGAAAGGGGCAGCTGTGAAAGCGAGCACGAAGGTGAACGTGTACGCAGTGTAAGTTGCGCGTAAGATATATGCAACGCTTCAGGGCCTTTCTGCATCTTTGTCCTAGTTTCTGTTCTGTCTGCCTCCGCTGCGTGTTTTCAGGTAAAGCCAAATGCGCTCGTGTCTGTGCAAGACGACAAAACAAAATATGTCCAATATATTGTCGCATAGAGAGTTTTAGAGAGGAACGGCTGCCTTCCGGCTGCTGCTCGGGACCTCCGCTCCGAAGATGTTGTGAGCCCCAGGGTGTGACTGACTGTTTTGCTATGTGACCTCACATATTTTGTCTCAGTTTGTAAGTTTAACTAATGATTCGGATCTATTTTTTGTAAATCAGTTTGATCAATGCATCTCATCGACACCTGCTGGTCCCCTTCTGCAATGCGGCGGAGCTGTCGTCCTAGCACGGAAGCACGCTTCGTTACAATATGGTTTCGTGCCTGCGGAGTATGTCGTTGTTTGTATAGGCCTGGTTCCACTTTGCAGAGAGGACGCTTACTTTCGCTTTCGGCTACGTGATATGTTGTTATATTCTGTTAAAACAGAAATATCAGCGCTGAGTCCACGTGACTGTTCACTTTTTCGTTCACTCCTGGCAGCAAAATAAACAATAAGCAGGAAATCTGCCGCAACCCGGATACCGAGAGTATATATTAGGTGTTCGTCAAAGCTGGCTTCACCTCGAGACAGCTTCGGCGTGCCCGGTGAGCCCAGACATTGACGGACGCGGACTTTTCGAAAGGGCCTAGCTGACGGAAGGAATTATTTGGTAGCCAGAAGGTTGTCAGATGTGCTGCAGCTGTTCCCCAGCCCCTTGAATTATTACCTCGCCTACTATGTAGTCTCCGACAGCTTCATTTTTGTTTTCGTTTCTTTTTTTAGATACCTGGAGGAAGAAGCGGCAACGACAGTTGTGTAGCATCGCAGCGCCCATGGCCGCCTGGATCACGTGATTTAAGCAACGCGAGCTTGTCAGCGCCTGCTTCTTGGTCTGCATGACTCATAAACATATGGCGCAGGGCAGCGGCCACGTGTGGCACCTTTCTGATGTCGCTTACGTAGTCTGCATGTAGCGGGCTTTCCAGACAGCGTTGTTTTAAGCTTTCGGTTACAGCACGCGATGTATAGACCGTTTACCCTGAAAACGTTTCCCCACGCAGCGATCGATGCAAAGGGAAAGGGAGAGGGGATGAGACGGCTTCATGCAGTTCGTCACATGTTTGGATTTAGGCCAGACGTTGCGCTGATCGGGTCGCGAACGGCGGTTATTTGAGGTTCGACGATAAGCTGTCGAATTGAGCAATACGTTGTCAATATCGTGTGACTTGCGTCACTCATCCTTACCTCTACTATGAGGTGCGCATAAGGGACCAGGTAATCCCGTGTCATGACCCTGCTGTCGCGAGTGTTCACGCTCCTTATAATGCACACTGGCCAGAACAAGGCACGTAAAAGGCGGGAAAAGTGTGAACACGAGAGTAGATAGATAGATAAAGAGGAGGAGGGAGAGTAGCTGTTTACAATGATAGTGCGTCAAAGGCACGGCACTAATCTATTCCTACCGCTTGCGTTTCCAGGTCAACTGATCGCCATCATTTTTTCGGAACCCAATACAAGCCACGCATCTGCTGGCGCAAAGACAAATCATCTAACCCTGGCGACATCGACAGCTATTTAAGCGACGGATCACGCAGCAAGCTTCTCAGTTCGGCGGTAGTGCGTCAACGCCACAACGCCAATCTGCTCCTACCGTCTGTATTTGCAGGTGAGAGAAACGAAGTAAGGTTTATTTCACTTATCTTAGTAGCCATATGCACTGCTGCCGATCTGATAAAGAGTAATAATAATAAGAATAATTGGTTTTTGGGGGGAAAGGAAATGGCGCAGTATCTGTCTCATATATCGTTGGACACCTGAACCGCGCCGTAAGGGAAGGGATAAAGGAGAGAGTGAAAGAAGAGGTGCCGTAGTGGAGGGCTCCGGAATAATTTCGACCACCTGGGGATCTTTAACGTGCACTGACATCGCACAGCACACGGGCGCCTTAGCGTTTTTCCTCCATAAAAACGCAGCCGCCGCGGTCGGGTTCGAACCCGGGAACTCCGGATCAGTAGTCGAGCGCCTAACCACTGAGCCACCGCGGTGGGGCCTGATAAAGAGAGAGTTTGACTTTTGTGTTTGCTGTGTATGTGTGTAGTATCAAGGTTGGTAAGATGCAGAAGATGTGATGGATGTAAAAGACGTCAAACATCTTGCTGTGCTCCTGGAGAATTTCAAGCGCGATATGAGGACAGAACTGAGGGATATCAAACAGTGTTAAGTTCTGCTCTGGTGCCTGTGATGGCGTAACGAACATCAGCAAAGACATCGCGGCCTTGCGGGACGAAACAAGAGTTGACAAAGCATAACAGCGCCCAGGAAGGTCGCGGTTAGTAGGTAGTGTTGTGTGGTTGACTTGCTGTGGTCAGTGAAAAGAATGTGTGTGGTAAGTGATTGATAACGGCGATCGCATCACTACGTTACTACGCTAATTTCTGGTTCTGAAACATCAACAGACCACCAAGATCGAGTCCTCGACAGACATGGAGATCTCAAAGGAAAAGAGCAAGGCCCCGCGAACTCAAGCGACGCACCGACCGCCGATGATCCGGAAGTTCTTACCGAGCGTCTGCAATTGACTCATGGTCAACTGAACGATGTAGAAGCTGCGATCGAGCCTCTCATCGCCGAACAGAAAACCGATGCAGAGTTTGCAAGCATCGTAGAATACCGTCGAAGCTGAAGTCTGCGGCGAAGCGCAGCACACAGGAACGAACGTGGGCCGCACTCAATCAAACAAAGATCGAACCACAGCGAGAGGAGCGACTGCCAAGACCCAAATTGGAACTCCTGAAATTTAACGGCGAAAGGAGGATTTGGCAGCAGCCATTTTGGGAAGCTATTCGAGACAACGGTTCACAAGAACTCGGGCTTATCACCAGCAGATAAATTACAATATTTGCGATTTGCCCCGACAGGATACGGAGCATCTGCCATCGAGGGGTTGCAGCCGACGGCAGAGTGCTACGGCCACGCCACTGACATCCTAAAGCAGCGATTGGCTAATCAAGTCATCCTCATCCAGGACTATATATGGAGGGCGTCGTGGCTAACACACATGTGTACTCGGCATGCAACGCCGGCGCTCTGCTGCGCTGGTACGACGGTCTTCAGGCTCACGTACAAGGCCTTAAGGCGTTGGGCGTGGGCGAGCAATCATACTGCGCAGTGCTCTACCGCCTTGTGCTCCGGGCGCTTCCGACCGACCTGAGCCATGGTGTACAACAGGATGATGGCTTCGAAGGGCTCCAGCAACGGCACCAGCTCCGAGACAGCAACGGAATGAGCGCATGAGAGAGAGCTGCGCGCACTTCTGGAATTGCTTCGAATCGGAGTTGAGAGTCGCAAAAGGGCGGGCAACCCAACGACGGCACCGGTAAGCCCACGTCCCTAAATCAGGCGCATGAAGAGTGCAACGAATCCTGGCAAGCCACGACATTCGTCAGCGGCAGCCTTGCATATGGCACAATGAACGATGTGTAATACTCCTTGTGCAAGTCGAAACAACATGTAACAGAGAAATGCACTGCTGCAAGGAAACTGTCGGGGAATAAACGCATTTCCGCCGTCCAGCAGCCCCCCCCCCCCCCCCCCCCCCCACTCACCCATTTCATAGAGCCCCCCTGTACTCGGGAAGAAACAGAGGGAGCTCCTAATCAATGTGACTTACATAACTAGCGACTCCAAAACAGCCATTCTTAACATCGCTCGTGGACGCGTCCATCCCCCCGCATGGCAGATATTGAGAATGTGCACACAAAATTCCGACAGGCGTGCTAAGCTCGTGTGAGTGCTCACTCTGATAATCTCGGAAATGAGGCCGCTGATAACACAGCCCGAGGACTGATTTGCCGGGCAAATGGCATCCTCAGCCTGGACTTCTCGAGGGAGTGGGCACACATGTTCTCAGAACTCACACAACAAGCACGCCTTGCCCGTCGAATGTACCCTCTCCCCACCCCCGCCTATCCCACTCCCAACAAATCATTTAGAGGCGACACCAGACCCGAACTCTTCCCACCCCTCAGCTTCTGTCCTACTTCTGGCCCCTTTCCCCAGAATGCACTCCCTGCGGAGAATCGCACGCCACCCTAGATGTCCCTGCCGATCCTACCCCGCAGGGACAGCCCACCATCGCAACATGAGAGGAATGGGCCCTCCTTGAGTCGCAGAACCCGGACACCCAACTTCGCTGTGTGAACCGGGGTGCCAATGCCATGGCCCTACGTGGCCTGGACACATGCGCGCAATGTGAGGGCCCTGCGGTGGCCCTGAGACCTTAAAGGGCCCAAGCTCGCTTGCATGATAAAGTTTTCCATCTATTCTGACAACACTAATGACGCAGCAAAGGTGTCTCACAAGGGTCAAAGTAAGGCCCACTGTTATTTTTTAATCTATGTAAATGACATAATAAACATTCCGGCATACCCAGTTCTCATTATGTACGCAGGCGATACTAATGTATCATTTTCCTCACCTAATATTACTAAAACTTCGGGACGATTCAAATACCTATTCAAAATCGTTATCAGTATGTTGAAGGCAAAGAGCCTGCGGCTAAACGTGGGAAAGACGAAATATATTGTTTTCCGCCCAATTAATAAACTAACAGGTCCAAGATAAACATACCTACAACGATGACCCGATAAGTCAAGTAAGGGAACAAGCAATTCTTGGGGGTACAGAGGTCCTTCCTACGTCAGCTGTTAAAACCTTCTAAATCTAAAGCGGGAACTATCAGAATGGTCACACGCCTGCTCCACCTGCCGAAACAGCAAGGGCAGGACTTATTACGAACCCTCTTTCAAACCCACTTTCCGCAGCGCGCGACCGAGTCCATATCAGACTACGGAGGCCTCCCCAACCCAGAACTAGACGGCCCCATAGCAGTGGTGTGTGCAGTATTCCATCAACTGCGCACCGCCTCAGCAACCGGCCCCGATCGCGTCACCAACAAATCTCTGCGTAACCTGGATGCAGGCTCGATTTGCATCCTTACCGAATATGTTAACCGGCACTGGGAACAAGGGACCTTGCCTCCACAATGGAAACACAATAAGGTCACGTTCAT
Organism: Amblyomma americanum; assembly: GCF_052857255.1. Lineage (NCBI taxonomy): Eukaryota > Metazoa > Arthropoda > Arachnida > Ixodida > Ixodidae > Amblyomma > Amblyomma americanum. The sequence continues at coordinate 219,574,770 of NC_135500.1, read as the reverse complement.
TCCAAAGCCAGACAAACCGCTCGACCTAGCCAATCTGCGCCCCATCTCCCTCACTTCATGTGGAAGTAAGTTCATGAAGCATGTCGCCCTCAATGGTCTAAATAGATTCAAGGAGAAAAATCACCTCTTCCCCTCCCACTATGTTTGTATTCAGGGCAGGGCTCTCCGCCCAGCATCTAATGCTTCAACTCAAAGGGGAGGTTCCAAATCGCAAAAGCAATATTGACACTTGACCTAACGGAAGCTTTCGACAATGTGCGGCACGCTGCTATTCTCTAAAGCCTCAGTCGGCTCAACGTGGGTTCCCGCACTCATCAATATGTGACTGCTTTTTGATCAACAGAACCATGTAAACACACCTTGGATCAGTTAAATCCCCGACTTTCACGCTCGGCAGTAAGGGCACCCCACAAGGGCCGTCTTCTTCAACATCACTCCGATCCTTATCGTCCCTGTAAGCCGATGACATCACTCTCTGGACCACCACGGGCAACTGTGGCACAATCGAATACACCTTCCAAAGAGCAACAGAAACGGTCCAAGAACATGCGCGGGGCATCGGCCTCAGCTGCTCAGCTCCTAAATCGCCCCAAAGACCCTTCCCCTCCGACTATTTCCGTATATCTCGATGATAAGCTCATTCCAGAGGTAAGCAACATCACAGTTCTGAGCCCTCCAACATTTCCAACGGCTCCAATGCCGTCGCTATTGACGCCATACGGAGGTCAGGAGGTCCGCCCTCATAAAGAGGATTTCTAACCGCCACAAGAGCATGCGCGAAGCGGACACACGGCGCCTGGTCCAAGCGTTCTGCCCTCGCCTACCCTTCACCTCTCACATCCCGAAATGGACCAGGTTAATCGCCTCATCCGTACAGCATATAAAACTGCCCTGCACCTTCCAACAGTACCCGCTACGAGAAAACTTCTCCAACTAGGGGTGAACTGGTGGAAGCACATCTCATTAGCCAGTATAGCCGTCTTTCCCGGTCAGAACCAGGCAGTCGGCTCTTTCAACGCCTCAAAATTAACCTCACAGCACGCACACCTACCCCCCGACGTCACCCCCCATGGAGACTGCATCAGCGACAGTCTGTACATCCCGCCGGTACCGAAAAATACACGACCGTCGGGTGGCCGGGGCAAAGCCGCTTCCTAAGCGCCACGCACCTTCGGCCCATGCTGCTTATGTGCACAGATGCGCAGAATACTCTCACCGACCTGCCTTCGCAGTGGCAGTCTCGGATAATGGCCGTCCCAGGCCGAGCAAGTTGTTTGGCGTCGATTACAAACGAGCTCAGGGGTTATGGCGCTCGGCTGCTGACCCGAAAGACGCGGGTTCGATCCCGGCCGCGGCGGCCGCGTTTCGATGGAGGCGAAACGCAAACGGCGGCCGTGTGCTGTGCGATGTCAGTGCACGTTACAGAATTTCAGGCGGTCGAAATTATTCCGGAGCCCTTCACTACGGCGTCCTCATAGCCTGAGTCGCTTTGGGACGTTAAATCCCCATGAACTAAACTGCAGTCAAAGCCACTGCCTCAGGCCAAAGCAATACGTATATGGCGATCAGAAGTTTACTGGAAGTGAGTATGCCGAAACACAGCTATTTCGGTGCATTCCCGCAATGCAGTCGCATTAAATGTGTGAAGTCATGAAAGCATGTGCATGCTCTATCCGCTGTTGGCAAAATCACGCGACCGGGTCACAAGTCAGAGCTGCAACAAATTTTCGGAAAACACGCGTCCCGTAATACTTCGATCGCGATAGCATATACATAGCATGGTACGAACAAATTGCAGTAAACACGCGTATCATTTCCAAGCAATCGAAATACTGAATAAAGTGGAGGAATTAATAGATTGTTAGCTGCTCTAAGCACAAATTCAGAAAGCACATAAGAGACGTTAATTTGGCAAAACTTGCATTTTCTAACCGAGTAGCTACTGAGATTGTTTCGTTTCTTACGTCGCCCACCATATGTCCGCTTTCAGGCAGTTCAGAACGTGGCTTTCATTTGTTTCTGTTGGTACGTAATCAGCAAGGCCTGCTGTTTTCATTATTTCTCTATTGTATGCAGCCATTTCTTTATAGGAATTGCTCATATGTATTCATATCAGTATTCTTCGAATTGTTCCGATTATATGGAAATGTTTCGTGTGTGATTATTTCAGTTGGAAATTTCGTTTGTAATTAGTATACGGTAGAAGTGATTGCAACCGTGTACGACTGTCTGTGTTATGTGTGTTTTTTATCCCAATAGTGTTTATAATTACAAGCTTCTACTGATACAGGTTTGCATTTTGGGATTACATGATGCCGAGTCTATGCGGGGGCAGGGACCTCTGCCAGGCTCTCGTGTAGCGTTTAGTCCCTGCCTCATCTCGCTTATACGAGGAATCAATAAATCAATTTAAATTCCAATTTCAACTGGACAACATGACAGCTGCGGCAGATTGCTCGCGACGCAATTTCCTCATGCCACGCGCTGGCTTAAGTCAAATCAGCGTGCGCGGATCAATAAAAAAATCGGCACCAGTGACAACGCAGCAGCCACTTCCAGCCTCACGAATTCAGATTCACAAGTTCCGCGCATGCGCACGTTGACTGCGCGTCACGGAGTTGCCATTTGTAGTGGAAGCGATTGTGCCTCGTGGGTTCTTGACGGAAGGGCGCCGCGCAGGTTCAATCGCTTCAACTCTTCTCTTTCTTTTGTAGCCCCTGCAGCGTGGCAGTGAGCTGCGGACTCCCGGGATGATGATGGCGGACCCCGGGGTACCGAATTGAAGGAGCGGGCGCTGAACACCACCGAGCACTCACCGACGGGTTTTAAACGCGCCACCATGAGGTGTTCGTCCTGTTTCATCGCTCCGCTGCGCCGATACCGGCGGAGTCCCATCAGGCCGCGCTAATACAGTTTGAGCAGCGGACGATGGAAGCCCGCATATAGAATCGCCCAGACACGAGGTATATAACGAAGAGGGGGGTTGAAACTCATCTGGGAGAGGGAGGAGGAAGGACTTTTCCGGAGAGGGGGACGGTTGGGGTTCAGCTTGCCGGTGGAGGTCGTCCCGGGCCATTCGGTCCAGCTGTCAGGCGCGTCCGTGTTAACGACCTTCCCCTTAAAAGTGCCCTGACCGCAACACGACCCCCTTTCCCTTGGAGCACTCGAGAGCTGGGCATTTTGCTATTTTTTTAGTGCGAAAGAGCTGCTTCACTACCAATCCCGAAAAAGCCGATGGGTCTCTGAAGCCTCGATCTTTGACATTTGACCTTCGACCCTTAATACCTCTCAGGGAAATGAGGAAATAAAAAATAATGTGGATTAGCTCAGCTAATCCAGGATATACAAAGCGAAAGATGTCGGCGTTCACTGTGTTCATTGGCGTTGGCGTTGACAATGTTCTAGACGGCGATGCCTTTGAGGAAAGGAAGGGCGTATAACTGGCTCCCTGGATATCGAACGCCTCATTCGTGCTTTGATATATGTGGCGGTGTTCAGAGAGAGATGTGGCCTGAATGCATTAGGGTTGACAGCGTTGTGGCTGACATGCGGCTCTGCAACAGCAGCTAGGCAGCAGCATTCACTTGGTGATCAATCTCTCGCAATCAGCCATTAACTGCATGCCACCTCCCAGGGTGGCAGGGAGGGCGCGCTGCCTATCCAGTGTGCGGAACGCAATAAAAGCAGGCTTTTGCAGTTGGACACCAACGCCACGCAAGTACATGCAAGTGAGAAGAGGCCTCCGCTGACCCACAGAGCCGGTTGTGCGCCTTTCATTTCGTGAAAATGAACAGCCTTTGCAGTTCTCAATGCCAATGAACTCTATAAACACAGTCAGCTCACTTGTTTTGTTTGGTTTTTGAGGAAAGGAAATGGCACAGTAACCGTCTCACATATCTCGGTGGACACCCGAACCGCGCCGTAAAGGAAGGGATAAAGGAGGGAGGGAAAGAAGAAAAATAAAACTGAAAATTGAAATTTGGATTTTGAGGAAACGCACGACGCGGTGCAGCGGTGGAACACCGGTTTCTCGGTGCTACTAATGGCGTATGCGCAGTAGTGACTAGGGAGCGAAAGAGAGAGCTATCCGCGTCGAGGCGAGCGTTGTGACGTCATGTGCCTCCTCGGAGCACCGCCACGGTGAAATCACAAGTTCGCGGCCAGTAAAGCTTTCGCTTTAAAATAAATATTTTTGCGACTGGCTTTCTAATCCGCGGCGACGCGAACAGATCAGCTTCGCTGGCCACGGAACGAGAGGAGAGAACTGTGCTATCGCCGCAACCGATCAAAAAAAAGAAATTGAAAATTTATTTTGGGGAAAGGAAATGGCGCAGTATCTTTCTCACATCTGGGCGGACACCCGAAGCCCGCTGTAAGGGAAAGGGAAGGGATAAAGGAGGGACTGAGCGATTAAAAAAAGTGGTGCCGTGGTGGAGTGCTCCGGCAACTCATCGACCACCTGGGAAACTTTAACGACCCGCCGCGGTGGCTCAGTGGTTAAGGCGCTCGGCTACTGATCCGGAGTTCCCTGGCTCGAACCCGACCGCGGCGGCTGCGTTTATATGGAGGCAAAACGCTAAGGCGCCCGTGTGCTGTGCGATGTCAGTGCACGTTAAAAGATCCCCAGGTGGTCGAAATCCGCCTTATTCATATTCCTGTGCTGCCACCTCGCGTACAACGCTGGAAGCTCACTGGTAGGGTACTGCGCGCCCGACCCGGCCGGACTGAGTGCCGCTGCGGAGCACGTTTTGTTGGAATCTGTCAACGATGGCGTGTACTGGGCAGCACCTGGTACCTGGAGGATTTCTAGGATTGACTGATGGCTCGGTGCGAAGTCCGAGGAAGGCTGCTGTGCCCACCGAAGAGCAAATTCTTCAGTATCTCCGATCAACCGGCATGCGATGCGAACGCCAGCTGAGCAAGGGCCGCCGCTTCAGAGATGAAGGCTACATTCGGAACATAATGTTCAATGAAATATCCCCGATCAGTGAGGTTGGCGTTTTCCGCTGTGTATGCCTGTTATCCATTAAAAGGTGGATACTACATCGTGTACGCCGTAGCACAGAAAACGACTGGGGACGACAGTTTTCACAAGCAATCGTTGTGCTCAAGCGCAGCCGAATAGCTACACGAGCTATAAAAGCACGAGCGTGGTCGCAACATGGCAGCTCTGCTAGAATTTCACTTTATTTTCCCATAGCACACCGCTGGATAGGTTAAACAAGCATGCGCGTCCATAAAGACGAGCGCGAGAGGCGCACATTGAGCCATTCCGGCGATACCACGCAGCGCTCTTCATCATGGTTATGATGCGAACACACGCATAACGCACCTTCTTCTTCTGCCTCTTAATACATGGCACATACCCACACCGGGGGATTAGCCAGGGTGTAGTGGCATAAACAAAGAAATTTCCATAGGAGATTATGACAAAATTGTAGCACCATGCGTGAATGCTCTCGTAGCTACTTTTTCGTTGTCCGCTCCATCGCGCGTTGAAAGCGGCTCACAGCCCTTGCCCATTCGGCCTTCTTGCTTGAGAAAGCAAAAAGCGTCGGAACGAAGTCTGGGTGCCGCGGTGACATTCGAGGCCTTCTTGGCCATGATTGAAAACCTTTCGTGATAGACTGCACACGCATTTAAACGCAGTACCTCGTCCGTACATGCAACAAACTGATTCCCGCACAGTCTTGACGTGCTTGACGGTGCCAAAGGGCGGCCACGATCGTCGAGCCGGCGAACTGCTTTTATCCATGCTTTGCGTCGAAGGCGGTCCCGGGAAGCGTTCGGAAAGCGAAAAAATCCGAGTTTGCTTCCCTTTACATATTGGGCATTGCAGCCGTATGTAACACATGTATGCATCGCCAAATGCGTCGCGCTGAACGCCCGACGGCTGCAGCAACGCACCCCGCATAAGAAGCCGGTTTGTTTACACTACCACAGCCGGTCTCGAGTGGAGCGCGCGACCCTCCCAATATGTTTCGCGACACTGCCGCCAGGGGATGGGCGCATGCGCAGTCGCGTCGTGAAAAAGGCGGGTTATTCCGGAGCCCTCCACTACGGCACCTCTTTCTTCCTTTCTTTCACTCCCTGCTTTATCCCTTCCTTTACGGCGCGGTTCAGGTGTCCAACGTTATAAGGCAGATACTGCGCAATTTCCTTTCCCCAAAAACCTACAACTTTAATTGACATCGCACAGCACACGGTCGCCTTTGCGTTTCGCCTCCATCGAAACGCGGCCGCCGCGGTCGGGTTCGAACCAGGGTACTCCGGATCCTGTTTTGACACTTTACAACATTAACCCGCCGCGGTGGCTCAGTGGTTGGAGCGCTCGGCTACTGATCCGGAGCTTCCGGGTTCCAACCCGACCGCGGCGGCTGCGTGTTTATGGAAGCAAAACGCTAAGGCGCCCGTGTGCTGTGTGGTCAGCACACGATAAAGATCCCCAGGCGGTCGAAATTATTCCGGAGCCCTCCGCTGCGCCACCTCTTTCTTCCTTTCTTCTCTCGGTCCCTCCTTTATCACTTCCCTTACGGCACGGTTCAGGTGTCCGCCGATATGTGAGCCAGATACTGCGCCATTTACTTTCCTCAAAAACCAAACAAAACAAGTGAGCCGACGGCGTTCATAGAGTTCATTGGCGTTGACAACTTTGCAAAGGCCGTTGATCTTCACGAAAGAAAAGGCGCACAACCGGCTGCGTAGGTCAGTGGAGACCTCAATCTCGCTTTCATGTACGTGGCGTTGGTGTCCAACTGCAAAAGCCTGCTTTGATTGCGTTCCGCATACTGGATAGGCAGCGCGACCTCCCCGCCACCCTGGGAGGTGGCATGCAGTTAACGGTTGATCGCGAGAGATTGATCACCAAATGAACGCTGCGGCCTGGCTACTGCTGCTGTGCCGCATGTCAGTCACAACGCTGCCAGCGCTAATGCATTCAGGCCACATCTCTCTCTCACCACCGCCACACGTATCAAAGCTCGAATGAGGCGTCCGCATATCCAGGGAGCCAGTTATGCGCCCTTCCGCCCAAACCGCCACCTTGTTGGACTTTACTCATAGCCATCGCCGTCTAGAACGCCAACGCCAATGAACACGGTGAAGGCCGACATCTTTCGCTTTGATATCTGGATTAGCTGAGCTAATCCACAATTTTTTTGTTTGACTCCCTGGGAATTTCCATATCGTATATTGTAGTGAAATGGTACTAAGAGGTGGGTAGTCCCATTTCAACCGATTTTTCTTGTATTTTATGAAAAATTGTTTCAGTTCTCGCATGGTCAGGTTGAGTTATCTGCTATTTTACAGAGAATGATTGTCGACACAGTATGCCATGCCCAAATAATTGAAGATATATAGTTATTCAGGTTGAAATGGTTAATCTCCAGCAGCATTCATTTTTCGATTGAGTGCCAAGAGCCCCACAAGGTTTGAAAGAGTGTGATTGTGGCAGAAATGCTGAAGTTAATGCATAACAGAGATAT